>NC_051044.1:27584534-27894284 GCF_904848185.1 Acanthopagrus latus | reverse complement strand
ATTAGATTTAAAAATCTGTTTCAATTATTTTGCTAACAGTTTGTCTAATCATCTGACTCATTGTTTCTTTGCTGGCTGGACTTTGTAGTTTGGATGGCACCATGTTCACAGACATCAGCATTTACTTTGGTGGGTAAAATGTTATCAGAACCGATAGCAACAATGGCCAAAATGACAGAAATAAAACTCTTTACCAAACAACCTTTGTGTAACTATTCCAATTTTCCACAGAAGTGTGTTCACAGGGGCTGGGGAGTACTACTGCAGATGTGGAAGAAGTAGTGTAAAGCCTTTTACAGCTTGGGATGACATTACCCACAATGCAACTAAGCCACTGAGTGACATCACTGGTGGCGGTTTAAAAGATTACATGCAGCTTCCTCTGAAGGCTTTATACTACTTTTTTTCACATAGGCAGCAGTACTCCGCCAAACGTGTAAACACACTTTAATGTATACAATTGGCAGTATTACCCTTTAAATATAAAAACAGTGATACCTAAGGGGAGGGGCAAGCTTAGTTTATTTCTGTTTTGTTGGGTTGTATGTGAGGTCCGGGTGGAACTTGCAAACAGAAGAAAAGAAAAACAACAGCAGCATCAGTCCAAGCAAAACTGCAGGCATTTTTTTTTTTTTTTTTACATCAAATCACTAACAGCCCTTGTATGTGGGTAGGGTTCATGGTATACGTGATTTCCATCACGTTCATGTTTCAATGGCAATATTCAAAAACCTTCATGCAAAATTCTCATACCCACCTTTTCTATGGCCTTTTCTGTATAATAATGACTTTTTCATGCCATCTGCAAAAAGTTGAGTCGACATGATGCGATAGTGAGTGTTGTGTTTTGACAGCTAGTCCCTGCACACACTCGGAAAGCTATAAACAGTTGTTTGAGCTATTCCAAAAACGTGTCCCAGGTGGCTTCGGTGTTACCACCACTGGTGGAGGTGTGAATTTGACAGTTTCAGCAACACAAATGCCAACAAAAAGAAACACATTCTATTGCCATTTCAAGGCCCATATGGTGTGTTCAAAATTGGTTGCAGTATGAGCATTTGAAATTAGCATGTGCCAGACACACACCGTAGATTAGTGCTCCAGCTGGATGATCTGATTGCACTTGGCGAACAAATATTATTTTTTAAAGTTGCCCGTCCACTAGAGACTCATGATTTTTTTTTTTCTGAGCAGCTAACTTTGCCTTTCATTTGCAATGACACCCCATTCATTTATTTTCTAAAGAGCTTATTATGTACAGAAATTGAAGAAATGTGCATGCATTATAAAAATATATACTGCACATCTTCACATTACATATACATTATATACATTCATATATTACAGTATTGTTATTGTAACTTTAATGTATTTTTTTTAAATTAGTTGTTAGATGTCTCCATCAAACCATTATAAACAGCATATGATATATATATATATTATATTTTCACTTAACCTTTTATTTTTTTTTAATTTTATTAAATCACAAGAATATTTTATTGGCTGTTCACTCTTGAGCAAATGAATAATCATGCCAATAACTATTTTCCATAAAGTGTTATTTGAACGAGTTACATGAATGTCTTCTACAGTGGACAGCATGCATCATAAGTTATTTAGGAAGAACTGTTTAATCATTTTATTCTCAGAGAACCATACAGGCAGATACAATATTTTTCAACCAGATAAGTGAGGTTTGGAATATTCTTTTTTGTGTCCATTGTTTTCTTTTATGCAAATAAAAATTCATTTGTGGGAGTTATGCATAAGGGTTTATTCTGCTATTCGGCCCACAAAAGGGATACATATTGGCTCTTTTTTGATTAAACAATTCAGGTATAAATTAAATATAAAGAAATGCATTTTCATTCTCAAAAAACAATGTTCGCTGCATTTAACAGTGTTCACAGCTGATTCAGACGATGCAACAATCATCTCGGCAATGGTACAAATTGTTAACGGCAATCATACCAAAGTATCAACTTGACTTAATGGTTATTCAAGGCAAAATGAAAAGCCCTTAAATGAAACAAGCCATCAAATAAATGAATCCTCTCAGTAAATTGTCACATGAGTAATATTTTATTTATCACAGAGACTCATTCTTCTCGTTGTCAAGACTCATATGAACCCTGTGCTCCTCTTGGCTCCGGTTATTGTACAAGGGAATCATTAGGGGATCAGATCCAATCAACACCTGGCAGATGCAGCTGAGGCAGTGAGAACTGTGCATATAATCTGTGTAGTCATAAACAATCTGTGGTGATACACATTTTAAGACTTACCTTAAAGGGTAATATCACCAATTGTACCCATTGAAGTGCATTTGCAGGTCGTGGGGGGTACGAATACATATATGACAGAAGGTAGTATAAATAGTTTTTGTGGCTCCAGAGGAAAATGTCATTAGTTAATTGCCTCCAGTCATGTGACTCAGTGGCTTAGTTGCATTGTGGGTAATGTAGGCACCATGTTTTGAGAGGGATGAAGAGTGATAAAAGCCGATGTCTCTGGTTTTGATGGATTGATTTTTAAACTTTCCATAACGCCTCCAGCAGTGTTATAGGTGTGCAATGCTACATCAGAGCACTGCTTTTCAAAACCTGGCAACTACATTACCCACAATGCAATTTAGCCACTGAGGAAATTCACTTGAGGCAATTTATCATATTAAATGCATCTTCCTCTGGAGCAAACAAACAGCTTTATACTGCTTTCATATGCTGCTACATATGCAGTACTATTCAGCAACACCTGAAAACGTATTCAAGACTATGATACTGTCTCCAATGTCAGGACAGCAGAGTCACTTGCCATCTTCCGCAAAAGACTCAAGAACAGAAGAACTCACATAGAACAGTTTCAAATATGATCTATGATGCTTTTAATGGCTATAAAGATCCTTTCAGGAGTGGTTAACAAGTAATATCCAGTATATCATGAATTAACCCTGGAGTTGAAGATGTGTACCATACACCTCTTGCATGTCAGAACCCCTCTCTCTGTTTCCTGTCTGGATCTGAAGCTGGAAAATTAACCATGCAATGTGTCTCTTAACTAGCACTGAATCATTTATATACTTTCAGTATTACACTTATCAATATTACATTTTATCAGCTTATAAAGTTGTTGCAGCTTTTTGTACTATTAGCAAACACTGGCCAAAGGACACATCTCGCCCCATTACTTACATAATGTGTGCCACTCTTGAGCTCCTACATGCCACACCAGCTAGATGCTAACGTTGTCAGCTCTTGTGTGGTAGCATCCAAGTGGTATTAAAACCGTCTGGTGAGGCTGTAAAGGAGGTTGAGGAGAGCCGTTAGAGTGAACCAAAACAGGCGAGCTGCAGGCCATACGGTGGAACAGAGAAGCTTGCATGCTTCATAAAGCCGAGGAGAAGCGCAAAGTTGGCCGGTAATTCACTTGTGAGTATCACAACCCCCTTTACATTTACAGTAATTTGATCCATTGTGGATATGAACATATCGATTAGTTTAGCTTTTAAAACCGTGGGCTAATATTCAATGAGAAGGATGCAAAGAGCACGCCATCCATCAATAGCTTCCGAATCATTCAGGATATGTGCGATTCGGCAGGGGGTGAATAATTGTCAGTGAGTGACACAGCGGCGGCAGAGAGCCCTCTGATCACCAGGGACCCCATCAAGAAACATTTCCGACTGACAACATCATGAGCGGTGAGTAAGAATTTGCTGAATGGGGTCAAGGACAGTGATGTTCAGGTTTCATGCCGACTGAATGCGAGGTCTGACATGAGTGCCCAGGGACCGTGTGGCTCTTGGTTAATCAACCTGCGATTGTTATTGCTCCTTTGATTGTACACCGAAGCTTTCAGACGACTTGTGTTGTAAACATCATGGCAGTTTCCCAGGAAATAGCTTGTGGTGCACAGGAAATGAAATGTTTCAGATTGATGAAACAAAGATTAAGGTTGGATAAAAAGAAACTGGGTTGCTCCTCAGTGTCCCCTCCTTTCAAAGAATGTGATCTTCAATAGATCTGACATTGCTCCTTGCTCCCGCCCTTTCATATGAAAAATTAAAAAAAACATTTTCCTCCACATGCTGAAAAGAATTGACAGTGTATATTGAGGTTAAATGTCTGCGAGCAACTGTCTACCGCCCTTTACCCTCTGCCATCTTAAAGAGAGTCAGAGATTAAAACATGAGAAAACATTAAAATGCAGACAGCCACTGGGGCTTTTTCCAATACACAGCTGAGTTATAAAAACTGCGCAATGCATCCACTCCCTATATAAATGGTCAGAGATGATCAGGGGGGAAAGAAGAAGCGCGTTTACAGGATAAAGCCATGTGTGTAAATTGAGCTCGTACTGCGCTGTAACAGTCAACGTGCTGTAAGTTAAGAGAGATAGTGGATAAGATACAGCTGCCTATACATCACGAATCCCATTTTGCAGATGACAGTGGCATTTGCTTTTTCTGCTTTTATCAAGTGGTTCAGGCTCACTTAGATGTGCAGAACGCAAAACTGTGAAAATTGTCAGGAAAAGCAAAAATCCCACCCCACAACATAAAAAAAAATTGTGTTTCCCATTTCCCCAGTGTCAGTCACATAAAAACAGTGAAGCGCCCTGACGAATCTTTCTCCTCTCCATTTTTTTTTTCTATTCCCCGAAATCGACTGTCAACACATCCTCAAGAATTTCAATTCCATGACATTTGCGGTCAAGGAAAGGCATTGATATCCGCAGAGATTCCGAGAGAATGCTATCACATTTCCCCACAACAGAAAACGTGCAATTGGAAGTTTGAGAGAGGAGGCAATGGCCTCAGACATAGCTCAAAGACATGGTTACTGGACTGTTCAATACTAAACGAAGACTTTTTCTCTTGAGACCACTGAAGCCTTCCTGGAGCGCAGCGCTGCAGACTTCTCCTCTGTGGCAGCCTTCAAGGTGCAGAAGATAAGAAAAATGAAAAATGACACTGTGGGGAAGCCGAGCGCTCTTGTTGTGAAAGAATAGACCTGCTTTCTCCGAAGCATTGTTTATTTAGACTTTTTTTCTTTGGGAACGCTGTCTTTTATACTCTCAGTGATATCTTGCAACGCTATTTACAATGAAGGGCTCTTTAAGCTCACATGTCCTATTTATGTGTGAGAAAGCGTTTCTGCATTTTCTATTTCTGTGCTTTTCTAAATGCCTTCTGGAGGAAATGTAACGGATGCAGAACATTCAGTGTCTACACTGTCTTTTTTTTCTTATTTTGGGAATGTGATATCCTTAATGTTTATAGACTGGACAATGATCTATATTTATTAATTTTTTTCCTCTACATGTTTTCTCCTCAGATAGAAGGTTAGAGGAGCTGCTGAAAAGAAGTGGCTGCAACAAATTAATGGTGCAGAAAATAACTTTAACTGAGCCATATTTCTTCATTTCAAATAGTCCCAAACCAAACGGGGTCACAGTGTCCAGTAGTGAGTGTGAGGCTTCACGTTTTCTACACATCCACAGGGGCACTTCTGTTCATCCAGTGTTTTCCTCTTTTATCTAAAAGGCATATCAGCATCCTCTTACGCAAAAAAGACCGACAACTTACCCACCTTCAACCTACTGAGGTAAAGATATTTAAACGCTCTGCAGAGAAAGTGCTGAAAGTACTTGACATCTACATCTATCAATAAAACAATAAATGGTAATCACTCCATAAGTCAAGCTTGTACCTACAGTAGAGTCAATAAGTTTTAAACCACAAGACAAAATACTTCTATTTTGTGTTTGTTAGATTGTCCAACTATTTTTTTCCCATTACAAATGATAATATCAGTTTAACAATTCGAGTCAAAGGTTAAATCTCTGAAAAAATGTGCATGGATATCAGAATATCTTAATATTTAGAGTACGGACAGCATGCACTGTAGCCGGCATGTACTCCACAAGTAAGTGTAAAGCCTGACCGCTTTATAATACCACACATTCTGAAATTCATTGACATTTTCTTTCAATGATTCAACTCTAAAATTGTTGGGCTGATATCATCATTTCTCATGAATAACAAGGAAAAAGATTACTAAACAGATTGTTGTCAGCGTGATAGCATCTCACAACAGTACAAAGTTGGGCACTGAGTACTCTTGCTGAGCTTGATGCAGGTTTGAATATCCTCGATCATACAGAAATCCCAGTTTATCCTGTTTTTTTCATGCTGGTTTCAGATTCAATAATCATAGAATATACAATTTCCTTTAGATGTTTCAAAGCTAAACAAAGTAGTTTTAGTTGTTTAAATCTCACCACATTTGAACCATAATGTCATGATGGACCTTGCCCCTCACTCTAGCAAAGCAGTTTAGAGGTTTTTTTTGTCCTACTGGTTGTACTAAATCCGCAGGTGCCCAATTTGGCCACTTGAGTAAACAAAGGAAGACTGATTTTGTCCCTCGGGTATGACGACTTGTTGGAAAGGTCGGAACAGCTGCTCACCTGTAAGCAGCAGGAGACTGCTGCCATTCAACAATGCATCAATTTTTTTTTATTAGATTACAGCTGCAGTCCAACAATGGACATGATTAAGTCCTATGCTTGTCCAAAGTTAGTCAACTTTCTACTACCCCCAATTTGCACAATACATCATGACTTTTCTCAAGTTTTTTTTTCATTATTATTATATTTCCATTTTTCTGTGGCCTTCTAATTAACCTCATTTAATTCCACCTGCTGGCAGTGATTATCTGTGAATACACCCGTTTTATGGATGTTTCCTACAAGTATTATTTTGTTTTATGCCTCATCTTGAGGCAGTGATGCAATTATGCTTGTAATTACGTATTGCTCTTGCAGAGATATTCCACATGTCATGAGATGTGTTGAATTGTGTTTTGTATGTTATACACGACGCGGCTGAGTCCATTCTAAAGGTACGGAGAGACTGAAATAAAAGTTGCAAAATGGAAAGGATAAAACCTCAGTAGTTTTGATCGTATGGGCTCTGCTGAGTTTGTGTGGAGCTACATTCGGGGCCTCTCACCCATCGAGCAGGAGCCTGAGCTGGAATCACAGCTCTCCAATTTGAAATTGGCGTCACAGAGAGTTTGGTGCTCCCTTCCGTGTTGAAGGGAACGGACAGCATCTGTGCTACCAGCTGAGTTGACTTAAGCCTCCTGGCAAGCGTTTCATTTGGAGAGCAGCTGCAGTGGAGGGAACACAACACTTTTCCGTGTTTGTTTTTGTATTACATGGTTTACTTCAGTCAAACTTCTCTCTGTTTGTCCTTTTTGGGCAAGTTGTACAATGTTGGAGGTCTTTGGAAATGTGTTGCTTAGCAACAATGTCTGCGGTCAAGTCAAATTTATTTATATGGTGTGTTTTTCAAAGTTTGCCAGACCTGCTTTGGAGATCAATTGTGAAGAACACTTTTGGTGGACAAAGAGGCACCCACCCCTGTGTTAGTTTCAGACCAATCTTGAAATTTTATAGTTCAGAGTCATTTAGAATCTTCTCAACCATTCACAAAATATGAGATGTTGCCTCATTGCCCCCCTCCCCATCCCCATCCATCAACCAAAAGTTTACATACATTCACAAATGTATAGTATAAACAGATTATACAGGCAAAGAAACCAATATTAATATGAGCCGTACAAATCTATAACTAAAACTGACACATCTGTGTGGCAGGCGTATACTATAAGAAAAATATAGTTGTGACAGGACATTACAATATAGCATTTTAATGAACTCAAGTTGCATTTCATCTTAACATGGAGATAGTAGCCTGTCTTGATAACCACTGGTGTGCGGTTTGCTCACTTTCTTTTCCAAAACACTGGCGCTGAGAGGCAGAATGTTTGCTTTATCTCAAATGAAAAGAATGAATGACAGGACACAGGTCTTAGGGCTGATTTTTTTTTTTCTAAAGGTTAAAAAGACTCAGCCTTTAAGCTAATGATTACTGCACAATGAAAAAGGAAATCACTGTTTTTTTTTCAATGCTAAACTTTGAAAACAAAGAACTACATTAAAGAAGCAGAACACACTCTTACTCTGAACTAAATACAGCAGTTTGGTCTGTAGCCTTAAAGCCTTGAAGATAAAAGCTGCTATTTGTGAGAAAAGTAGATTTTTGCGTCTCATTCCCAGCCCATCAAATTATGACACACTGGGTTTCCAAAAGAAACTATGCTTTGGGATTGTAGGATGGGTAGGTTTCCAATCCCAAAGCGTCAGATTTTGACAAGTTTGGAAACCCTGAGCGTCATTTCAAAGATCAATTTTTCTTACAAATAGCACCTTTAATCTTCAAACTATGGGGCTCTAACTATCCCCTCAAGGATCATTTTTTCATATGAAGGGCTTCACAGTCAGGTTAGCGTGAATACACAACATGCAACACCTGGTTAGACTTCAACAATAAGGGTGCTGACACACATATTATGACTTTATTATTGATGTTGTTATTGATATTGTCAAGCTGCATCAGCTTGGTTAGTTTTAAGCACCAAAACTTCTTGGTAAGTTTTAGGAAAAGAACGAGAGACATGACTCACATCACATACAGCAATCAACGGAAATGTGTCACTCATGTGACGCAACGTCATTTACTCAAGGAATAGAACTTAACTCTTGACTGTTCATCTCCAGTGTATTAGCATTTCATCCACCCCTCATTTGAGGCTATTCTTGCTTTTTTCCTCTGCACCTGAGGGGCACATCGAGAAGTGACACTGAAGGGGCCCCAGTGCAGCGCCGAACTTTGACGCCTCACTGACCAGGCTGCCGTATTTGGAGCACTGGGAATGAGAACAGGCTGGCTGTTGCATGCACCCCGGCCCTGTTTTGTCTGGCTGGTTTGACTTCATCTAAGCTGAGTTTAATGATAAAAAGATCATGTTAGTAAAACATCTTGCCTGAGGTATTACTGCACATAGAGTGCCAAAAATATGTGTTTTCTCTGCTCCAGTGTTGGGTAGAAATCTTAATAAAAGTCTCCTGCTAACTGTTTACTTGCTTAAAATCCACATTACATAATATGAACCTCTCCATTTTGATCTAAGGCAGGAAACCGCTATGCACGAGGGCCATATTTCACAGCTGAGCCAAAAAAAAACAAAAAAACAACAACTCTGTCTTCCGGCGTACAGTATGAACTATAACGCCATCCTTATTGTACGTTCTCTACAGTTTCATCAAGCCATGAAGGAGATGAATGATGTGTGAGGAAGCCCTGTGGAAAGTTCGACTGTGTGAAGCGGCGGCAGCTCCGGCTCTGTTTACTGTGCTTTGTAGTCACGGGGCCCACAGCCATTTGTCACACTATTGGTGCATCGGCATACAGTAGAGCACAGGGCCCCGGCCGCTCCCTCATAAATCAAATCGGAAGCTGATGAAAGACTTTTGACAAATCTGAACGGAGCCGCTGCGTTCTCGTAGCGTGAGCGCGCTTTGTCATTTAAATGCCTAATTTCATTTGACCCACATTGCTGTCCCAGCTCCGCGCAGTCACACACACACACACACACACACACACACACACACAAAATAACACAATGACACCAAATTATCATTTAAATGAGAAGTAGTTGTGTTACCGGTATTTTTAATAATATCTTTATCTTCAATTACGGCAGGCGTAAAAATTGCATTATGATGATTCTCCCTGAAATTATAATTTAAACTAATTAGCATGACACTGATAGGAGCCTGCCTCAGTTTGAGTCAAGGCTGGGGATTGCATGAAGTGTTTGAGAAAAAAATAAAATAAAATGTTTCCACATGAAGAACAAAACAGCACAAACAATAGCACGACCACAGAGTGACAACTGGCAGCACAATAACCACAATGCACTTGTGTAGGAGAATGCTGAGAGGTTTCCTGCAACTATAATTCCAAACAAGACAATTACGATGTTTAAGCTCGCTCCGATTAAAGTTTGGCTCAAGAAAATATGTTACATATGCAAATTGTGCTCAAATGCAAATTTTACTGCAGGTAAAATTACAGTGAGTGTCAGGAGATGGGTTACTGGAGTGCTGCTCAATTCAGGGGACAGAAATAGAGTTCTTCCCGCAGACAGTCGCCATAATCGAACACAGTGCAAAGCAGCCACAAGACTAGACAATGTATTCTGTTTACAACCCTTGTCAACATATGTGATAAGTTTTTCTGTGCTTGCATTCAAAGAGCTTCATTACGGTGACTAATATGGTATTCAAAGGCAGCCTCTGAAGCCTGGAGCCATTTTAAAATTACACTGCTCATTTTCTCAACAGACAAAGATTAGCCTTTTATTGGGTTTAATAAATATACAATAGTAATCTATATGATATGCAAAATAATAAATGGTTGCCATGTGTGCCACAGTGCTTAGCATGCTATTATATGTTTCTCTCCACATGGGGGGAATTTTAAGTTGCGTAATCTTCTGTTTGTTAGCTTGTTTTATTTAGTTTATTGTTGTTGTTGCATTCCACATCTGATATGGCTAAATTGTAAACAAACCTTGAGTGTCTCTTTGGTCTCCATCCACTCTATAAAGGAACAATACGCAGACTTTATCTTGCTAGTCGCTCTACCATGTTCACAAGCCTGTCGCTAACTTTGTTATTCTCACTTGTAAACGCTGCCCACTTCGAGTACAGTGGCTTTAACAGAGACCTTTGTGTTAAAAACAGCTGCTGCTGTTGTGAATAAGGTTGGTGTGCAAACTAAAGTTGCAGGCTTCCAATCAAAACAAAACCCAGAAAGTAGCTTTAAAAGTCACAATGTTTAAAGAGGAAAAAAACATGAGAATTCAGTCCTTGCCTGCTCCAGTATTAATTCATACCAAATGGTTGATTTAATACAGCATTGCAATACAAGATACTGCAGACAAGGTTCTATCTTGGCAAGTAAGTTCTGACTTGCTCTGAGTGAACAAACCCACAAAATGTTCATCAAACATTTTAGTACTCAACATGCAAGCATTTTGTGACATGTTGGTGTGATGCATGACGAGGGACATAACTACTAAAAATATACAGATGTTCTGTATCTACACTTTTATCTGTTACAATAAAGTATCTCAAGGTCTGATTTTTCCATGAAGACTGAAGTTTTGTATGGGATGATGAGAAGAGGTGTTGCATACAGTCATGAAGGCATCGAGAGGCAAAATGAAAACTGCAAGTCCAGATTGTTAGGCCACAGTTCATGTGAACCCAAAATTGCAGCTAACACAACCAAAAGTGGATGAAAATAGACAATCAGCTGAACACGACAATATTTTAGTGCTTTTAGAGACGTTTTGCTTTATTCTTTTACACCAACCCCCTAAGGTGACTACGGACCTTCTGTAGGACAGGACAACGCAAGCTTGGACAGGACAGGACAGGACAGGATACTGTAATAATCCCAAAAGGGGATTTGGTGTGTCAGTCTGGTACAATGCATAGGAGGCACAAGGCGCCACTGTTACATAAGGAATACACTGGAAAGCAATAAGGTGAAAAGGATAAGAGGGAACAAATAAGGGAACAAATAAACATAAATAAGACTGGAGGGGTGTGTACATGACTGTCTACATGTTTATGTTATGATTCACAGTAATTACACTTGATTCATTTCTACGCCACAAGTTGTGCCTCTTGCAAAAAGTGCTTAAATGAAGTTCTCAGCACAAAACTGGAACCTAAAACAGAAGCAAATGGAGATGATCGGACATCGGTGGCTTATTAGCTGTTAATTCGCAGACTTCCATTCCTCAAGTCTCACTGAGGATTTTATAATGGCGGGTCCTGCTGCTGTTAAGCTTCTGGATCAACTTCTAATCTTATGCTCCTCATGATTACCATCACCTCTCAATGCTTGTCCGGCGAGGCTGGGACAGCGTCAGTTTGGGGGGGTTTAATATTGTAGATAAAATTCCAATCAGAATACTGCACACAGAGAAAACTCATGAGGACTCACATTTATTAGACTTAATACGTCTGAGAGTGAAGATGAACCCTTTTTCCTCTATGATGGTATACTATTTGGATCGCATGAGTGTGAAGTTATTATAAGTTATTATCTGTAAGAGTTTCATGATATCCAACCCTTGTTATTTGTACAGATGTTGGTTGACATTAGTACAACTACAGCTGTTCAATGTATTTGTGCTATTTCATATCATCTCTATTTAGTAGTTCTGTTTTATCGTAGCACTGTATTCGATAGCATTCAAACACAAGGATTTAAAGGAAATTCATTTGATTTTATTTACCTAGTAGCCTTGATGTTTATTGTTGGCTCTCTTAACCTCATGTACAAGCAATATTAAGTTACTACTAATGCAAACCAACCACTTCTTGCTGCTGCTTCACTTTAAAAGCATTCAACTGGTGAAACCTGAAGTGGCTTTGACTGTGAAGTAGACATTGCCGTTGCGAGCAATCCTAAGCATTGCAACTTTAAACTCAATAGTCTGGTCTAATCATCCACCGCATATGCCTGAATTCATCAGCTACGTCTGCTTCAGTTACATGAGCATGAGTGTCTTTGCCACATGAATCTAAATCCTACAAAGGATGCAGCCGAAGTCCTGCACAAAGAAAACTCAGATGCATCCATTTTCCATTGTAACACCCCCCAAACTCAATTTTCACTCACTGGCAAAGTAAAAAGTTACTTACCAGGAACAGCTAAGGTGTCTAAATTCCAAGAGAGAATGCCATGTGTTGGCACAGCAGGAATGCACTGCACTGCGGAGAGTGTGATATTGCGAATATATCAAGTTTGCGTGCCGTTGCGTTGTTGTGACCGGGCTGGCATCACCTTTTTAGAATGCTGGTAAGCCTTTAATACAATTTAGCATCTTCATTATGCCCCCTTGTTTCGACTGATTGCATTAGGCTCCCGTGTAAACCCGAGGATAAAGGGAACACATTTTCCCATATAAGAATTCTTTATCTCGTGGCAAACACTGTATTACGCGTCGCTTAAGGTGTTTGCTCTTTTGTCAGTCCAGACACCATCTGGGTAAACACAGTTCCCACTGCCCATCTGTTTGCTCAAATTTATTTTTTTGTTAATTTCAAAGACAACCAGGGTGCCCACTACTTACAACTTGACAGGTGGGAGAGGTGTGAAGTTGGCAGGGTGCCACATCATCACAGCCAGCAGGCCAGTTGCTTCTTTGTACCATAGTCTGCAATATTTTACTGTAGACAGAAGCTATTGGATGATAATTATAGTCAATATGATTGGTGTCAGAGGTAACTAGTTAGAACTTTTTTTTTTTTTCGAATAAGCATTTAAAAATATTCTCAGCTAAAAAGGTTCACTCACTAGTGATTTCCAGAAGATTTAACCTCATCTTGCCCTCTGACGTACGAGACTCATGTGAGCTCATGGTTGGTTGTTAAAAAACGAGTGGCAGTTCAGTGTCGTGACATTTTGTTCTTAATATCTCAAAGGCTCCACCATCTGGTAACTTCCTGACTTCCTCTAAACTGTCTTCAGGAGCATTAAACCCATTGGTTCCTTTACTGAAGATGTAAATCTATTAAGTGTCTCAGACGTTTTCTTTTTTTTTCCTTTACTTACACATAATTGCATAAATTCTTGTTGGCATATGACTTTACAAATACAAGAGAACAAAGGTCACTGGGTGCATACTGTACATTAAAATTGCTTATAAGTGGTCTTATAAATGGTCTTATCAGTGCAATTCCATAACCATTACCAAGATAGGCAAGACCTCAAGTTCTACTACAAACCATGTAATTACAACACCACGTGATCCACTGGGGCAAAAAAATTGGTTTTTTTTCCCCATAAGCTTACATTTTAAACAAAGCAGCTGTAAAAGGGTGGATACTTTTTTAGAGCATCACACCTCTTTGATCATAATTTGAGCTATTACATCCAATACACTTCAGAAACTCTAGAAGAATCGAAGATTAGATCATTTGCATCTCTATTCGAGTTAGCCGGGCACAAAACCAGAAGTTAGCCGGGGGAAATCTCTAGCGCGGGCCCAACAAACGTGGAGATTTATGCGATTGTATCGTCAGGAAGTCAAGCCCTTATGGGCTCATGCGCCACTGAGCAGCTTTCAAAGGAATGAATGGGTCTCTGCCTCCAAAGCTGTATTCAGATTTTAATGTAACCTCTTCGAGTGAAAGGCTAGTTGCCTACTGCTCCAATTCTGGTGACCTCTCACACATAGCTGCTGGTTGCATGAGCATTACTGACAGTGAAGAAGCAGTCTCGTGCAAAACAAGATTTATTCCTACTTCTGTAACAGTAAACAGCGCTCGTGCCTGGTGTTGACTGTGCTGTATTACGAGCTTAACAAGAAATTTACGGCAGATAATAAGAGTGTTAACTGTTGTAAACAGCTCAGCTACAACTAGGAACTGACTACCCCACCCACCACAGACACACACACACAGCAGGAGCTCCACTTCACCCAGATAGTGACTCTCTTAAAGGGCTGTAAACATCCTGCTGATGACTGTCAAAGCACCAAGAGACTACCAGTTTTCACAGAAAATACACAGAGAACCTGATTAGCTCTGATTACCAGCTCTGCATTGCTACCACCCCGCTCTCAGTCGTTGCTCCCTCATTCATCTGTTGAATGCTGTAAAGGAGAATTTGATGGTAAAGATGCCACCAACAACCAGTCACTGGGTCTGACCACTAACAAAAAAAAAACTGTATACCAATCCAAAGCATCGGTATTAGACAACTTGGGAATAAGACTCGACAATCAACCATCTTTCCCCAGAGTCACTTACTAGCTCGATCAAGACATCCCTTAGGTGCATTAGACGGTCCAGTCCAGTGGCTGTGTTATTCTGCGCACCGCATTAACACCAGAAGCCCATGCACATTTCCTTGTGCACACTTCAGACAGAGACTGTGAGAAATAATAAAGGAGGTGATTTTGCAGCCCACCATCCCTAAAATCATTAACTGACTTTACAGCCCTTGCAAAGAAGTCTGTGCGCTGTACAGTAAAAGGCTCAGTAATGATGAGCGCTGGTCATGAAGCCAGCGGAACATGGAGGCCTCCCTTTGAAAAGAGACTTAGATAAAAGGCATCTATATGAAGACGTAATGAAAGACTCTGTTTTTTTTTTTGTTTTTTTCTCCGCAACAATAAACCGGCCTTCGCTGGCTCAGCAAACACGGGATGATAAAAGGGTGGCTGATGCACATTTGATTGTGAAATCTCTGCTATAAAAGAGAGGATAAAGTGATTCTAAATCAACCATAAAATTGCAGATGGTAATCCAGCGTGCGCCAGTAAATATGTTAAATGACTATCATCATTATCACCTCTCCCTGCCTGACCCGTGGCATACATCATTACTTTAGCAATGAGATGGAACTTCATCTTTCTTGGAGGGAAGAGTTTTATTTGATTTTCACAACAAAGCAGCCGTTGTAATATTTTGTCTTGTGCCACGATTTTCTCACATCCAATCTCCCCGATATTTTTGGACCGAGACGGCGCACCAGTCATATGTTGTTGATCTAATGAGGCTGTAAAGTCATGTCTTAAGTGCAACTAAGGCTTTTATGGATTAAGCTTTAAGGACATTTTCTTGAACATTCTCAACCCACAAAAATAAACACAGAGCCCTCAAATTGATTTATAGACTGAGATCAAGTTAAGATACGTGAGCTCCGCAGAAGCAAAACAGTAGCCGCAGGATTCCGGTCAGTTCGACACTGAAATCAGATAATCTGCTCCGAACGTCAGACAAGCTTCACCTGTTGGCTTTTTTCATCTCCTCTCATGCAGAGCAGATCAATGTCAACGAGGTCATCATTCCTGAAAATAACCTTCCCCGTGGCCTTGTTGGTGCGCCTTCTTTTGAGACATCGTGTCGTTTCTTTTTAGCCGTCCACTGAGTTGCAAAAGCGAGGCTCGTGGTGGACACATGAACTCTGAGCTCTGCCCTCGTGGGAGAGGATGGTAAAATAAAATCAAGATTATCTGGGAGAAATCTTGACTCAACAAAGCAAAAGCTTATATAGAAAGACAAAACACAACTTTTAACCTTTCAACATCAGTCTCCTGGGTGAACGTCCTCTGTCGGTTTGACCAATCCATGTTCTCAACCTCTAGTCAGATGGTGTAAAGTCTTATCCATGGACAGATTGAAGCGGCTGTTAGCCCAGATTTTGAGATTTCTGTTTTTTATATTAAAGTTAGAACCTATAATTTGTTCATGACATCACATCCTGTTATTGATACTACTTGTTGTAGACATTTTTACAACTATAGCTGTTTGTATTTGTGCTATGTAATTAACGCTCTATTCAAAAGTAATTTCTTCTCTTTCCACTGATTTCCTGTCTAACTCTGTGGCTACAATTTTGGGATTTTAACTCACCGACAAAAGCAGGAGAACAGGTATCTCTGCCAGGCCATTTCATGCTACAAAAATGTATTCATCCACTTTATACAATACAGATGTAATTATACATTTTTGTTCTTTTGTTACATACTCCCCCCCTGCTGGATGGGATATGTGTAACCAGAGATTCTCTTGACCATTTGTTTGTGCTTTCTCCCAGGTGACTGAGAGGAGGACCTATAAAGAAGAAGGAAGGTGGCTTGTACCCCTCTCTTGCTTCTCCTTAGTCCAGCCTAAGCAGCAGCAGTTTACTTCTTGTGTTTGTTCTGTTATGTTTCAGCTTTAGCTTTTGTTATTTCTTGCTTTAGTTGGCGAGTCTGTTTGTCCTCTTTTCGTGGCTTTATTTCCGAGGTATAGACATATGTGGATTTAGGTTGGAGAGGAGAGCGCAGATCCTACGGCCTGCTGTGGGTTGGTCTGGGTGTCGCCTCCTCTTCTTTTTTGTTTCTTTTGGCCGGCTCACCAGCTTTTGTTAGTGACTTCTGTTTGCATTAATAAATTGATTAATAATTGTGATATCCTGACTCGTTAATTATGTCGGGCCTTCTGCGGACGAGCTGCTTTTAGAGGGTCGTGACATTCTTGAACTAAACCTCTGTTCCTAAGAGTGATCCGAGTTGGAATCACCAAATTCTCTGAACGTGTTTTTATGTGTCTTCCACAAACAAGCCTCTAGCTGGCTTTCACCCATGACACACACACACGCGCAGCAAGAAGAGAAAAGTGGTGTAGGTGATGATGCACAATTTGTTCACATGCAGTGGGTCATAATGGCTCCATTAGGGTCTGTGTGGCCACACATGATCCCCTCTGTGTTCACACTTGTGCAAGCCATGCTCTCATTCAGGGCTGCTGCGGTTTAATCTGCAGCATGAAATGGGAGGACTGCTTTCGAAGAGGACAGGAAAGACTGAATGTGAGGACACTGAGTCGAAACGTCTCAGTGTCTTTGTTCCATCCCAAAGGACAGCACCTGTCCTCTTCTTAGGGACGCCTCTATCTCAGAAGAAAAGGTTTCATGCTCAAATGTTCAACTTTAAAATTGTCATTTTGGTTATTTAGTTAATAGCTTTTTTGGGAGTATTCCATTTTCTTTGGTTGATTCCATAAACACAGTAGTTGATGACTAAAATTTTTAGACCTTTGTTCTAAATTTCTTCTAATGTTCAAACCCAGAGAAATCTGCTAGTTCACTCCATGTTTTATTACATTTGATCGTCGGCTGCCAGGGAGAGTCTGAGAATGAGAGAGGAAGTCAGCGAACGTGACCAGACATAACCTGACTAAAACCTTAAAAGGGATTTTCTGTAGTGATGGCAGTTGTTTATCAGTGACGACAACAAACAACCCAAACTCAATGTTTTGTTGCGGATTGAGGGACCTGACTAAGAAGAAACACAATTCTACCGTTGTTGTTTCTTCAGCTGCTACGCACGCAGCTTTCACCACTTTAGCATTCTTTTTCTGGATCAGGAAACGCTTCAATGGGTCGTTCCACAGAACTCTGACAAATTATGAGTGCTGTTGTTTAATATGGAGAACCTGTTGGTTTCCAGCCAGCGGAGGAATGTACAGTAAGTCCACTACTCACTTGGAGCTTCCTGCTGAGTCAAGTTTTTGATCTGGGAAGCCAAAAGAGGTTTCTGTAATCACCAGGAGGGACGCTACACATAGCAGTTTGATCTACTATGTCATTACAACATAGCTCTTAAAATAGCCTCTTAAATTTAACATTCACATTTCTATTCTGTGTCTGCTTGCTCCAACATACAAGTGGAGACGGATAATGCTGACAGCAACTTTAATATTCATGCACAGGATCATCTTATTATGAAAATGCCCCCCCCCATGTCGTATTGGATGCATATTCCCCCAGTAGCTCAGCGCGACATATGTGGTTTCTTTATAAGGCCTTGGCAGCTGTTTGGAATTTTAAATAAAGTCCTGTAAGTTTGAACAATGCTTATATGCTCAACATGCATTTGTAAAGATGGATGCGCCGTTGGCTCTGGCAGAATGGAGCGAAATATTGGAGGAGGGCATGCTGTGCATGACAAATTGTTGGTGAGGGAGAGAGAATTGGATTTTAATGTGTATGCCAGAGATGAACTAAAGCCAGAGCGGCATGTTAATGTCAGGTGGAAAGGGTGCCACCGCCTGAGGACATTTTACTCTGAAACAGAGCGAGAGGAAAGGACAGAAAGTGAGTTTTGTCAAAAAATAAATTTCAAAAAAAAAAAAAAAACCCTCCCTTTCTGAGTTGAATTTGTGGGCTCAGTCCCCTTTATGTTCTCTAAAGATTTATCATGGTCATTTTGTCGCATGTGTCAGCAAAAGCAAAATCTTCCTTATTATCTATTTGCTCAGTGTTTCTCTATCACTTTCTTTTCCTCCTGAAGGTCAGAATCAACAGAGCCCTGAATGTCTATGACTGATCCTGATCCTCTCGAAGTAGGAGGGTGTTTCAAAGCGTCGTGTTAGGAGCTCGGCTCACAGCTTATCCCGCTGTTGCTGGCGTGAAAAATGTGGGCCCAATCTTTGAACGACCCGTTCCTGCCTCTGGAGGCGCAGCCATCGGGGGCGGGGCCGGCCGTGCAGTCGGACGGAAGTGCAGGAGAACAAGCTGCAGATAACGCCAGCCCTCACCTGATTGGATGGGAGCGGAGGAGCCTTTCCCGGGAACCAGAGGAGCCAGGCTCAGGCCACTCAAGCCAGAGAGTCATTAGTCTTACCCTGGGCTAAGACCGCGGCCCGGGGGGGAAACACCTCACCTCATACCCAGCAGTGTGTGTCAGAAGGAGGCTTTGCCTGATTGATTACACAAGAGCAGGTTTTTGTAGGATAACATGCGTTACTGAAATCAAAAGGATCATTTCATAACCTATATTCATCAGATCAGATTCACCAAAATTGTCTGTGTACTGGGTACGCTGGATTGATTTCTCGTTCGAAAAGCGAAAGACTGTTTTGCATTTGAACATCAATACTTCCGCCTGCTTTGCTTGCACATTTGATGCACTGTTTTGAGTTTCAGCAAAAAGTGCATTTTCCTCCTGTACTTGCCCGGCTTTGAAAATAAAGTCTAGCACAGGATAAGTATCGTTCGACCATGTGTGGTGCGCATCAAAACCCCACATTTCTAATCTGGCTATCTGCGCCACGCTTCCCCAGATGGCCTGTAAATTAAACTGCAAATGCTCTGAAAATCTTATGACAACAGATACAGTGTATTAACATATTTGATGGCATACACTCACACCGAGAAGTCTATTTGTCCTCTGCAGAGCACGCTGCATCCTGGGTAATAATTGCCACACCAAAATACAGTGAAGCAGGTTTTGCAAGAAGCCATTTGGACAATAAAGTAAATTTGTTCAGTGCCCTCAACAGCACTTCAATAAATAATACAAGCCGCTCTGAAATTGCATTGTTATTGAATACAAGCTGCGGGTGATTCCCGGATTACCCTTCCCCCCCCATGTATCAATTCACATTGCACAGAGATGGGAAGTATTTACTGTGGAGAAGCTTTATGGGATTTAATCATCATTTGAACTTTTGACTTTATCTAATTATCCACTAATCTATCCATTACATGTAGTAAGTGCTGTGACAGAGGTTTTAGGATTTTGTGTGCATCTGCCCTACAGTTCCAGCGGGGGTTAATCTTTTAAGTAGTGACAATCCTGATACCTAAACCTGAAATATGTAACTTTTTATTTATTTATATATTTATTTATTTTTTGGCATTATGCCTTCAGCAAGTTGTGAACAAATATTGACCTACTGATATGGTGAAGTTGTGAGCAAACAGTTGCTTATTTACGCATCAAGCCGTTACAGCTGCTTCAGTGACAGGCAGTGCCAAACAAAAAGGTTTTCAGCCTTGATTTGAAAGAGGCGAGAGCCAGAGCGGACCTACTTATTTCTGGGAAACTTCATTGACACAAAAAGCACAGGATGCACACACTTGGAAACAGTAAGTAGATGTGTTTTAACGGTTTCCATAGAACAAAATGCTGCCACTTTGTTCACCACGTATAGCTAGTTTACACTTTTCTCTGCTCGTCTGTATATTACTCAGGAAACAATAGGTGATATCCTGATCTGAGTCTTTGGATGGTGTGCCTCAATAAAACAGGAAACAGAAAAGACATGATGTTAGCCTGAGGAGACATAACACTTTCTCACCGTCAGGTATTCAGAAATTTCTTTTAAAATACAAAAAATGTGAACGTAAGATGTGTATTCTATCTATTTTTCTCTATTTTTCATACAGAACATGTTTAGCATTTCTATCTGTCCTGAGCGGCGGTTTCCTCCTCTGGTGCTCTTTCTGAGATTTCTGCCATTAATCTCCTGTTTATAGCTTTTCGGGTGGAGAGTTCTTTAATGAACACATTTTCTAACTGGGAACAGAGAAGTATTACTTGGCTCGCGTGCAAGAAGAAAAAAAGCGTTCATCTCCTCTGTTCTTCAGGCTGCTCTTTCATCAGAACGAGGCGCGAACACGTGGCTGCAGCTGAATGGAGAAGTGAGGTCAGACGCGGAGCCACCTGGATCTGAGGAGGCCGACGCTTCTCTCTCTCTGACCTGACAGTGTTGGGCTGCGTCCAGGGAGAGGCAGAGCGATCTGAGATGTCTAATATAGGCCCATCTGCCTGCCTCCCCTGGGTGCCCCTGCTACCTTGCCCCGCCACGTGTTCCCCCGTAGCCTACATTCCCAAATCGGCGGCAGCCGAGTCCGCATTCAGCATCTGTCTGTGCTAGATACGTCAGTCTGTACCGGCCCTCTCACAGCCCCTTCACTAATACTCAGAGGATATTCACCTACTCCAGGCTTCCCACACTTCTACAGTAAATTATCACCTCCCCAGAAAGAAAGCACTGCGCTGCCGGAGAGTTTGGATTACACAGCGTTGAGTGCTGGGCCCAGACAGTTGACATTGCTGTGTAATCATCATTACCCTCACAGCTGCTTCTCAATAGGGTCACAAGGACGGCAGCGCTCAAGTATCATACAATAAATGCCATGTAAATGCTCGAATCTTCAAACTGCTCCTTGTCTGAAGAAGTGTTTGTGTAAGTGGCTGTTTATCTGAGCCCCGAGAGATTGCAGTGATAAAAGCAGCGACACTGAGAGGAGAAAGATCTACAGGATGTAATCACATTTATTTTAATTCAATTTAGGGAAATAGAAAGAGTGTGTTTGACCCTGAAATGATGTGTCTGTTAATCCATTGTATAAATATTTACCCATGACGCCAAGTCTATGCATAACCTGTAACCCTGCACGGCAGAAACCTTCATCTCGTCTTATGATTCTATTGAGTCCTAATGCTCTAACTTTCTTTGAAAAGTCAAATATGTATGTGAGATGAGAAAAACACTGCCTGGTTGCAATAATTTCGATAACTTTTGGGAATCAAAAGTAATATTTCTTTACTCTAGTGGAGCAATTTGTGTCATTTCTTTCAAGAAACTGGCTCGTTCTTACAAAACGTTTCTCGAGCGAGTTAACTTGCTTTGGAAGTAATCTTACTTACTTTCCCTTCACTACCTGTTTGAAAAACTTTACGGGATCATTTGTTGGACTTTTTCCAGCGTAACTTGTGATTTTATTTCATTTAAAAGTTTACTTGATGAATGATTTCTGGCAGGACAGTCAAAGTCTTGGCCAATCCAAGTCTCCAGTATGGGGGTTATACAAGGACCCTCCTGAATGGGTCAATCCTACCTTGACAGGGTGTTCTCAGATTAATATGTTCCTAAGTATTCAGCACTGTGCAGATGATGGAGAGGAAAATGGTGATACAGAGTACATACTGATTCTGATTACATACTGTTTTTTTTAATTTATTCTATTTATTTATTTATTTATTTATCTTTTTGTGTTTTATTGGCTTGGTGAAGTTTCACAAACAATATTGGTTAGTTGTTTGTGGCTTTCACTGCCCAATAATTTCTCCACTTGAAGGGTAAAGATGTATTACGATATAGATTTGTAAAAAATGTTTACATTCATATTTAGAAAAATAAATAAATAAATAAATAAAAATACTCTCAAGCTTTTGTGTGGTTCGGTTGGCCAACAACACTCCTCCTGACAAGAAGTTACTTTTTGGTCGTAAATTTTCCAAAAGGATTATTTATCAATTAATATTTACTTGGTTAGAAATAACGAACATCTTTATTTAGTACAATTTAGTACAATATTTAGTTCATTTCAAGAGGAAAATGATGTTTCTCAAGAAAACTGGTATTACACCTGACCTAAAAAAATACAGCACCCTGACAGGTACCATTTCATGAATTCAGCTCCGCAAACCGTTCTACAATACCACATGGATATTCATCATGCCAAAGTCTTAAGAAAGAAGTTTTGCTACATTTTTTTTTTTTTTTCTTGCAGAAGTTGCTGCTCACAGGGAGAAATGTGTTGATGAATGAAGCTCTCATACAATGTGAGTTGCTGACAGCTCTGCAGACCTGGGGGACCAATTCATTTGCAGCGCTAGTGCGATATGTTGAGATCAGTCCCTCAGATGTCCCAGACGCCTGAGCACTTTAAAAGAGTCGCAGGCCCGCGCTGGCACTGGAAATTCAGCAGTGCTCCAAATGAATCAATGCTTTGGAGCGCACAGCCTTTGCAGGTTTTCTCATTACCTGACTGTATGAATCAGACCTCCACCAGTTGAGTTTCCACTTATAATTTCTGATGTAGACTACAGTAGGCCAGAAGTGGCTTTACATATCGGTCTATTGAAGAAATAGATGGTAATATGTCTTGCTTCATCAAGGTATATGAAGTCATCCAGCATGAGGCAATAGCATGGAGACTCCTGCACTGTGACATGGTAATTGGATGCACTGTTTCCTTTGCTCTTGGGATGACGGCCTTACAGCGTTTTTTGACAACATGGGAAGAAAATTACATGGCAGGGAAGAAGTCAAGTTTTCCTCTTTATTTAATGCAGTTATTTTTTTTTTTTCCAGTCCGAGACCTTCGGGGCAATTTTGACATTCATTTGAGTCTTGTATTATTTATACCTCTGATTTTGATAAAACACTGTTGAAGCACTTTGTCTGGAAAAAAAAGCTCTTTCCCGTCACTGGAGCTCTTAAAAGTCCACCTTGTGCTTTAAGTCATTGACCTTCCCTTTGTTCTATTCATCATTTAACAAATGGCAATGCCCATAGAAAGGCTCGACTCTATTCCCTGCTGTGAATTCCATTAGATGTACGGACACACAATGGAGTATTTTTTAACTCTTTGACATTGCCATGGTAATGGACTGTGGACGTGGCATGATATGTAGGATATAATATGCAAAATACTGAATAAATGTATGATATGTTACTGCTGTCCATGGCTTTTATATCACAGGAAAACCCTTGAACCTCTGTGAGAGTGCTGCTCCAGGTGTGTTGCATGGGGCATTTACCTGAATACATTATCTTAGGGTTAATTATGTGACCCACTGTGCACAAAAAAACTGAGACTGTGCTTGTGTGTTTGTTTGATATTTTCATTTCAAATCAATCGAGGTTCTCCTGGTCCTGCAAGGACAGAAAACCAGTGTTGTCCTTAAACCCTAACCAATGAATTATACTCGGTCTTAAGCATGATCAATACTTTAATTAATTACAGGAAAAACTGTCTTTGGTGCCGTAAGGACTTCATATTGGATATGGATTTGTTGATTATTTTTTTTTCCTTTATTAGTTCGTACTGTTTGCCACAGACTTGTCCAAAAGATTTGTGGTATCAGGTGATGTAACAACTGCAAACCCACCAGTCACAGAGCTTGATTCAGAGTCAG
Source organism: Acanthopagrus latus (assembly GCF_904848185.1). NCBI lineage: Eukaryota > Metazoa > Chordata > Actinopteri > Spariformes > Sparidae > Acanthopagrus > Acanthopagrus latus. The sequence continues at coordinate 27,870,081 of NC_051044.1, read as the reverse complement.
TAAGCCTAGTTAATTACTGCATATTTTTAGAAGGCAATAATTAGTATTTTCTATGGAAGGCTTTAATATTACATCTAATTATGTCATGTAGTATCAAATTAATTTTTTAAAAATGACAAGTGCCATTCTAAGCAATACAGTGTAATTACAAACTAAAAGCTTCCTCTTGATTTTCCGCCATTGAAAAAGTAAATGGATGTGAAAATGATACCGAAGATTACTCCCTTAAAATAAAACGTTAAAAAAAAAAAAAAAAAAAGGGAACTTAATTAGGGGGTTTGATAATTAGCCGGTAAAAGCTCACACAAAGCAGCCTGTCACGTTCAGAACTCTCACATGGACAATAACTGTAGCTTATTGTGAGAGAAACAGACACTTTGTGTCATTTCTTTCTGCTCGTACATGACATAAGGTATTCAAAATCTTCCTGATAGCGTCAATATTAGTTGGCCATATTGTGCTACTTTGAGCCTGACCTCACGCTGTTTAAATGATGCATTTGGACAAAGGCCTCAAATGATACACCACGAGCCACAACAATTTCAGCTAATAGCAACTCCCTTAGTCCACTATCACAATTATTGCAGCACGGTAGCTTGAGCTCGAGCAGCAGTCTCCTTGTCTTATAATTGGAGCCGTCACAGAAGAACCAAATACTGCAGCTCCTCAAATGGCATGAGGCTGAGTCCACAAGCAAGTCAATCCCTACATGAGCCAATGGTAACATGCCCGACTTTACAGCAAGAATAAACACGTATTGCCTTGTGCAAATAATGGTTTGGGTCTTATACATAACTGATCACTTCATGACAACTGTATAGGGGTACATTTGTATATGCCTCAATTATTTAAATTATAACAAAGCTTAAAGTTATGCATGATTAGAGTTGTGGCCACTTTGAGTGACGGGTAGCCAGGAGCTACGATGTCTTCTCAGCCTTAATAGCTTGATTGTAGTTAACTGGACTACAGGACCAGCGTGGAGGTACGGAGGCCTATGTTTCGATTAAACGAGCGAGTGCTGATGGACTTTAACCGGCAGACACCAGCATGTAGCCAGAGCCTGGAGCGAAAACACAGGAGGCCAAATGTATTAACCTTGTGTTCGTATGAAAAGAATTTCACTTATACCACTTTCAATGCAGGTTTCCAAATGCATAGAAATCCACTGGCAGTGACTTTGCGTACTGGCTACTTCTTTTACACCATGTGTATCATAATGCACGCAGTCTTTTCAGTCTGATAAGTGTGATGTTGCAAATTGGTGAAAGATTACAATTGAATTATGGTTACATTTTATCATTAAAAATGTTGTTATCCCTGTTACCCTTATTTTTACTGTGTTCTTTAGTTAGTTAGTGTGCATAATGATAATGATGATGGTATTGATCTTTATGTGAATAAACAAATGAATAAATTATATTGATATAATTAAAGATTATATTATTTCAGGTGTAGCAGGTACTATACATCTGTGGTCGTGCATAATAGCTGTGTCTCATCATACAATCGCTCCTTTGATGTTGCTAGAGGACATAGCTTATATGCGGTTTAGGCTAGAATGTCTGTAAATTTGATCAATCATTACGAGAAGTAACAGTCTATGAAATTTTCTTGAACGGTTGCCCTCCTGACACCTTGGCACTTTGGTCATGTAATGGAACGCTGAAAACTGCAGATTTTTACAGCTGGGAGAGCATCAGACTGAAGATCTGAAGGTCCCTGGTTTGATCCCGGGTTTCAGCACATGCTCCCTGAAAGCAAAGGCACTGCACCTTCAACAAGACAATGGACTACCAGAACTAGCAGGACTTGTCCAGGCTTGGAACCCCACTGTTTTTTGCAGCCAAAGCAAATTCCGTTCTCCTTCTGGAGCAGCTGCAGTGTGGGATCCTGGCTCCACGTGCAACATGTTCTCGATAGAGCAACATGTTCTCGATAGAACAACATGAAGCGTAATGGAAATTTCATCAGTTGACCGTGGAACAGTGTTGGTCTTGGCAAAAATACTTGAGTTCCTTTTCAAGAGCCTGGATAGCTCAGACGGTAGAGGGTGAGGGTCCAAGTCCCTGTTCAGGCACAACAAGGATCCTTCCAATGGCTCCTCGATTTAGCATTTCACCAAGGTATTGCTCACGTGAAGGCTCTTGCAGATTGAACCTTCGGCCCTACTGCTGACCGTTGATCCACCAACATTGAGAACAGTGCATTCTCTGACACCCATTAGAATTTAGGCTGAAACATGATTTCTGCAACCCCTTAATCTGCTCACAATTGTCCCTGAGAATACTGGCCTTTGACTGTCACACTACCAAGCGCAACATGATAAGACTTTGTTTTCAGAGCACTTTCATCATGTAATGGAACGCTGAAAACTGCAGATGCAGCTGTGCTTGCCGAAATAGCTCAGTTGGGAGAGCGTCAGACTGAAGATCTGAAGGTCCCTGGTTCAATCCCGGGTTTCGGCACATGTTACCTGCACTAGTGGAAGGGACCGCACGTTTGTCAGCTGCTGTCCTTGTATGCATGTTGCTGCTGATTATTGAACAAATTTAAAAGGTGCATATGGCGCCACACCGGAACAGGCCAATATCACTGTTTTAAAACATTTGAATAATGAAAGCCACACAACCCACCCCTTCAAAAAGACAATGGACTACCAGAACTAGCAGGACTTGTCCAGGCTTGGAACCCCACCGTTTTTTGCAGCCAAAGCAAATTCCGTTCTCCTTCTGGAGCAGCTGCAGTGTGGGATCCTGGCTCCACGTGCAACATGTACTCGACAGAACAACATGAAGCGTAATGGAAATTTCATCAGTTGACCGTGGAAGAGTGTTGGTCTTGGCAAAAATACTTGAATTCCTTGTCAAGAGCCTGGATAGCTCAGACGGTAGAGCATCAGACTTTTAATCTGAGGGTCCAGGGTTCAAGTCCCTGTTCAGGCGCAACAAGAATTCTTCCAATGGCTCCTCCATTTAGCATTTTGCTAAGGTGCTGCTCAGTGTGAATGCTCTTGCAGATTGAACCTTTGGCCCTACTGCTGACCGTTGATCCACCAAAATTGAGAACATTGCATTCTCTGACACCCTTTAGAATTTAGGCTGAAACATTATTTCTGCAACCCCTTAATCACAATTGTCCCTGAGAATACTGGCCTTTGACTGTCACGCTACCAAGTGCAACATGATAAGACTTTGTTTTCAGAGCACTTTCATCATGTAATGGAACGCTGAAAACTGCAGATTTTTACAGCTGTGCTCGCCGAAATAGCTCAGTTTGGAGAGCGTCAGACTGAAGATCTGAAGGTCCCTGGTTCAATCCCGGGTTTTGGCACATGCTAACTGCGCTAGTGGAAAGGACCGCCTGTTTGTCAGCTGCTGTACCACTCTTGTGATAGAGCTTTCAAAGCCAACTTTAAGGCCTTTTACCCAGCAGTAGATCGGCCCTACTGCTGACTGTTGATCCACCAACATTGAGAACACTGCATTCTCTTGAATCGTTGCCCTTCTGACACCCATTAGAATTTAGGCTGAAACATGATTTCTGCAACCCCTCAATCCGCCCACAATTGTCCCTGAGAATACTGGCCTTTGACTGTCACACTACCAAGCGCAACATGATAAGACTTTGTTTTCAGAGCACTTTCATCATGTATTGGAACGCTGAAAACTGCAGATTTTTACAGTTGTGCTTGCCGAAATAGCTCAGCTGGGAGAGCGTCAGACTGAAGATCTGAAGGTCCCTGGTTCAATCCTGGGTTTTGGCACATGCTAACTGCGCTAGTGGAAAGCACTGCATGTTTGTCAGCTGCTGTACCACTCTTGTTATAGAGCTTTCAAAGCCAACTTTAAGGCCTTTTACCCAGCAGTAGATCAATTTTGGAGGTTGGCTGGATGTTGCACATACTGGTCCACTCTTTACATATCGCTTGTCCTTGTATGCGTGTGGCTGCTGACTATTTAACAAATTTAAAAGGTGCATATGGCGCCACACAGGAACAGGCCAATATCACTGTTTTCAAACATTCGAAGAATGAAAGCCACACAACCCATACATGTGTGACTTCAACAAGACAATGGACTACCAGAAACAACCAAACATGATTTCTGCAATCCCTTAATCTGCTCACAATTGTCTCTGCGAATACTGGCCTTTGACTGTCACACTACCACGTGCAACATGATAAGACTTTGTTTTGTCATGTAATGGAATGCTGAAAACTGCAGATTTTTACAGCTGTGCTCGCTGAAATAGCTCAGCTGGCAGAGCGTCAGACTGAAGATCAGAAGGTCGCTGGTTCGATCCTGGGTTTTGACACATGCTACCTGCACTAGTGAAAGCAAAGGCACTGCACCTTTAACAAGACAATGGACTAGCAGGACTTGTCCAGGCTTGGAAGCACACCATTTTTTGCAGCCAAAGCAAATTCCGTTCTCCTTCTGGAGCAGCTGCAGTGTGGGATCCTGGCTCCACGTGTAACATGTTCTTGATAGAACAACATGAAGCGTAATGGAAATTTCATCAGTTGACCGTGGAACAGTGTTGATCTTGGCAAATATAGTTGACCCAGTTTGCAAGAGCCTGGATAGCTCAGACGGTAGAGCATCAGACTTTTAATCTGAGGGTCCAGGGTTCAAGTCCCTGTTCAGGCACAACAAGGATTCTTCCAATGGCTCCTCAATTTAGCGTTTTGCTAAGGTGCTGCTCAGTGTGAATGCTCTTGCAGATTGAACCTTTGGCCCTACTGCTGACCGTTGATCCACCAACATTGAGAACACTGCATTCTCTGACACCCATTAGAATTTAGGCTGAAACATGATTTCTGCAACCCCTAAATCCACCCACAATTGTCCCTGAGAATACTGGCCTTTGACTGTCACACTACCAAGCGCAACATGATAAGACTTTGTTTTCAGAGCACTTTCATCATGTATTGGAACGCTGAAAACTGCAGATTTTTACAGTTGTGCTTGCCGAGATAGCTCAGCTGGGAGAGCGTCAGACTGAAGATCTGAAGGTCCCTGGTTCAATCCCGGGTTTCGGCACATGCTAACTGCGCTAGTGGAAAGGACCGCATGTTTGTCAGCTGCTGTCCTTGTATGCATGTTGCTCCTGATTATTCAACAAATTTAAAAGGTGCATATGGCGCCACACCGGAACAGGCCAATATAACTGTTTTAAAACATTTCAAGAATGAAAGCCACACAACCCACCCCTTCAAAAAGACAATGGACTACCAGAACTAGCAGGACTTGTCCAGGCTTGGAACCCCACCGTTTTTTTGCAGCCAAAGCAAATTCCGTTCTCCTTCTGGAGCAGCTGCAGTGTGGGATCCTGGCTCCACGTGCAACATGTACTCGACAGAACAACATGAAGCGTAATGGAAATTTCATCAGTTGACCGTGGAACAGTGTTGGTCTTGGCAAAAATACTTGAGGTCCTTTTCAAGAGCCTGGATAGCTCAGACGGTAGAGCATCAGACTTTTAATCTGAGGGTCCAGGGTTCAAGTCCCTGTTCAGGCGCAACAAGGATTCTTCCAATGGCTCCTCCATTTAGCGTGCTGCTCAGTGTGAATGCTCTTGCAGATTGAACCTTCGGCCCTACTGCTGACCGTTGATCCACCAACATTGAGAACACTGCATTCTCTGGAATCGTTGCCCTTCTGACACCCACTAGAATTTAGGCTGAAACATGATTTCTGCAACCCCTTAATTCAAGATTCAAGATTCAAGAAGACTTTATTTATCCCGAGGGAAATTGTCTTGCAACAGTAGTAAAACAAAGTGAGAAAGGAATACAAAAGTAATAAATAATGGTAAAGTAATAAATAAACTAGTTACTAAGTACACAGAATGCAATCCAATCGTGAGCAGCATAAAACTGAAATAAAAGAACACAATAAGATTGAATAAAGTGACAAGTGGTATAAAGTGAAAAAAAATTAGTAAATTTAGCAGCAGCATGAAATAGCAGCAATTTACTAAGTCCAGTGCAGGAGATTTACAAGGTCCAGTGCACACTCAATAAGTGATGGAAGTGATAGGAAATGATATTGATTTGATTTGGCTCAGGTGACAGTGTCTCCACTGTCCCTCCCGCGACCAGAGGTGGATGCATTAAACAGTCTGATGGCCTGAGGGAGAAAAGACTTCCTCAGGCGCTCCGTGTTACATCGGGGTGGGATGAGTCTGCTGATGAAGGTGCTGCTGTGTGAGTTTAGCACCTGATTGAGAGGGTGAATGTTGTTGTCCAGGATACTATGCAGTTTGCACAGCATCCTCCTTTCAGACACCACCACCAAAGAGTCCAGTTGGACCCCCAGGACGGAGCCAGCCTTCCTGATGATCCTACTGATCTTGTTGGCATCTGCTGCCCTCAGCCTGCTGCCCCAGCACACAACCCCAAAAAAGATGGCACTGGCTACCACCGACTGGTAGAACATCCTCAGCATGATGTTGCAGACATTGAAGGACCTGAGTCTCCTCAGGAAATGGAGTCGGCTCTGGCCCTTCTTCTACACAGCCTCTGTGTTCTTGGCCCAGTCCAGTTTGTTATCCAGGTGGACTCCAAGGTATTTGTAATCCTGGACCACCTCAACAGTCACACCTTTGATGGAGACAGGTGTGTGTGCAGCTTTCCTCCCGCGGAAGTCCACCACCAGCTCCTTTGTCTTAGTGGTGTTAAGATGCAGATGGTTATTCTCACACCAATTGACGAAGGAGTCCACAACGCCCCTGTACTCCTCCTCCTTCTCCTCACTGATACAGTCAACAATTGCAGAGTCGTCCGAGAACTTCTGCAGGTGGCAGGTCTCAGAACTGAAAGTCCGAGGTGTACAGGGTGAACAGAAATGGTGAGAGAACAGTTCCCTGTGGTGCCCCGGTGCTGCTGACCACAGTGTCAGACACACCGTCCTGCAGTCTGACATACTGTGGTCCACCTGTCAAATAGTCCGTGATCCAAGAAACCAGGTGAGGGTCCACCCGCATCGCCATCAGTTTGCTCCCGAGCAGGGCAGGCCGGATGGTGTTGAACGCACTGGAGAAGTCAAAAAACATGATTCTCACAGTCCTTCCTGATCTGTCCAGATAGGTGCTGGCACAGTGGAGCAGGAAGATGATGGCGTCCTCCACTCCTAGTTTCTGCTGGTAGGCGAATTGAAGAGGGTCCAGTGACGAGCTGACCAGGGGCCAAAGAAGTGAGAGGATCAGCCTCTCCAGAGACTTCATCAGGTGGGACGTCAGTGCCACCGGTCTTTAGTCGTTGGGGGTGCTGGGACGCGTCTTCTTCGGTACCGGAACCAGGCAAGATGTCTTCCACAGCACAGGGACCCTCTGCAGACTCAGGCTCAGGTTGAAGATGTGCTGCAGGACTCCACTCAGCTGGGATGCACACGCTTTGAGGACCCTCGGGCTGACACCGTCAGGACCTGCTGCCTTGCCTGGGCGGAGTCTGCACAGCTCCTTCCTCACCTGCTCTGCAGTGAACGTCAGTGTGCCATGTGTGTTGGTGGGGGTGGGGGGAGATGATGGTGGGGTAGAGAGGACAGGTAGGGTGAAGTCCGGAAAGAGCTGTGTGGGAGGGGGGACAGCAGGGCCAGAGGTTTGGAGGTGGGTGGATGTGGAGAAGCTGGGGGAGGGGTAGTTCGGAGCCCTCTCGTCAAATCTATTGAAGAACAGATTCAGCTCGTTGGCACGTTCAATACCCCCCCCTGTTGTCTGGCTTCCAGGTGGTTTGTAGCCAGTGATGCTGCTCATGCCGTTCCACACTTCCTGCAAGTTGTTCTGCTGGAGTTTGCGTTCCAGCTTCCTCCTGTAGCTGTCTTTACCCTGTTGGATCCTCTCCTTAAGCTCCCCCTGGACCCGCCTCTGCCCACAATTGTCCCTGAGAATACTGGCCTTTGACTGTCACACTACCAAGCGCAACATGATAAGACTTTGTTTTCAGAGCACTTTCATCATGTAATGGAACGCTGAAAACTGCAGATTTTTACAGCTGTGCTCGCCGAAATAGCTCAGCTGGGAGAGCGTCAGACTGAAGATCTGAAGGTCCCTGGTTCAATCCCGGGTTTCGGCACATGCTAACTGCGCTAGTGGAAAGGACCGCATGTTTGTCAGCTGCTGTACCACTCTTGTGATAGAGCTTTCAAAGCCAACTTTAAGGCCTTTTACCCAGCAGTAGATCAGTTTTGGAGGTTGGCTGGATGTTGCACATACTGGTCCACTCTTTACATATCGCTTGTCCTTGTATGCGTGTGGCTGCTGACTATTTAACAAATTTAAAAGGTGCATATGGCGCCACACAGGAACAGGCCAATATCACTGTTTTCAAACATTCGAAGAATGAAAGCCACACAACCCATACATGTGTGACTTCAACAAGACAATGGACTACCAGAACTGGCAGGACTTGTCCAGGCTTGGAACCCCACCGTTTTTTGTGGAAGGTTGGCTGGATGTTGCACATTCTGGTCCATGTTTTACAAATCGCTTGTCCTTGTATGCGTGTGGCTGCTGATTATTGAACAAATTTAGCCTGAAACATGATTTCTGCAACCCCTTAATCTGCTCACAATTGTCTCTGCGAATACTGGCCTTTGACTGTCACACTACCACGTGCAACATGATAAGACTTTGTTTCGTCATGTAATGGAACGCTGAAAACTGCAGATTTTTACAGCTGTGCTCGCCGAAATAGCTCAGCTGGGAGAGCGTCAGACTGACGATCAGAAGGTCGCTGGTTCGATCCTGGGTTTCGACACATGCTACCTGCACTAGTGAAAGCAAAGGCACTGCACCTTTAACAAGACAATGGACTAGCAGGACTTGTCCAGGCTTGGAAGCACACCATTTTTTGCAGCCAAAGCAAATTCCGTTCTCCTTCTGGAGCAGCTGCAGTGTGGGATCCTGGCTCCACATGCAACATGTACTCGAGAGAACAACATGAAGCGTAATGGAAATTTCATCAGTTGACCGTGGAACAGTGTTGATCTTGGCAAAAATACTTGAGTTCCTTTTCAAGAGCCTGGATAGCTCAGACGGCAGAGCATCAGACTTTTAATCTGAGGGTCCAGGGTTCAAGTCCCTGTTCAGGCACAACAAGGATCCTTCCAATGGCTCCTTGATTTAGCATTTCGCCAAGGCATTGCTCACGTGAATGCTCTTGCAGATTGAACCTTTGGCTCAATTGCTGATCCACCAACACTGAGAAGCATTGAGGCTTACAGCTATAATAATCAGGGCAGGTGAAATTATTTTCCCCAAGACTCATTATTGCACCGCAGCTGTTAGTATTTTATTTTAGTTTTTTTTCTTTATTGCGTATTAGCTGCTCTTAGTGCTGAAGTAAGGTAAGAGCGGTACAGGCCCGCTCGACTCTGTTTTGATGTTGCTTAGTTCAGAACAGCTTCACTTCACTTCAACTTCACTTTTTAGAGCTGCCTCTTCTGTGTTTGGGAGCTTCCACATTTCTTCCACATTACAGCTGGATTTGGTTCGTGGTCCAAATTTACCAGAAAAAAGATCAAGAAAAGAAAGAAAGAACACAAACAAGCAGCGCGATTTGTGTACATGGTGGAAGGTAAAACAATGTCAGCATATTTGCCACTGAAAAACTTTGCTTTACCTTGCTTGAGCATTACCAATCATTCGTCAAGCCTACTTTCAAAATGTTTAGAGTTGTAAAAGTTTAAATGCTTTGAAATGGGAAAAAGCAGGTACGTTTTAGAAAGAGTAAAAGAAAAGTAGGTAATTATGACTTGATTCAAAATGTATGCAGTGTAAATGCATGAATAAAAATCAATAGTAAAGGAACTGGTGGAATCATTGCGACACATGACGTATATTTCTGTAATGATTAGATACAAAATTAATATGTGTTTCCCATCTACGTGAACATCTTCTGTAGACTTTAAAGGTTGGTGTTAAGTGCTCGAAAGGCATAAATGTAATTCACTGAGCTCATTTTATACATTACAGAGAACTCTGTGCTTCACATTAACTTTAAAAAGAATAAAGAAAAAAGGGGCCTGTAATTAAAGAAGTCAAAGCTAAAAATGGAAGCAATATATTGTTGAAGATGTGTGAGAACCATGCTGTGCTAACAGGTGGAGTGTGCTGCAGGAATACTCTTTTTTTTTTTAAGCTGTCTATGGATATATTGCTTCTCTGTGAAATCTTCTTGCTGCTTGAATCCGCTGAAGCTGTTCTCTGTGTCATTAAGCAACGCATACCATGCCGACACATTTTAACAGGAGGCCTACAAAGGTTGAATGCTGGATAATGAATTGATAGTGATATTTGTTGATTTTGCATATGGACAACAATTCTAAGACAGAGTTGGACCTGAACTAGTTTCAGCTACCCCTTAGAATTTTTACAGGTTCACGCAACTGTCAACAAGTGTCATGAGCATGCACGAGATTCAATTTTGCATGTGAGGATTGCTGGTAATGGAGAACCACTGTGTGACCTTCCGTGTAAATGATGCCCTGACCTCCCTGATCACTTTAGGAAGCATCCCCACGGCTGTGCAGCATTTCTACATTTTTGAGTGTTGCATTGACAAAATCAAGGTTTTTTTTCTTTTCTTTTTTCCATTTTCAAAATCTGTCTGCACGCCATTTGCAGTATACAAGTTTTATCATAGTGCATTTGACCCATCCTAGCTATTATGCCTATAGCACTGCAGCCCAAGGGACCAACTTTGGTTGTAAGGGCCCGTTAACACAAATTTGAATGGGGGTCTTGCGTTCATGTTGTGGTGCTCCGGATGCCAAAGTACTACTATTAATAATAAGTCTAGCAGCATGAATGTCCAAAAACACAACCGAGTTGAACATAATATTTCGTGTGTATCAGCTCAGTTTGACTTTGTATAGCAGTGTGTACCAGCACCTTGTTTTGTCTGTCGATGCAGCAGTCGCTGTAGGATCGTCACGCAAAAATACAAATCGTTCTATGGCGAAGGCACGATCAGTCGCAGAGTAGGACGACTCTTACACAGGTATCACTTCATCACTCAGTTTGGTCTTTTGCACCATTGTGAAGATATGCCTCACATCCTGAGCCACTGTGGTCGCCTGCTGTAAATGAAGCAGCAACGTATAACATCAGTCATATATTCAAATAACTTAAATGCATCCCCAATTACTTAGCCTGGCACTTTTTACTGAATGTATACAGTTGCTTGGTGCTCTTAAGTGGCCTTTTTGCCTCTGATTCATGTATTTCGTAGCACTATGCGCTATAGAAACTTTGCTCCACAAGTAGTCCGGTCACTTATCACCCCAGCACATTTGGTCGCTAAGTGACGTCAGCTGATCTGTAGCCTACTTCATATTGGAAAAAACGTACTCCTAGCCCACTAGTATGGATGAATTCCACATTGACTTTAATATTTTTGGAAAATACGGTGATTTCGACTCTTGGCAAAGGGCTGAGTTGTCATCACCGGTCAAGAAAAGAAAAAGAGAGGAAAGCAGCGAAGAGGGAGAAGTGAAATGGCACTAAGTTTTGGATGACAGAGACGTTGATAAAACAGAGGATCGATATGAAGTGAACACCAAGAAGAGCACGGTTTGGGCCATTTCAGTTGTAAAAGGCTGGTTAGTGGACTTGAATTTCAGCAGACGATTGATCACTTGTGTTCTAAAGAATGGTCTCTGGCGGTCATTATCGGGAAAATAAGTCCCTTCAGGATGAATCCGGTTTGTCCTGTCGGGACTTATTTTCCCGATAATGACTGCCGTTCTATACATTATCCCTTACATAAATCAGAGTTGTTATTATGTCCATGCTGGATTCATAGAAGCTCAGCCAGCGACTCAACTCAGGAGCCACCACTGACTCACTTCCTCACTGTTAACCTCCAGTTTGTTTCCTTTTTTCCCCTCTATTCTCTGAATGCTTATGAAGCGGATTCATCTTCATGACGAGTCATGCCACCCCAGCAAATTTTTGTACCCAATTAAGACATTGTATACAGTTAAGCTGTCTCTAGAATCCTCCCTTTAGCTGTGTTAAATAGCTAAAAAACACAACAAAAAACCACACGCACTAAACAGTCACTGAAGGCTCCAGTTCTCTGTTACGTGTTACATATTCTCAGGGATATGTGCAGATTGTTGCCAATGTGTAGATTCAAGCCAACTGGCCAAGGTAATCATTCAAAATCTAACCAAATGTAACAGTAGAAAATGTTTTGATTTGATTGAAAGTGCACTTAAACGCCCATGTGAATGTTGAACGGCTACTGATTGATAGAAGACGGCAAGTCTGGAGGATATGGTCACAATTTAGCTTCACTAACTCAACCAGTTGAAGGCCCATATAGTTCCAGCTGAACTTCAGAATTTATTTTAGTAAAGAACAATTGTGGATTGTGTCCTCCAGCTCAAGTCGTACAAGGAAGCAAGCACTTAATGACAGCGTGGACAGCAGGAATTATTACAGCGACCAACAACTCTTTCAAAGTACACATGTGTGCGCTGCGTTACTTTAAGATCGACTTTCAAATCCAACAAATGCATGTGTTGTATCATATTGTCTTTTTTCACAGTGTTTATTCTAAGAGGCTTTGTCCAAACTGCACTCCACCAGCTGTGCCGTAATTCAGCTTCTCTCCAGAGAGCAATAATTGTTATATTGCAGAATTAAGCTCTAAGTAGCTTCCCGCACCACTAATTGCATGTACAGCGACACATCCAGCTGTTGATATTGTTGCAAAAGAGCTAAGGACCTTCGCTGCAGCTACCACAGGGTCCGTTATCAACACCTGAAGGTCATTTTTAGTGAAATCTGAAGCCTCAAACCGCCGCAGCGACGGCAAACCTGGGCTGTGTGATGACAGAGTGTCTGAGGCGCATGTGACCCGCGCAGCGAGAACCCTCACGCTGACACATTCCACTCCCTGCCATCAAGCATCAGACATGATTACAGCTCTCGCTCCATGATCCAGTGCCCGCCTGAGCCCACTCCTTTGATTTCTCATGATTCTCTCCTGCAGCCGAGGTAATCAAACAAGATGCTCAACTCAGACGGAGACTTGACCCTGGCGTGACATCTGTTAAAGTCGCGCCGCAAAACGTGTAACTATTTGTCAAACATCTCCAATTTCAGTCAGAGGGAATGAGGATGTTTCGATAGGAAGTGCTTTCTCTCAGGTCAAACTTTACCGCTGACTGGAGGTAAAGACAGAGATTTATTCAGTCGTGTATTCAGCCATGGGGGCAATACAAACAGTTCTGTGGATATCGAGACATAAATGATGTGATGGTTGTGACCAAACAGGTAGTCAGACCTTTACCAGGAGGTAAGAAAGTAAAGCAATTTAATGACATCAAAAAACACCAATTAACATTCTTAACATGCAATGACTGTTTTTTTTTTGTTTTTGTTTTTTTGTTTTTACAAAACATTGCAATTTTTCTGAATATGGTGCTAACGTTAATGCAGAACAACATGGTGGTTGTGTTTTGAACAGCTGTATACATGAATGTAGAGAGTAAGGCTTGTTAGGACTGATGGAACAGTGACTACAGTGAATAGTATCTCAGCAGGGTAGGGAGATGTGGAATGCCATGCAACCAGATGACACTAATCTGAGGTTCTACAGGTTCTACACACTTCCTTCTCAAAAGGGGCAGTCTGTCACTTTATGCAAGAAAGTCATTGTGTTTACTGACCGTGGAAAGTACTGCTTAGGTACAAGTACTGTTGTATAGGCTAATGTTCTGTGTCTCAGGTACATTGTCAAGTCTGGAAAAGAAAACCCGATGACACCACTGTGATGTCACAGGGGTAATCTCAACATGACGTTGAGATAACACATTTGAAAAAGGGGGCATGGAATTTTTAAAAACTTGGGCATTTAACTTGTAGTATCTTTCTAATGAAAGAAAGATGAATTATTTTTATTTTTTAATTTTTTTTTTTTACAGGGTGTCAGTAGTAGTCCTCCATCATAATGGATAAACAACCCTAAATCACTGGAGAACTGCATTAAAGGAATAGTCTGATGTTTTGGCAAATGTGCTTAATAACCTATAAGACGGTCTATCAACTTAATAGAAACCACAGCTAGCAGTCAGGTGGCTTAGCCTCACATGGAAGCAGGGAAACAGCGAGCTTTTCACTGTTCACAGGTAACAACGTGCAGATCAGCTCTGAATTCACCGATACCTGTTATACCTTGTTTGTTTATTGTGTGCAAAAAAACTGTTTGTTATAACAACATCCATTTTCCCAAGGTTATTTCTTGTCTGTAAATGTTATTTTTATATATATATATATATATATATATATATATATATGCATACATATACAATTTACCAGTTCACAGTCTTCATGCTAGGCTGTGCCAACCAGCTGCTGGCCAAAGTTTCATTTCTACCGTATGGACAGGGAAGTAGTATCAATTCTGTAATTTATTGCTCGGAAGGAAAGCAAATACACTTTTTCCAAAATGTCAAACTGTTCCTTTAAAGACCATGTAGCTGCTTGTGTGACTCAAATGTATTTTTGTGTTTTGGTTTTGGTTTTTTTTACAGAAAATTAATTTAGTTTATAACAGCTATTGGTAAAAATTTCATCTATAAACTGGATTGAATTGTAATTTTACTCGTAGTTTTACAAATTCAGATAAGAAACTGACACATGTTCTAATCATAATCTGTTTTTAAGTGAATGGGTAATGGGCTGTTACAGTAAGCACACACTGAGGACTGTGATTTATACTGTTCAGAGAATATAAAGGCTAAACAAGACATAAGTAAATCATATTTTCTCATAACATTACAGGGAGATTCATGACTCAAAAAAAATCATTGTTTATGATATGTAAGGATATGTAAATGTCCTTGTTATTTTGTCAGGTATAAAACCACTGGGGAAAAAAAAATAAGTTAATAGGCAACTTTTATACACATCTTACAACATATTTAATGAATCCATTTCAAATATAAAAAGGTCAGTAATATTTGCTCCAATTCAAAAATATCAACTTGATATCTCCACTTATATGTGGTCTTCTACAAGATGACATTGGAGGCAATGCTGCATGTAATGATGTGCAATGGAGAGTGAAACATTTGTATAAACAGTACTGCAGCTGAAGAAATGGAGATACAAAAAAAAAAAGAAAATCCAAGCCCTCTAAATCTTTTGTGTGATAATAATTATAAAAAAAAAGACACTCCACACATACAATATACACTATATATACACAGTATTTAGTAATGGTCATTCTGTTGCAACTTGACAAAACAGAGCTTTATAAAATGAGAGTGGCAGTGTGCAGTTGGCAATGACGCATTACATTTGACACAAAACTTGTGCTCGGTATGGATAATGTCTGATTCCTCTTTCATTTGTTCCTCCCAGCAGGTTTGATGAAAACGGCGTCCAGGGGACGATGGCTGACGGTTCTGCTCCTCATGCCGGGGTCTGAGCGGTGGCTTTGATCTCAGCGGACACCCTCTTCTCCTTTCGCCCGGCGTACTCGCCGATAAAAGAACCGTCCTCGTTGAACTGAACATCCTCGTCGCCGTAGTCCACTAGACTGTCACCGCTGTCCCCCGCTTTGATCTCTCTGCTCAGCGAGTGTTGGCTGCCCTTCAGTGGCTTCTCATCGTTGTCGCTGCAAAAGAGGAACAGTGGATTTAGAACCACCTCATTTCACCCATGGCTTCACTCTATGGCTTACTGGAGAGGAGGGAAGGGTGCATGCTCCAGCTACCACTGCCACTACGATGAGCCTCTGTGACTCAAATTAGCATTTACCTCTGGCTGACCGATGGGACGTAATCACAGAGACGCATATGTTGAGGCAATATTAATCATTATGCATCAATACATAGACAAAGTAATGACTTGATAAAAAATTAGGGGGTCATTAAATGGGTGTTGATTATTGAGGCTGCTCATGCTGTGGTCCTGTAACACATTTTAACTGCCACACTACTAAACATTAAGTGCTTTTAAATGATGAGCTTCATAAGTAACTTTGTGGACCCTAACCTTGAAGCCGCATGCTAGAAGTCAAACCTGTCTAGTTAAATCATAAGTATTTGCTAAGTGGAGATTTAGGCATCAGTCACTCTGATGAAATTGAGAGACCCAAAATTAGTTTGCCAATATATATTCCTGTAAACTTCTTAAAATGACAAAAATAGCACATTAAACTGTTTTAGTGGAAAGCGGTCGTAGTTTTTCTTTGCAGACTCCAAAGCTAGCAACTGTTGCTCTATGTTAGTAAGCCGTGAGAGGCACAGAGACCAGGAACCTGTTCTTTGGACTGTCGCAGAAAATTTCAACATGATTCCATCGTAAAGAAATCCACAGTCCAGCAGCGTTAAACAACTTGAAAGTACAGTATGTAAGAATTGGCAACCTCTCAAATTCAAGCTCACGACAAACAGGGGGCAGCATATCACCAGAGTAACCACTAACTGCCGCTAATTTTAGCTGCCGCTGGCTAGTAAACCCAGTTGACTGTGCAGTTTGCAGGATATTAGCTGGCTCTGCCTGGACTGGTTCTGAGCACCAGGGGGGCATTGGCAGTGTGATTAGCATGCATAATTCAATAGATATCTCTACAGCACAATACATAGACGTCTTCAACATAATATGAAATCTGTTCTTCCTTCACATTCTGTTAATAATTCAAGTTAATTTTTGTATGTTTTAAATTAAAATCTGACATATTGCACCTTTGAACAAATCCTCCTATATGCAGACAAGGAAGGTCTCAATTTTCACCTCATATCACAATCCACTCACATATGGCCAATAAAAGTGAACAATAGGTATAAAATTACTATAAATTGATACACAGAGAGCCCTTTTAATACTTCCAGAGAATTGTAGGAGATGATACATTCTCATATCTATACAGTAACTATTAAGCTATGACCTGCAGCGGCTTAGCTTCAGGGGAAACAGGGAAACAGCTAGCCAAAATCCACCCTCCAGCATTAAAGCCTCCAAATTAATTAATATTAATATTACATATTGTATTCACTTTTTAACATGTTGTGTTTATTCTGGTGGATATGTGTATTTCCCAAAATGTTGAATTATTCCTTTAAGTTCAAAATATTGTTTCCCCCTTAAAAATATTAGTTCTGGATATTATGTCACAAGCTGTGGTGACTTCCTCTTTATG
The DNA here is from genome assembly GCF_904848185.1 of Acanthopagrus latus. NCBI lineage: Eukaryota > Metazoa > Chordata > Actinopteri > Spariformes > Sparidae > Acanthopagrus > Acanthopagrus latus. The sequence continues at coordinate 27,852,917 of NC_051044.1, read as the reverse complement.
ATACTGACTATTTTTGAATACAGATGTTTCCTAGCAACAGGTTAAAGTTTTATGATTCACCAAAAAACAAAACTTTATGATTTATTAATAGCTAGTACAAACAGCTCTTGGGAGACAACATGAGTCTAAATCCTATCACACTGAGCCACTTTTTGACTTCATCACATCAGCATTTGTTGTGCTGTGCAGATCCCACTGATTGGAGAATTACACTGGGACTCATACTGCGGTAGACTGTTATGAATTGGACCACTAAAGGATTAATGAAACGTGCCCAGATATTACTGCCCTGGAGATGAGCTGCTTTCAATTACACTGATTGGTTTTAGCCCCCCGCAGTGCACTGGGCAGCCTGCATTTAGCTCCACCCGGTCAGAAAGTGCCACATCTGAACGGCCCGGCGGCTCCCTTTATGATGCAATGTCTATCACAAACACCAACACAACGCTATCAAAGCTCACAGTGTCCTATAAAGGGATGCTACCACTCTGACTACACTCGTGTGTAAACAGCTCAGGGATGCTGCTACTGTTTATCACATACTTTACAGTTACTCGGTCCATCAAATGTCTTGAACAGAAGAAGTGCAAGGCTCCCCGTGAACCTCGCGCATGCTGGGTTTCAGCCAGAGGAGGAAAGCAGAGAGAATCACTGAGAGAAGAGGATGGAAACGACCGCTAGCACAAGAAGAATTCATACAATATTGCGCGTGAATTGCAGTGAGGTGGTGAAATACTGCTCAGGGGGTTATGCTTACCTGTATTCACAAAATGTGTCATCATTCATGCCCTGGGACTCCACGTCTGGGTGAAGGTCCTCTTTTTCTTTTACTGCTCATAAAATGAGGAGAAGATATCAGTGATTTCCACAAGAGACGGCAGCCAATGAAGATCATTTTCTCCCCTGACTGTTGCGTCTGCCCCTGATCCAATGCACTCACTCAACGAATGTCAGTGCAAGCTTCAAAAGACTGCAATATGTCAAACAAATGATGTTCAGATACATTTTCTTGTGATATTTTGAAACATACATCTAATTATATATAAAAAACAAGCTTTTATATGCATTCTTTTTATACAAATGTTACATTAATGTCAAAAATATTTAATATAGAGCAAGTGAAAATATACGATTCTATATGTGGTGTAACAGAAAAGAAAAAAAGAAAAAAAATGGCTCAGGCAAATGAAAGAAAAGCTTGTTGGGGCTCCGGGTGATAATGAGAAGTTAATGAGAAAACAAAGGACAGCGCTGCGCCTCGCTATTTTTTCTGCTGACGAGTGGAGCGATCGCTGCCCAGACGACAACCTGATGGCCATTAGCTGTGAATAATAAAGCCGATAAGGACTCTCATGTCCCCAACAGCAGGAATAACATTGAGATACCACAGAGCTTATGTCATCATTCCCTGTGCAGCGGCCCCGTGTGCAGCATTTGCATTTTGTCTCGCTGTGGGCTGCACTTTGTTTAGATTGCTGCTGGAAAAAGCTGCGTGTCTAAATAATGTAAAATTCAAATGCTGGACATAAGGTAGAAACACTCATTTTCCTATCAATACACAAGCCTTTTTTTTAATAAACATTTGCGTTAAAATTATTCTGTGGCCTGAAATAAATAAAACATATCAGCTTACATACTCCTGTAAAGGCTTGTAAGGGTGACTGATTAATTCTTTCATAGCAACAAACAGAGAAATGGAAATATAATGAAATGATCGGAGCAGCTATTAGTATTCACGCATGTTAGGGGTGTGTGTGTGCTTCTAAGTGTGCACCTACCTGAATATTTCCCTCCTTTATTTCTGTTGACAAAGCAGGCGATTAACACAATGAGTGTGAGGAGAGCGATGGCACACATCAGGCCGATGAACCAGCCCTGGGTGGATATCCCTCCATGGATGCTGGCCAGACCTGAGGAGAACAAAAGCCCGTGACTTTGACACGCCTTGGCCTTTTCATCACGACACTTGATTGAATGTTTACAATCGACAAAGCCTATCTGATGCAAAGGCGGGAGGTGGCAGGGCGCGCTGCTGCTGGAAACGCTCCAATATTAATATTAAACAGCTAATCCTGCTTGTCTAATTAATCAAGTAAGGAACGCTGTACAAATGTAATTCCTGCTAGCGAGTCTGCGTGGCTAAATTAAATCCTAGTGACACCGCAAAGCACCACACGCCGCGGCTTGAGTCACTGCTCAAGGACACGCTTGGTGCGCCTGAACTCTGTTCAATGAGAGGTCAATTAGTTTTGCCTGCTTTTCTTTCTTTTTTCTTGTTTTAACTGGAGCTATTTTGGGCTTCCCTCCTCACCTGCGGACCTTGTCGAGATAACGTCTTCAAATATACTAGAATTATCAACCCGGCTGTTAGGAATAAGCCGCACAGTGTATTCTGTCCCAGGTTCCAGCCCGTCAATGATGTGGAAAGTCTTAGAGGTGTTTAAGGCCTCTGATATCTTCCAGAGACCCTCACCTGTGCAGAGGGTGAATGATCAGGATGAGAACACTACACTCTAAATCTAGTGCAGATATGGATGAAGACACACGATGGGCCATTTCAGACACAACACATCTAATGTAGTGAGCTGTTTCACCTACACATTCTACATAAAATCACTCAAACGAACAGCAAAACATATGAGCTTACGCTTCTTCATATATGCAATGTAAAACTCTGTGTGCTCTCCTCCAGATATCCAGCTGATATTAGCAAACCTGTCGCTGACAGCTGAGCTAACATTCAACAGGACTGGGACTGACGGAGAAATGAGAGAAGATGAGAGAGGAGAGAAATGGCAGAGATGGTTTAGTAAAGGACAAAGCAGATCAAAGCTATCATGAAGAGGTTGGGAGCATTGCCATTATGCGATACTGCACTTCACCTTCCATAAAAGAGGCGAGCATGCTTTTTTGTTTCCTAACACTAGCGTAAGGAGGCATCAATTATGTCTGATGGAGGGGGACATCGGGTGAGTCCCTCAACAATAAAAATGACAAGAGTAATGTGGATATGGAAATGAAATCGCTATATGGAGCCTGCAAAGCTAAATGGAGATCTACAGAAATCTTATGGGAGACGTGCCGTCAGCATTGTGTGAAGTGTTCTGAATGTGCTATAGAGTTTGTTACGTCATCACATCATAGAAATATATTTTACACACCCAAACTGGTCAACTCTCGTTCAGATTTCGACAGTAAAACTCAGGTCTGGAGATTTTAGAAAAACAGTGTTGAGGTCACTTAACCCCTACAGAGTATTTGTTGGTCAGAGGAGACCCTATGAAAACATTCAGATTACTTCTGTTTTTCGTATAATTTTCATTAAATTTACTGTTCAATTATAAAAACTGTTTATCTTTTTCCATGATGATTTAAATAATTCCAATAATAAAAAAAAACACATACTTATGTTTAATATTATTTTTTCTTTAAAATAATAACATCCAACTCTTTTATTTTAATTATAAATCTATTAAAATCTTTGGATTAGTTAAATTCATTAAGTGAACTAGAATGGCACTACTAGAATGGTGCATACCTCTGCCAAGGCCCTACAGTCCCCATTTGCAGTCATTCATACCAGCCGCCTTAATGTTCCTGCTTTTTTTTCATTAAGGTCCATACATTATTCCCTGAGAAATTGACAAAAATGTTGAAAAATGCCCTATCACAATGTTAAAGAAATGAGAAGAAAAAAATGCTGCACCTAAAGTTAATGGGGTCTATTGTGGGCTGAGACCCAACATACATCCAAGTTTTGTGGAAATTTGTTCTGCAGATTTTCTGCAATCCTGCTGACAAACCAGCCAACCAACAGACATGAGTGAAAACAAAAACCCCTTGGTGGATCAACTAAAAGTGACTCAATGGCAGCCACAGCTCTGATTATACTCTCTTTACGTCCCTTATGTATCCAATTATTAGTTGGCTTTAATAATCCTATTCTTTACATCATTCACTATCAAACAAGAGTAAATTTCATCTGTGCAAAGCTTCAGATACCTCAGAAGTATACAATAAAGCATTCTGATACCCAACTGGGAAAAAAGAAAAATCTAATAATGTGGTGAATGATGTGCATCATTAATATGGGAAAAGTAAGCTTTGACAGCAGCTGTCTCGGCCAGTCAACAAAGCACAATCCACTTCATTTCCCCATGGCAAACATGCAAATCTTCTGCTGTGTCCCAGCTCAGGTGCATTATTTGCTCAGGTGATAATTCAGCACACAAGGACACCTGCGTCTGTGATGTCCATCCCAACCACTGCAAATGATATTCTCTGACTAATGTTGATGGATTAGTCTGCAACTACGGTAATTCTAATCATTGGAACTGTATGATGACTTCCACTGACATGGGCCCCAGAACTAAAAATATCCCAAGGCTGGCTGCCGTGGTTTGTCACCGGTCGTGCTTCTCAGCTTGCTATTAAATGCTGTAGAAAGCAGCTGCTCACCCAGCAGGAAGCTGGTGCCCTGGAAGACGCCCCTTCAAAGTCAGGTGGCTTTTTTCATAAGGAGAGGCAAGGAAATATTCTCATATAGGAGCTTTCAGAAGCTTCCACTTATCCACTTATCTCAAGAGTTCTGTGAATATCACCCTCCCAGTATGAGCTCACACATCCCCAGCATAGTCCAGGAGGACATTCCTCCTCTCTGTATTTTCTCTGCTGGCCCAGACAACCGCTTGTCCCAGAGCGGTGTTGCTGTTTACCCAGTTGAAGATTACATGGAAATGTCAGGTGACTGTTCTGGTCAATATACTGACGTGTACAGGAGGGACCGGGGCCCAACAAATCAATCACTGACAATTAGACATATTTGTCCCCTTCCAGTGACTGCACTCTGCAGCAACACTGTCGGCTCGGGATATAGATCTTGTATCCTAGATTTCCCCCGTGGTGCAGCAGAGAAATTAAAACCTGCCTTTTCATGAGCATGCACTTGTCAAACAATAACATTGAGCTGTTACTGCACATTCACACCCTTGTTTCCATTGGAGATTATTTTGTAAATAATACACGGAATAGAGTTTAGGCTACATAATTTTCAGATCTATTTTGGCAGGTCATCATGCCACCTAGCAACATCCATACTCTTTTCACTGTTTCTGTTTTTCTCTGGTTTGATGCTCGACGTGTCAGAATGTGCTGCAGCTCTACCTATAGTGGAACGAGTAGGTTTGGTCACTGGGGACTTTCGAGTGCTTGGAGGTGAGGGGGAAGCTGACTTTCCTAAAAAAGAAAGACAGAGCTTGTGGTTATCAATTGGAATAGAGCTTGGGGAACTACAGTCTACTGTTAGCACACATGCTTTTGGCTAAGCTCAAACTCAACTAAATTAGTAACTAATCATGAGGACTACATGTTTCATTGAAACATAATCTAAGAAAACAAAAACTGCATTTTATTCATACACAAGGTGAGGTGTTATGGTAATAAATTTCACTTGATCTTGAATAAGTTTTCCTTTTACACATCATTAAGAGGAAGAAGGGCAGATGTGTGTGGCGTGTCTGATGTTCTTCCTGGGTTTGGCTCTTAAAGCACCATTTAATTCCTCAGCTTGAGTTAGACAAGCTGCACTGAGTCTGCTGTTGCTAGGATAAAAGTCAATATTCGTTTACAGTCACTAATGAGCCAAGATTAATATGAATTTATAATTGGGTTACTCATTATCATTGCTATTTGAGAGGAAGCCTAAGACTTCATCTTAGAAAAAGTTGACATTTTTCTAATGAAAGGAGGCATCAGAGTGCTCTCTGCTGATGGCAAGGGCAAACAGCAGACAAGGTCAATTATCTGCAGAGGAGCCGAGTGTTTGGAGCTTTTTGATTCAGTGCAAGCAAAATAAAATGTGTTGAACTGCTTGATAATGGGACACCTGATAATTTATTCAGGCCTGTAGCATCTACACCTGTCTACATTTTCTAAATCTAAAGCATGCATGAGCTACCTTCAGTAATAACTGTGACTGTTAAACATGCCATACCAACATACAGCACATTTAGAGATGAATAATCCATAATCCATTCCATATGTTATCAACATTTTTTCAGGGCAATTTGAGATTGTATGTGTAGGTATGACATGCCACAGTGTCTACATGAGAACAAATCTACATACTGATGCCAACAGTGGAAGCCAGAATGGAAGCTGTGGGGAAAATAAAGAAAAGCAAGAAAGAAAAAGACAGACAAACAATGCATTGCTAAGCAGACATTTACACACACACATTACCAATACACACTGTATGATCAAAGGTAATGCTGAAAGCAGTACACTTTTTAGTGGCACACGAGAAAGCAAGGCAGAGGACAATTAACAGGACACTGACACATATACACACACAGATAGTACAGCTGCCATGAATAACTTAAATGCTCGAATCTTAAGAGTGTCCCACACACGTAAGGGCTCCGCAAAATTGCAATTCAAAATAAGAAATGAGTCCCTCTCCCTGTAATCATTTTCGCTGGCTTTTCAGCATGCAAATAAACAACCCCTAAGAGCCAATTAAGTTTCTTTCTGTGATTGTAAGGATTCTTCCAGTAAACACTAAGTAATCGCTCACATATTCAACACCTGCAGTGTGTTCCAACATTAAGTTGAGCTTGTTGTTCTTGCAAAACACAACTTGAATGACATGCTAAATTTCTTCAGGGTGCATTTGTATTAAAAGTGCCACCCAATTATTTATGCTGCTGACAGTATCTGTTGCTGCAGTTCATTTCATCACTGACACCTAGGTGAGTCCACACACACTTTCCTGTTTCATTTCCCATCCAATCATTCATAACACCGACCGCAATCTCACAGAAGCTTGACTTGAGTCTGAGCCAGCTGAAGTATAGTGTGCAGTCCTCAACAAATGATATGTAATTGAAAAGAAAAGATTACATGTTACAAGCCGGCTCATTATGATTACTTACCCATCAACTCTTTCATGATTACACAATTTCAATATCAAAACCTTCAGTTTCCCTCCTGCTCAAAGCAATTTTCTTTCTTCTCTGATTGTTTCATAGCTCACACACTCTGTCCAATCAATAAGCACTTGCTCTCTCATGACAATGACAAATGAAAACCTCCACTACACCCATATGAAATTGTTTACCCACAAAAATTACTTACATGGAGATATGAAAAGCTTGGCTGCCCAGGCATATATCATATTCTACTAGTTCAATGCCATTTTGAAGTAGTGACAAGGCTTCGGCACCCACTTCACTTCTGCCCGTCTGCGTTTTCTCGTTGTCTCCACCAGGAAGCGACATACTCAGCCCCACCAACCCACCCACACCCACAAGCTTATGCACATGTACAGAGCCTAGTAGAGCGCTTTCTACACCCTCTGTCACTCACTTGTTTCTAGGGTAGTGATGCTCTCCTCGCTGACAACAGGCCCGCAGCCCATCGTGGTGCAGGAGCGTAGGTAGAACTTGTATTTGCTCACAGGCTCCAAGTCGCGCAGGATCCACTTGGTGGTGTCGGGGTTGCTGATGTCTACTGTCTGCAGTGGCCCCATTTCCTCTGTGTCATTGACTGGATGTAGAAATATGCACACACAAAAAAAACAGTGAATGCTTTAGCTTACGTGCTGCAAAATCACAGTGCAAATATTTTGCATGAAAGGGTTTCATCCTGGGAATCTACCAGTTGGTATAGGAGGATGTGCAGGGCATACAGGGCAAACAAAGAACATTTAGGAGGGTCCAGGAGATTACTCTGTAATTACACTGAAAAAGTAGGTAAATAAGAACCGTTTAATCATCTGTATACACTATTTATTAATTAATAATAAAGTTAATAAGGGAGCCTTCTTGCTCATTTTCAGTTCTTTGCCTTGATGGTATTGTATTCCTGAACCGGGGTGCTTGTTAGCTCCTATCCCTGTAACTAGATTGTAATTTCAGTGACAATGTGGTGAAAAAGTGCCTTTTATATTCTACAGCCCACATGCTCTCTACTTACACTTGAATAAGGGAGGATCTCCCATGTTTTTTCATTATTTAGCCTGCTGGTATTGTGCTATTGCTCAGCTCTTTAAGCTCAGCAGGGATTACTCTTGCATGCTTTCTAAAAAATGAATAAAAATAGAGAAAACCACAAAGTTGCAATTTATCTTTTACTAGTCACTGAGTGATCCCCGTAGTTCCTTTACCCACACTTGTTAAAGCTGCAGCTTGCACTGTCACCAGCCACTGGCATTTCAGAATACGTCCAGCGGACAATCACAAGACATTTCAGCAATGCCAAAGAAAGCAAATGTCAATTCTCATTTTGGCTTCCATTTTGGATTTTTGGCTTCAGCAAAAGATAACTTGGCTTTATACCCCACTAAGTTGTTATTTTGTATATAACGAATACACAGTTTGTGTCCTGCACATTTTCAAATTGAACTTGTTGGTGTTGCCTCTGTCTACATTTTGATGGGATCTCATTTTTCACTACGTAAAGCAGCCCAGTAGGTAGGGAGGTGGCATTTATGTTCTTTGTAACAAAAACAAACACAGCAGGTGTTGAGGTGACCTTTGCTGTGAGAGAGGTTCAGCGTCTCTCTGGTAGGAGGTAACAGAAACAATGGCGAGAATGTATTGGCCTGCTTCTCTTTTGCCTGGACACCACCCACTGTTATCAGACATCACGACTTCCTTTTGTTTTGTTTTGCTTTATCTCTAGGGACAAATGGTCCATTTTTGGTAAATTATGCAATCCAGGCTGCTACAGAGAAGACCCACAAGCGTCATGTTTCTACCCCATGGATGGACAATTTCTCACTAATCCGGAGACTCTTAGGCCTGACAGCTGGTGTACATGATGTTATAGAGTGAACTGGCCGAAGGCTGCTGACTTCAGACAATAACATCTCCAAATATTCTTCAGCCCTGCTGGGCCAAATATGGTTGACCTTGTGGAGTGGAAAACAGACCAAGAGTCAGCAGCACTGAAATCCGAGAATGACCCGACTCTAAGTATGAGTTGAACTCAAATTGAAAGAAAAACAGACTTTAACTGAAGCAAAGGTCATTTGTAACTCCCACTCGTGTAGGAGCGGATCAGTGCAGCGTAAGCTTCACTTAGTCCACTCTGGACTAGTTGCTCTACAGTAACTCAAATAAAGAAGTGTTAAAACATTCCATAAATACATTTGCAGTGTAAATGTAAACTGTAGCTACTATGCCACACAGAATGTCAACATAGGAGACATATTTTGACAGAATGGATCGAGTGTGAGCTCTCAGCTTCACCTTTGTGACACACTTATCTTTTCCTTGTCAAGTGGTGTGAATACCTTCTTGAGAGGCAGTCGAATAGTTGTTCAGCCTGCACTGGCCTACTCTCCCTGAGGCTTTGGTGTAGATAGCAGCTCTTTAAGGCAGTGTGACCATACCACCCACTCAATGCTGACGGGAACATTCAGCATTTACATTCAGGAATTTATTTCGGACTTATACTTTCTTTACACAGTAAATGAACAGCTGTTAATATCACTAAAAAGTGTACTGGTAGAGGTCCTATCATGTCCATATCTTCTGGACATATTGCCTCACTTCTGCCATTGTATTGATAAAGTCACAGACCTTTTTTGGTGACAACTTCAACAACAAAAAAAACAAGTTAGTTAAAGAGTTTAAACATGCTGGTATTCCTGCTTGCTCAGTGTGTTGTTACAAATCCTGTGAAACCTGCGAGATGTGAAGCTATAAAAGGCTGCTGTGAAGATGGGCGTAGACCTTAAACAGCTACGTTGCAACTTCAGATTTCACTTGTGCCACTGATGATCCACTGACAGCTGGCTACATTATCCTCAACATTTCACACATGACTTCCTTCAAGGGGACTTCAACAAAAGTCACACTTCATAGAGTCCATCAGCTTTATTACTGTGGCCCAATGAAAATGTCCTCTCCTGGAAGACTGTATGACACTCAGCCCTCTTGTGCAGCCGCCAAATCAAACTCAATTAGCCGGGAAATGCGGCGCTAAGACGTTGTTGGAAGTTAGTCATTAGCTCGGTTATGACTTTTGTTTAAGGACAGCAAAGTGTGCACACATTGGATGTGTTCAGTGATGGTATCCCCAAGGACTTTGAGCTATGGTAAGGATGTCCCCTCTGGACAGGATCAGGTCAGTAAAGCTAGACCTTAACAGACTGTGACACAGTGGCCTTGGTCAGCACTGGCTGAGCCACAATCATGACACACAGGCCAGCCGACATCACCCTGACATGTTTCCTATACACACACTCTGATCTCACCATGACCCTGGCCCTATTAGAGTCGCAAAATGATTTTCCTTTCCTTGCTGAGGATCATGGGTTAGACAATCACCAGCAAGCCAAAGATCCTCACCTCTCTTTTACCAATATACTCATGCACTGTATGCACTTGTCTGTATCAACACAATACAATTTAATATGGAGGTCGAGGCTTTGAATTTAAAGCAGTGAGGCTGATATAGAGTCACTGTTTCTAAATTGAAATATATGGCCTGTGTGTTGTTGTATACACTGTAAACAGAGGAATGTAAACGCCACTGAAAACAAGAGGAAAAACATAACCTCCCAGTGGGGGCATGATCATTATATCTGAGTTAGTTAAGTACAAGCATGTGGGTTGAGGATACGTACCTAGCTGATACTCGAGAAGATAACCAGTGAGAACCCCATTAGGCTCCAATGGCGGGGCCCAGACCAGAGAGATACTGTGCTTTTGTACCTCTGCGACCCTGAAAACAGGATTTTTCTCTGGGACTGTGGGAGCAAAGAAGGTAATACACACAATAAGCAGTCGAATTCTGCAACCCAGTTTTCTTGGCTATTATTAGATTTTCCCTTCAGTAGTTGTGAATCAATACACTCCATGCTGTTTTTCAACAATCCTACCTCCCTCTGGGGTTTTGAAGTTGACGGGATGACTGCCCGGGCCGTTGCCCCGCCCGTTGAAGGTCATGACGATGAGGCTGTACTCGGAGAAGGGCGTTAGGCCCGGTATCACAGCATGGTTCCGGTCCCCGGGGAACGTTAGCGTGTGTTTGTCTCCGTGGCTCTTCTTTGAGTTCACCAGACTGCGCAGACGCCACCAGCTTATCTACATTCAGTAAGAAACACAGAGCAGAGTCCTCAGCAATAGCCACAAGACATCACACTTCCTATATTTGTATATGTGTAAGAGAATGCTAAATAAATTATTGCGTTTCATTCTGGTGGTCAGTGCATTGAGTTGGCCGAGTAAAGGAGACAGCAAGGGGTGAGAGAAGCAAACGTTTAGAGCAAGGTCAGGGCCATTCCTTTTAAGCTCTGTCTAAAAGCAAAGGTCTGTTTTTGAGGTATTACCCTGTAGCCTCCCAGATGTCCATGTAACTTGTCCTTGTGTACACGCGTCCAGCTAACCTTGACCACTGAGCTGTTCATCACCTCCACAGCTACATCATCAGGTGCAGCAGAGGGAACTGCAAAGGCAAACACACATTAGAATCTACAGTAAGCTGAAAGTAAGTCAAGGAAACACAAGAGACGAGACAAGGATAAACCAGTTTGAGTTATCCTGAAAACAACTCAAAGGATTTCATATTAAAGCTGCATCAGAAATAAACAAATGAACAAAAGACAAAAATACCTGAAATACTACACAACTAACTATATTGTGGCCATCTATTTACAGGAATACCTATTAGGTACTAATATCACTGTAATACAGTGACAGACACTAACATAAAAGATAAAACCATTGGCCTAAGAGGTGTAAATACTACATTTAACAACATCACATCGGAGTGAGGACACAACAAGGGGAAGAGTCATGACCTGAAGTGACTTCCTGGGGGCAAGTCCAGAAGAAAGCTAAACAAAGGAAATACAGTAAACTCCTGTATCAACTTAACAAGCTCATACTGCTGAGGTACATAACCTTGAAACTGAAAGTCTATGTCAAACCCCAAGTGTAGAATATTTCAACAAAATCACAAAACTTATAAATAAATCATTTCACGAAGTCCACCTGAAAACTGCAGCTGAAAATATCAGAGTTGAGCAGAAAGGGGTTGTTAAAAGAAAGATGTTTTTAATTAAACCACATCTTTCTCCATAAAATCACATATCCTAAAGCTACACTGGCTGCTTTGCACTTGGCAGATCCAAATAGCAGCAAGAGGTAAGTGTTGTGAACTTTAATACCCAGAAACCATACAAGTTTAAGCCAGTGAACTCCAGACGCATAATCAATTTTTTTCCACCGGGACTATCTGTCATGGCTTTTCACCGAAACTAGCAATAACAAAACCGATGCGAATATTAAAAAGGTCTGACTTTCACTGGATGGCGTCTTATTTGTCAGGAAATATTTTCTATTTCAATTTGATTCGTGACCAGAAAACTTTCTTGCTAGAATCTTAACCTAAAGTTGAGAAGCTTTTCTTTTATAGCACCTGACTTTTGCAACAGACCTTGAGTCAAGTTTCATTTTCTTCCTCAAAATTAAAAAGTTTAACAAGAATGAGTTTGCACCGGTCTGTGGATTCTCTCTATTCATGACTACATAAAAGCTGGCATCACAACTTTTGGTAATTTGAAACAAGCTAGTCAAGCTGCCAGTTAGCTTGACTAATTGTTTTTGAATCCTGCTTATATGGAAATAGTAACTCAGTGAACACAGATATCAAAGATTAGTGTGTGACATTATATTGCATTTTTTCGATTAGGCCTTAGCTACATCTCAAAACTAAATGTATTTTGTCCTGGCCACTTTGGACACAAGTCAAAAATGTAGGTTGATCAAATTTTACATGCCAAAATGTAGTAAAAATGTACAATAAGTGAACAAGAGTAATGTTGGTTACTCTGCAATATCTAACTTGTGTTTTCTTACATTAGATAATATTCCTCAGCAGAGACTACAGGTCATTCCAGAGCAACAAAACCATTGCTTGTAATGAATTTAGTACGAGTGTGTTCATTGCTTATGAACTCAAGTTTTATTTGAAAAAGAAAGTTGTTTTTTTTGTGGCAAGGTTTCACTAACTTCAACTTTCACTCTTTTGAGGACTGTTTCTCCTCCAAAGGGAAATATCTGAAATAGCTGTTTGGCACCTAAATGCTGCACTATGTTCACCAGCCCGTTGCTAAATTTGCCAGCAGTCTGCTACTAGGCAGGTAGTGGGTTTATCAGAGCTTTTTTTCCCTGAAAATAGTTGCTTGCTTTGGCTGGAAGAAAGGTGAGAGAAGAGTTGCAGGAAAACAAAACACGTTAAAAGAACCTGAAACTATCTTAAAACCTACGGGGAAGTGCAGAGTTGGGTTATATTTCCCTGTGGCTTAATCACTACAAGTGACGATTTACATTAAATAGTCATTTGATCCAATATCAAAATATTATAAAATATTATAGTACAATGATGACTACTCACCATCCTCTCCTGAGTAGCCGGTCACTATTTTGGGTTCCGGGCCCCAGCCCTGATGGTTCCTGGCTTGGATCTTGATCTCATAGGGCACAAAGGTAGGAGTGCTCTTCACCAGGAACGAGTGTCTCTTCACCATGTGTTCCTTCCAGTCCTCCTCCACATCCTGCCTCCTGTAACTCACCTTGTACTCCAGACCAGGGCCATTGTGCTCAATGGGTAACAAAGGCTGAATAACGTGAAGATAAGAAAGCACAGATGAAAAGGAAGAACAACAGTGTGAATAGTTTCATAGAGACTTTCACAGTTGCATAAGACGTTTCTTGTATTTCACCGCTCAATGTCACTGCCTCTGTGGGATTAAAATGACAAGCTAGCCCAGTGAACTGTGCTTGGAATGCTGGCAGTGTTTTATGCCACTATCTAATAAAACAATGGAACAATTGACCTGGCCTGGCAGCATTGCTCTCCTTTGATACAGAGCTTGCTAGGACATCACAGATGAAAAGATTTATCTCCTCGCAGAAGTTGGGCCGTGAGAAATAGAATGAGATACCATTATCCACAAAAGCAAATCATTAACGGTGGGAGAGCTCATGAATCCAGGATTCGGCGGCTTGTGTTACTATGACAGGGCGACCGGATAATAAGTGAGGGAAAGATTTATCTTTTTACAATAAACCTGAATATATTACTGTATGCATTAAAGGAAAAATTTCCCTTTCATAGGTCTCTTTCTCTTTCTAATCAAAGAGAAGGAGCGGCTTTCAATGGAAAACTCAATCAGAGTGACCCCAGAAAAAGGTGTTTCTATAGATCTGAACCACAGAATGAAATATCAGAAGTGGACCTTTTCTATTTCCTATTTCTGTTGGTAATTGCCTAAAACCTAATTTCAGCTCTCTTACAGAAAATCTTTGACTTCCAAAAACTACAGCAGATGTGATTAATTAACTATGTAAAGGTGGCTGACTTTACCAAATTCACCGTAAGAGGATAATACAAGACCAAACCCTATTTCTTACCTCCCAGTTGATATCCATTTCATGTGGCAAATGACCTTCGATTTTGATATTTTCAGGGTTCTTGTCGGGAGCTGTACAAAAGAAGGAATATAGATTTGTCGACATTGTTAGTGGAAGAAATCTCCAGTGAATAGACACACAAGAGAGCAGACTTTCAACAAAAATGGAATCAATTATGTGGCAGGTCTGAGTGTTTTATAGTTCACACAACAGCAGTGTTGGCAGCTCAAGTGGCCTGAAGGACCTTATCAAAAAGTACAATAAACAATGAAAGGGAGATGCCTCAGACCTGCCGGGGGGGTTTTGTATCTCTCTGTGGGCTTGCTGGAAGGACCCCTCCCTACAGTGTTAACACCAGACACACGGAAGCAATAGTCGACGTGGCCGTGGAGCTTGAGGACGGCCGAGTTGTGGTTGCCGGGCACTCGGAGCAGTTCCTTCCAGTTTCCTGGCTCCCACTGGCTTTCCTCGTATTCGATAATAAACTCTGTTGACAGGCAGAAAGACAATCAGAACAATCCCTCACTGCTATGGTTCTTGCCAGAGGATTGCTTATCTAACCACCAGCTGTGCAGAAAACTCCTCAAACCCTGCTCTGGGCTTGTATATTCCTCAGGGAAACTAATCATAATTCATGCACGGATGAATCAATAATAGATTCATATTGTACAAGTTGGTATCAAACAAATCTATTAACATGCAGAATGATGCCCAGAAATGTGTGTATATCATAGTCATACCAATCACTGAGAGATTCAGGAAGTACTGTACTGTATGTACTGACACCTGCGCACACAGATGCTCCTTTTACCTGTGGTTGTGCTGTTGTGATCGTCCCCTGGGATCCATTTCAGTTTCACACTTTTGCTCTTGTGTTCAGACAGTACCAAGTACTCAGGTGCATCTGGGACGTCTGAAAACCATCACAACAACATGGCTTTGGAAAATCACAGACACATCAATCTCTGCACCAAAAAAGGCCAAGGGAACAAATGTTCAATCACATCATCCAGAGTGCCAGAGGATGTGGAACGAGCTGCATCACTGAATAAGGCTGCCACTATTTCTTTTATACTTTAAAATGTCAAAAATATCTCAAAAGGGTGATTGTCAGGCACACTGCTGCACTAATAAAACCACAGTCTGCGTGTTCATGCTCTGCTTTGGTTTCCTGACATATTGATCCATTTGTAAATGTGTCATACATTAATGCAGCACCAGGGGTCACTGATCCTTCGGCTCATGGTAGAAATATAGCTCATATGTTAGCTCACCTTGCACCATGAGCAGCGCTGAGGCCGTGTCTTGGTCCACTGGAGTTCTTGCCACACATGTGTACACACCCTGGTCCCCATGGCTTACATTGATGATCTGAAGAATACCATCCTCCACAAAGTATCTGTTGACAGAGCGACGGCGACACATTATTGATTGTCAAAACTGAAAAGTAAAATGAGTTTCCTGCTCTGATTAAGTCTGCAATGCTGTAAAATATATAATAAAATACCTTGAATTCTCTGTATAGTTGAGGGATATCTCCATATCATCTTTTTCCCACAGGAGCTCAAAGTCATTACTGAAGGACTTGTCGTACTCTGCGAGGCATGAGAGCTGGGCAGTGGTACCTATTAGGATCTGCAGGTTCTCCGGGGGCACGGCTATTCTAGTAGGATCTACCATAGGTACAGCTGTATTAGTTAAATTGCAAAGACGTGGGAGCCACTGCTAAGACTTTTACAGGTAAAGCTGTTTACCTTTCACATTCAGCATGGCATCGATGGCGGCCGATCCTTCTGTGTTTTTAGCTAAACATGTGTACAGCCCTGCGTCGTCTTTCTCTACTCTGTAAATCTCCAGCGAGCCGTTGTCATGAACAGTAACCCTCGGACCCTCCACAGATTCAGAGGAGTCGTCTTTGCTCCTGGAAAACATTCAGAACAATTGTGCGTAAATTCAAACTCCCCTCAGGTCAAATTAAATATGAACACAATGGGAGTTTAAACGGTACAGAGTAGAAGCAAAAAAAAAATATACAAAAGTTGCTGAACAGAACATTAGTTTTGAGCGACAGGGTTACTTTAGTTTGTTTTAAAGAAACCGCAGGTCACCAGTAAAGATACACACAGTATAAAGAGGGAGTGTATGCATCGACCAGCTGAGATCTACTGCTCTCTGCTGGTGTGTGAGCGACAGGAACAAAGTGCAGACTTACCAAGTGATAACAGAAGGAGGAGAGCTGAAGACCTTGCAGTGCATCATCACTGCCTTCCCCTCCACAGCAGAGTATTCCTCCCCCTCAGAGGTCAGAACCATAGGGGGCAGATCTGTAAACACCAGGCAGGAGAGTCCAATCATCAATTTTGGCTTATAGGAAAAACAGAGTGCAGGTGTTCTACCATGGATGAACCCAGGTCTGGCCCTTGACTACTGTGCTCGCAGGACTTTTAGGGGATAAAAATGAAACCGAGTGAGATCCGGTTTGTAGTATAGCAGTTTTTAAAACAGGACGGACTGTGGCCGATAATGGTGGGCCAAGTAAGGCGTCAACACTGTTCTCTTCCCTGTGCATTAATTGTCGCTCCTTTGTGTCAAGAAATAATTCAGCTGTCAGGTTGTCAGAAATGCGTCAATGAGAAAATGAAATCAAAGAGGAAACAATGGATTAATGAGTTAGCCAAGCACGAGCACCTTATCGGTTGTAGCCAAAGCCTCCCATTAAAATGGACTGTCTTTTCTAATTGTTTACAAAGGCAGCAACTGGGACTTAGCATTCAGAGACTGTCCAGCTTTATTAACTCCTGTGTCACCGAGAACAACCCCCCCACGTTTGTGCAGAGCGACGGAAGGCAACATTTTGTCTTTTATATGTTTTTATCGGTGCTTGTAAAGCAGCACATGTTTGTCTTATGGCCCTGGTATTAATATGGAATTGAGGGGGAACTTGTTAGCATATAAATGGCAGGGAACTGGGCGTTTTGCTCCACAGGGAGAGCCGCTAGCCTGAATGAAGGAGTACAGCTTGTAGACAGCCCTCCGTCCCTGGGCTCCTCGCTGCTTTATGGGCATATGCCAACATCAGCACCAGCTCTCTCGCTTGACACATCAGTCAGCAGCCTCTAAATGACTCACTGCACAGTCTGACACTTAGTCACAAACTTGTACTTGATAAAAAACATGATGGTGCAACAGAAGTGATGAAAAGTGTGAACTAAAAGCTGTCTGACTTACTCATTATCATAATGTTTGCATTGGACAGAAGGGTTCCATGTCTGTTGGAGGCCTCACACTGATAGACTGCACTGTCAGATGATTTGGCGTTGTGTAGAACTATGGTGTCATCCAACACATTCCTGTTCGCTAGAGGGGCTTCTGTAACAGACCAAAGAAACATCAGTAACGGAAAAGATTTGGATGATCACCACTGATGCTGCAATACAGAAAGTGGATTTAACACAGGTAATAACTGCCTGAACTTGCCTGAAAACCTCAGCTTATTTACCCTCGTCTGTATCTACACTTCACTGGCTACCAGTGGTGGGTTAACTGTCACTTCCTTCCCTGCATTAACTTGGCCACCTTTCTGCCCAGCACTGACTCCCTCCTGTCACAACCATGGTGGAATGATTGTTGTGACTCAGGCAGGACTGCAAAGTGTCTGGTGTGCTGAACTTTTCCAACCTCTGCAGACTTTTTATCTGTAGTGAAGCTGAACCCTAAATGATTTGTAAGCACGCATAATAAAAGCAACTGTCTGGGTTGTTGCTATAGTATATTATGGCTAATTTTAGAGTTGACGAAAATGTTGATTTATTAATAAATATACCATTGTGCATATCTGAAATAGTTTCAACACTCATTTTCTGCAGTGTCAATACACAGGTACCAGCTTTACTCTCTGGCTCTTTGCTCATTTGCTCTGTTTTGTTTTGATGTTATTGCTCATTCAAGATGGCAAGTTCAGAGCCTCCACGACCGCAGGGGTGCTGTTAGGAAATACATTAGATCTTAGGCAAATGAAGAAGGAATGTCAGAGGATAAAAACAAAATGCTAAGGAAAGGCGCTAACACAACAAATTCACTCTCATTTCACCATCACTGAAGTACTGTATTAAGCCCAGTAAACCGTTGTTGATAAGTGTGTTGTCCTGTTGCTAGCCCAACAGTGGTTTATAATTCTCAAAGCCAAGCTAATCCCCCTGAGAACTATCAGGCATCTCAGCAGCTTAGTTTCAGTTCATAGATAAATACTTGACAAATTAAATGCTCAATATTCATTTTTTCTATCGTGGTATCAAACAATGTATTATTGAATATTTCATATCATATTACATGTATCAAAGTTACAAATGTATGTATTGTGACAACACTGGTTAACCTTGCTGAATGATGTTTTCATAGAATTATACAGTCTGACTATTTATCCTGTTAGTGGTTTAAAAAATCAGTTAATAGTGTTTCGCCTCACTGAAGATGCACTCTCATCGTCTTTGATAAATGCTGACACCTATATTACCCATAATGCACATCAGGCACAGACATTTTGGTCAGAGATTCAGGTGTGTTGTGCTAGTAGCAGCACATTCAGGAACTGCTGGCCTCAAGCAGAGGTGAAAGCAGACCACAGAGGTCTGGAAAGATCACTCCTTTGTACCTTCACACAGATTTGTTTCATTTCAAGACTTCTAGTCTTCAGTCCCCATCGATGCTGATTTTAAGACATTTATTTGGAGCCACAAAAGGATTTATGTAACTTTTTTCACTTATGCACTAGTACTCCCAAATACATGTTAACAGACTCTGTAGTTCCACTTAAATGC
The DNA here is from genome assembly GCF_904848185.1 of Acanthopagrus latus. Taxonomy (NCBI): domain Eukaryota; kingdom Metazoa; phylum Chordata; class Actinopteri; order Spariformes; family Sparidae; genus Acanthopagrus; species Acanthopagrus latus. The sequence goes on along the minus strand of NC_051044.1, from coordinate 27,833,674 downwards.
TGGAGTACTTTATCTTTCATAATTTTACATAGAAATTTACTTTCAAGATCAAATGTATCACTAGTGGGAGAATTCACACTCCGCCTCCAGAATGCGAATCGGGGACCGCTCATAGCTGAAGAATCATACCCCTTGTTGAACAAGCTAAGGCTGTCTCTCCTGCCAACTGTTAAACTCTCTCTCCCCATGTTTTATATTATATAATATGTTGTGTTTAAAAAGGAGAACAGGTAAGACAACATCAACATTTAACCCTTTTGCTCTTTTGAAACAGTCATCAGAACAAGCCCTCTGTTCAAAAGGGTTTCAAAATAATGAAGTGAATCCAGTCATGGGACTGACCCTGCAGAGGTACACCATTCACCCTCCATGTTATAATCGGTTGAGGAGTCCCAGTGGCAGAGCACTTGATGAGCACGTCTGAGCCAATCATACTGAGCTGACTCTCAGGCTCAGACACCCACTCAGGAGGCTCTGGGAACACACAAAGCACACAATATCATCCAAGTGATGAGTGTCATTACAAGAACGAGACTGAGCATTTTCACATTCACAGGAACAGTTATGCAATTTATTTTATTTGATACAAAAGTCCATAAATGCTACATTGACAGGGTTATCCTCGACAGACACGCAGAGGACACTTCAGCTGCGTACTCTCTCACCACTATCTTTGTCGGCCCTCTGTACACATCCATATACCATTGTGGTTATTCTGGTGATTTTGTCATAAAAAGGTTAACACCTGCACAATGAGTTCAAAATTAGTCAGGGGAAAATGTTTCAGTCTTATCTGCATCATTATCTGGCACTGTAGGTGTGTACTAGGAATGATTTCCATCAAATCATGATTTATCTGAGCTTTGCATCTATAGTGATGTGCCTGTAACCATGCACCTTTCTTTCATTTTACAGACTTCAGCTACTGCACACATACAAGGTCCTAAGTCAATTAGCAGTGGAAAGTAAAACACATTTGATAACTATTAGATCACTGAAGCACATTATAATTCAATGCACTACAAGAAACTTTTAACTGCTTATCAAAATGTTTAATATGAATCCTTTGTATGAACTACAGTGCATAAGCAAGCAAGATCATCAGTGAGAGGACTGGCTATTTCTGTATAATTAGTATAGATAATCTTATCACCAGCCAGATCAACCTAAGGGGTGCCCCCCGAAATGTGTTGCTGGGGGTGCCAAAAGAGGCCGGTGAAAATCTGTGAGTGGCTAACTATGTGCAGGCAGGGAACTCAGGATGAGGAGTCTGGCACCCACACAAACGTCTTAGCCCATTAGACAGCTCCTGGGCTGAAAATCTGTTAGGAATAGTGTTATGTTAACTTACAAGCAATGACAGCTCTTATGTACCACTCCTTACTGGTGTGCTCCTTTTAACAGTATTCAACAGATATTCTACATTAAAACAATATCTTTAATCTTAATCTTTAAAAGAGGAATTAAATGATTAGGCATATCAATTTCGCCGTCCTATTACTGCCTGTTATAATTAAAAGTGCATTTTTATATCCTTTTCTGATCAACCAATAACAGCTTTTAAAAGAATATCAACCCTAACTCCTCACTAAGTTTTTGTCCTTTCCTCAGAAGTTTCCTAAATCTCTCATAAGCTAGGACTCATTTCTAGAAGTTTATAGTTTATATTATAAGTTAGGAGGTCTCTACGGTAATTATCAGAATGTTGGTGAATATGGCCTGAGTATGTTGAATAAGTGAGAAGGGTTAAGAAAGGTTTTTACGTTATTGTATTTGTACTTTTGGATCTGAGTACTTCTCCACCACTTAATCTTGCTCCTTTTAAAGGACCATCAAACACTGTTTCATTAGAGCGACTCCACCAACACCACTGTAAAGTCACAACATGCTGCAGTTACCTTCTACTGTCACTGGGAAGTAATGGACAGCTTCTCCAAGCGTGTTCTTCGCTTTGCACATGTACTTTCCACCATCTTCCAGTTCAACTCTTGGCACAATCAGCAACTTCCCATGATTCTCCAGTTTCACTTTACTGGGAAGTTGATGACCCATCTTCACCCACTCAACCTGTGGAGTTGGACTAATGGAAAGTTGACAGCGAGTTAGATGTTGTCTCTGCATGTGATGATATTCAAATACAGTAACTCTAAAATCGACAATTTTGAATCAAATCAGTTTTGTAGCAGATTCAGTTTTAAAAACAAAAATACATTTCTAAAATGTTTAAAAACTTTAAACGGCAGTATTACTTACAATCCTTCAGCAATACACTCCAATTTCAAATCCTCTCCTTTGACCAGCAGTGTCTCTGTTTTGACACCAGAGGGCATCAGAAGAGAGGGTCTTCTCTGAAGGATTGCATTAGCTAAAGAAGCACAGCAGAGAATTAGGCCATATAGCAAAAATCTGTCATGTGATGCAGTTTCACAAAGGCTACATGTCTGTATTTCTATTCACACACCTGCCATGTGCACACATATGTTTAGAGAGGAAGCACAGAGGAAGGGTGTTTTACGCTTAAAGCTTCTAACTTACCAGTTTCAGGACTCATGTCTGTTTTTTCTGAAATGGAGGTGGATGAGACACACACACACACAAAAAGAAATCACAGTGAACATGAGGACAGCGTGGAAACATCATGACAAACATCACCAGAATCAAATTCACAACATAAAATCAAGGAGATGTACATAAACAAGACAGGTGACACTTGGATGGCTTTTGGAGTGCAGCTATGAATATGGACATCAGTGAACATGTTGGGAATGATCAGTCCTCTGAAGACAATTCAAAGATTGCATCATGCTGCTTTGAGAGGAAGATAGCACTCAAGTGAAGTGCTATCTTCAGACAACCTTGAGTGACACCTACTTGTCTTGACAATGACAGACATGGCCGTCTTCTGAACAATGGTTCGTATTCTAGGGAAGGCAGCAAAGCAGCAATAGTCTCTCCTGCTGTCCTTCTCCACCGCGTGAGAGAAATAAAGGTCTCCATTCAAGCCCATCGACACCCGCTCGTCCTGCTCAATGTGCTGAAGACCTGAGCACACATAGAGGATGATGGATTTTATGTTATATTTCAAGTCGACTGTCTTTAATTCAAACAAATACTGTACTAAGGTACAATTTTCAGGTAAGTGCATTTATATATCCAAGCAGGGGTCCACAAAATGAATGGTTTGAGACTGTTGCTGAAATAGCAGTGTGTATTCTGGGCTCCTTGTCACATGTTCTATGTTCTATTTTCTATGTTTGTGTACAAATGTTCATTTTATTATACAACTCCATGTTATAAAATGACAAATGAATCATCCAACCTTAAATCTTCAACCTAAAATGCTGGTTAGGCATTGATGCATCAGTATGAATTTAACAATATCATAAATTATATGGTAATTATATGGTATGTATGGAGACATTTCTCCAGCTCCTCAATTTAAGCTATATGCTGTCTAAGAGTGAACTATTCCAAACTCCATGTTCTTTCTTTCAGGGAACATGCTGCATGAGGATTTTTTAAATCATTTTATACACATTTCTACCTAATTCAGCATATCAATGATTTTGTATCCATGGAAACCTTAAGATCAGTGAGGTTTAAGGGGCTTAACATTTCAGATCAGTTACAAGAATATTGCTGTTTAAATATGCCTAATAACAGCATATAATGGGTGGTAATAAAAGCTGCATCATTTAGTATTTTGAACAGAATACACCACAATTAAATAATGAAGGACCACTTACTTATAGTCATCCAGTAAATCTGCAGAGGAGGTATTCCTTGCGGTGGGTTACATTGTAAAACAAAGGCCTGACCTTCCTCCACCTCAACAGGATCAAGTGTCTCTTTAGGAAACTTTGGAACATCTAGAAAAAAGACAGAACCTATAGTGAGTCAATGAATCCAGACATGAATGAATAAAATATGCCTTGCATTTCTCTACCTCTCCACAAGGTGGCAGTAATATCATTCTTTAATGTAGAGTGAGGCAAAGCATCTCTGAGCTCTGTATCATTCACTAGATTGAATTCTATGGGGTTTTTTTTTCAGTTCTTGGCCTGCAGAAACAAAACAGACATCACTACTACCATTGTGTGTGGCTTGTCACGACTGCTGAGTGCTTGAAGCCCGGCCAAATTTAGTCAAAGTCGCCCTTTGGAGTGAATTTTCTTTGAAAACGTTACGTTCTGTGCTTGGGAACAAAATGAAAAAAATGTAGCGAAGGAAATGATGGAGAGCCTGGATCGTTTTCAGTGTTTTCTCCACTACAGAGCTGTAGATGAGGTGCTGCGAGGGGTGGGGCACTCGGGAGCCTCAATGACTTTCTGCCACGTTCAATACAATGAAAAGCTCTCAATAGAGAGGTGCAGTCATTACACATGGCTGCTGGCCCTGAATCACTCTGAAAGAACTGTAACAGAGCACCCCACATACACACATTCTCAGATGTATGTTACTCACGGGGCACAATGAACTCAATCTCCTTGGATATGGCCGTCCCCAGTCTGTTTGAGGCGTAACAGCGATAGATTCCCTGGTACTCTGTGAGGTTCCCATTATTGGGTATCACAAAGGTCCCAGAATCCTCCTCTTTCATCAGCCGGGGGTCTAGAAAAGGGTCAAATTCCTGGCCATTCTTCGTCCATCTGAATCTACATAAAGAAAGGCAATAGAAACATCAAGTCTTTCAGCTACGACTACATGACGCTCATTTTTTAAAGTTCCAAACCAGAGCACCCAAACACATGTTGATAGTAAACTCTTGTTGTTGTTTGTTATCTGAGCGTGTCGGGCTGCTAACAAACTCTTCTCTTCTCCTCCCATCTGATGTGAAGCGAGGCTCTGTACTCACTCTGGCTCGGGATTCCCTTTGGCTTCACACGTCATGGGGAAGCTCTCGTCAAAAGGGAAGGCGATGAGAGAGCTGGGCGACTGAGCTGTGATGGTGGGCAGCTGCTCAACTGGGCGACAAACAAACAAGCATGAAAATGTGAGAGACACAACACAAGCTTCGATACAGAGCTGTATTCAGAAGTATATCAAATGTAACATGGTACTAAGGCAGTGGCTTCCAACCGTTTTGGCTTTAAGCAGAGCAATGTCTTCTTGTGACCCCTCATTGTGGGTCAAAAGACCCCTATGACATATCTGTGGTTTCAATTTAACAGTTATTTTTACATTAAGACCTTATTTAGGTTACACCTTTTCACCATTAACTAGTTGCTTATTAGCATGCATATAACAAATAATTTAATTTTTTTATCACTAATAATAAAGCACTTATCAATGCCTCATTCTGCATGACAGTATTCTACAACCTCTAGGCCATTAAAGCACCATTCCAGTGTTCTTTGACCTTTCAAATTTACTGACAATGTGACTAGCACATTCGTGGCCAAATTTGCTCTGACAAAAATCAAACAGTTTTGCTCCAACCTGTGCCTCAATGGAACAATGACATATGCCTGTAGGAAAACAAGCTCAGGCAGGCACACTGACAAGTCTTAGTGGCACCAGTAGTGTCTCCAAAAATGCGACCTATGAGTTCATTGGTGTTTAAGGACTAGCAAGACTCCTTTAACAAATGGGGCAGAGTGTAGCATTTGTGGTTGAGTGCAATAGAGAGTTGCATGCGCTGTGCTCCTAGCAGACAGGTGTCGATGGTCAGAGCAGAGGGAATGTTTAGCAGTGAAGTTTTCTAGTGGCAGTAAAAGCACAGTACAGATTATAGTTTGGCCATGAATACACTCGGTAGCTTCTGAATAACCAAGAAGCACTTGTGTTGGAGTGACCACTGCCGCTACTTCCTGCTTATATCCATGCTAATATCCATATCCATATCCTAATATCCTTTACAAATCTAGATTTGATTGTTTAACAACAGTGTTGTCAGTGCTGAAAAAAAAGTTGCATCAAAAATGTTTTGATGTTAAAAACAAAGGTTAAAATCAATCTCGGATTCATAAATCTTTTACCATGTTATAAAACACAAATTACAAGTGTTAACAGTGTCAAAATAACACTGAAATAAGCCTGGCTTACTCAGAACTAAAGTGAAGTCTCACTCATAACTAATTCACTAGTTGTTTTGACACTTATCAACCCAGACAGGTTCTACTCGTGAATTAGTCATGGGAAAGACTTCACTTTAGAATGGGGAACATAATCTGAGTTAGAAAGATTCCAGCTACAAGTATTTGGACAATATTAACACATGGAATTTTGTGCTTTGTTACTAAAGAAGAAGCCATATTTAACATATATATTTAAGTGTTATTAAGGGAGAACAACAAATCTAATTACCACCCTTTAAAGGCCCATTCTAAGAAAAGCATGGTCGTAATTCATGTCATCAACGACTTCCTTCCTCACGATCAATAATCAGTAATTAGGAGGTGATTTAGGGGCTTTGTTAATGGCTAAGTAGTTGTAGGATATGGTAATGCAATATATTGCATTAAGTGCTTTATAATGACTAAGAGCTAACTACTTCATGTTGATATACTGTATATGTGGCTTAATATAAAAGGGCATAGTTTTCTCAGATTGTTCAAATTGAAGGGTTTTAAGAAAGTCAAAGTTATTGAAAGTCTCCAATATTTCAGTACAACACATAAATGAGGAAAAATAACTACACATAAATACATACATACATATTTATCTGTCAGAAATCATTGTGTGACCACTTAGATTATTCTAGGGACCCTTTGATGATCTTGACATTCAGGTTTGGAACCACTGTACAATGATGTTAATTATGTTATGTCTCTATATCCAGAGTTTTATACCAAAACATTTTGAGTAATAGAATTGTTACAATAACTTTACTCAACATAAGTAAAACCACTGTACAATGATGTTAATTATGTTATGTCTCTATATCCAGAGTTTTATACCAAAACATTTTGAGTAATAGAATTGTTACAATAACTTTACTCAACATAAGTAAAAAATGTATTATTGTGTCAATACAGTTGATGGTTTGCCACTTAAATGAATCAGTCGTCTTATTTTGGCATGAAACTCTTTCCCATGTTGATGCTATGATCTTATGATGACAGAGCTGGGACAAGCATGGAATGTACACAATGAACATTAAGAGGAGTGTGACCAAGTGTAAAGGAAACAAGGACATGCCATGAGTCCTAATAGCTAGAGAAGCAGCAATACAGAGTCATGACTGATGACACATGAGATGCAGATCTAAACACATATGGCAGTAAGTAAAGCTGCTGCTGTGCTCAACAGTGATCCAGGAGATTAACAGAACAGTCGAGGATGTCACTAATACCAGCTACAGTATGGCAGAGTGAACTTACTGTTTACATGACCTAAAACTACAAAATCCACGGCAGCCGGGGGAATAAACAAAACAAAAACAGTCAGCAGTTTGGGAATAATCCATTCATGTCACACGGATTCTCTGTATGAACCCTTTTAAACACAGACATACACACAGGCACACACACACACAAAGGAATGCGAAACACAAGACTGAATTAAAAAGATATTCTGACACCAGTGAGCCCCAAAATGCTCTTGCATTTTCAGAAAACCTGTTTGAACTGTTCTTTATCAAGCCCCTAAGAGATGTTTCTGAATAATTTAGAGGGAGAGGTTTGATATGTGTTTCCAAGGAAACTGGGATGCATGCAGCTCATCACAATGGAAACAAGAAACCTGATTCAAACAAGATAATAGCTGTAAATATATTCCATTCACAGAATACTTGATGAGTGTAACAGTTCTCTATGGTGCGATTTATTCTCTTCTAAATTATTCAGAAGTGCTTCTCTGATAAAAGCACTTCAAGTTAAACCAAGGACAAGTTGTCTGTAGACGAGACTCCTTGTACGTAACCTTTTCTTGTTTATACACTTGACTGTACCTTCTTGCTCATTCAATGACTGTCTTGAGGCTCATAATGTGCGTTGAAGTACAGTTAAGTGCCTATCATATCAGCATCAACAGACTCAAACTGAAATGTTACAGTGTAAAACATCAAACATTAACCTCATATCATATTGGTACAAGTTGTTACTAATTTCAAATTCATTCAGCTATTTCAGAAGTAGTGTTACTAGTGTTCACTACCCAGCATGTCATTTTGAAGCATGCATTGTTTGCAGGTTAAGACTCTCTAGAAAACTTTCTTTTGTTTCTCTTGTATGTTAAAAGAAACATTCAGTAAAAGATGTACACTTAGTGTGTCTTTTAATGGAAATCAAGTACATGTAGGTTTGGTTGATATGAACATTTTAGATTGTGATTGATCTTTAAGAAATCCACAACATAATTTTCAGTAAATTATAGAGACTGCAATATCTAATGTCCCCTTTAATTCTCTGCTTCGCATGGCAATTCCTTATAAATAATACAATGTGAGTTATAGCTAACAACATGGTCCCTAAAGCAAAATGATCTTTATGCAACATATTGTTTTAATGGTGCAAATGTAGATATTCATGGGCTATTTCAAGTCTGACCATAGTCTACAGGGCATTTCAAACTTGTGAAAAGATCACCCACCTCTAAGTATAGTAAACATACTAAAAGACATGTCAAATTGATGTCACTTTTTTGCTCAAGTTCAGCAAATGAGCAAACGGAACAAATTATTTAAGTTTATTCAGTTTACTCGCATTTTGAAGACAGCCGAACAGCGTTACAAAGTTTAACAGCGTACAAGTAAAGGTTTAAAGGGTCAGTCCATCAAATATACAAAAAACAGATTGTCTCACATAGCTCTGAAGGTTTCTTTTGTTTGTGTTGCTAACAGTGTTAAAAATGTGCATTCAAAAATTTAACAGGAAGGTGGTCCTCCAAGAAACAACAGCCCTATTTGTCTGGTGACAAAGTAATTTCCTATTTATTTGATTGAAAGATATCATATTGAGAATCTTTTTTGTTAATTAAGTGAACCGCCCTTACTTTAACACTCACTGAGACAAAGACAAATGAGCACTCACCCTCCAGTGGGATGTCGATGGCTGCAGTCGTATGAAAGGCACAAATACAGGTGATCACACCCAGCGCAGCGACGAATCCCAGACTCCTCTGCGACCTCATGTTTTCACGGTGAATCTTGGATGTCCGCAAGAAACGAGTGTTCTCTCTCCTGCGTCCTCAGTTCATTTCTCTGGTGCGCTGAAGATGCGGTACCTGTGAGAGCAGCACAGACGGAGAAGGCCCCATGAATCCACCCACGCGCTGGCACACAGAAAGGCAAACCCCAAACACAACAAATCCCCCATGACTGGAAGCCCGACTGCTCTCTGCTCAGCCAGGCATAACCAGGCACACCGCACGTTTTTCATTTGCATCAACAGGGACTCTGTTCTCTGCTAGTTTAAATTTTGCTGTGACAAAGAAATATTCACATTAAAGCTTGCTATCACCCCCTTCCCGTGGGACTCAAATTGTTTTGTAGTATGATGTCGGTGGGAGTCTGTTGCAGAAAGCATATTTCCTATGCGACAACAGAAATAAATAAATAAATTAATGACAGCGCCTGTGGATTTATTAATGCATGGCAGATGTTCAGCATTACAGAAAGAAAAGGCTTTAACTCCAAAAGCAAGCCAAGACTGAAATCAAAATTACCATCAAAGTTCAGACTGAGCCGATTTAATCACAGTGCTGTTTGAATCTGTTCCTGCATGCTCCTGATAACAATGACTCAAAGAGATTAACAATGCAGCTACACATTTATCTATTATTGCAGAGATATCGCTGCCTGAGGGGTGTTAGGCATAAATAGCATACATAGTTAACAGTCAGAGAGAGTAAGCCGTCTGCACTTACACACTGACAGGCTGCAGAGTACAGAGCGCTGGATCATTTTCCAGCTAACAGACCAGAGTCTGGACTCTAATGAGCACATGATCAGTCCAGAGTGCAGGAGGAGGAGGATAGAAGAGAGCGATGTATGGGAATCTTAGTGTCTGCAGCGGGGCTCTGTAAACCCTCTGGGGTGTCAGTTCATTAGTCTTGCTCGTGTTGGCTGTGACCCAGCTCGGTGGGTCATGCCGGGGTAATTAGCTGAAGCTGCTAACACACACCGTAATAACAAAAAGAAAAAATAATATAAAAAATGTTAGTGCTTTAGAGAAATGCGAAATTGTGAGGCTATCAGTATTCAGACAGGTAGTTTCTGGTGTTCATACTAAACAGAACTTGTTTAACATGCGAGGAGCATCACACTGATTGAGTCTAGTAATTGCAATTAAAGTGTCAGTGTTGAGGGGGCATCCAATATAGAGGCTAAGTCCGCCATGGGACTTTATTCCAGAATTAATATGTATAGAAGTAAATGGCACGACAGAAATGAACTTGAGAAACTTGAGAAAGTCGGTTTGTCATAAGTTGAGACTGTTGAAAATACATTAGTAAGACTACACATCTAACAGTTAGCGAACTGCGGCTGTCAATATTTATTTTATTGTATTTTAATTTTTTTGGCAGGGACAGAACACAGCTTCAATTTGCAGTGCATTTTGCTAAAAGCCCATTTACATCATCACTCCATGGGAAGGATACAGGTATAAGAGCTCTACTAAAATGATCAACACTATAGAAAACACAGAAGACAATGCATATTCACTACACAACAACAAAATCAGCAATCCCAACAAGATATTAATTCATCAAAACACTACACCAATAACAACACGATTTCCTGAGATTAATTGTTTTCATATATGCATGATGGGTACATGATTGTTTTTAACCATGATTTCATCTTAAATTTCAATCAGTCAATCAGTAAAGATGCAGCAATGTCTATTATAACTTTCTTCTTCTGAGTCATTCCAACAGAGAGGGCTGATTTTTTTTCAAACTCAGAGGATCAGTGCTATATTACTATCAACTCTTTGTTTCTAAAGAGAAAGTAGGGATCACAAGAAAAAAAATGTTTTTAACTATCCTTACAACATACTGCAAACTTGCAAAATTATCTTTTAAATTGACAAAGAGCATATGTTTAATTTATAGCAAATAAATACAGTAGTTAATACTGTATTCATTTCTAACATGGTCAAGATTGCATGAGGGAAAGTGGCAAGAATGGACTTTGCCTCTCAATTGATGTCAATGCTCTATCTCCACAGGACTGGTATTACATGGAGACTTCTAGTTATTTGTAATAATCTCAGTAGACGTCTGTGATCTTAATCCTGTGTGAATCTGCCATGTCCGGAATTTGTCAAGTAAAATTCAACCACATAATACGTACCATATTTCACCAAACACAGAGGTCATGTAATGACATTAGTCCTGTGTGAATTGGCATGTCAGTGATTTGGGGTTGTATTTCGTTTCTGAAACATCTGTTTTCTGTTCTCAGAAAACTGAACAAGTAAGAAATTTGATCGAGGCTCATAATATGTTGAGCAGCAGTCAACAGCTGTGCTGTTAGATCGGCTTCAATGATGTTTCAAAGTGATGACAGGGAAGGTCAGGAACAGCGGAAGGTATATTCAAGTACAGCCACGTGTTTGTAACACATGCAGAGTGGCAAAATCAACTCTAAACTATACTGATGCTGTGGCTGCTGAAGAACAGATGCTTAGCTTGTGAAAGCTGATGTTAGTCGCAGCCTTGATACATATCCAGGAGATAATGTCAGTAAATCTGAGTAAAATACAGACTTCACTTATCCTGTACAAATGGCCCTGGTGAAACACAGTTGTGGGGTGGTAATTTCTAAATCACACTAGGACTCCAATACTAGTTAAAAGTAGTGCCCAGGACATGAGATGTACTCTAACTAGTGCATGCTCATCCAGCTGTGCAGTGACTAGAACAGAACTCCCTCTTCACACTGGTGTTTCACTCAAGCTCCGAATCTTTTCTAATCTTCTCTCTGTCTTTTACAAATTCAATAGGAAACACTGAGGTCAAACTCCTGTTCAAGAGATGTAATTGAATAATTGACCAGGGAACAAAAGAGTCGATTTCACTCATTCGGTGCAGGTCTGTTTTCAGACGAACGTGCACTCTGAACTTTTCAACCGTGTCTCATGTTAATGGTATTAACTCTGTCTGTGACTCAATGCTGGCCTTTCTGAAGCAACTCGTGACCCCTACCCCACCCACCTACAGCGTCACCATCGCGGCTCCAGACTCTGCGAGTGTGCTATACATAATACACATCAGCCCCACTCAATCACAATTCAGGCCTATTGACTTTATTTCAAACTGAAGATTGGTGTCTCAGACTCATAAGTCATCTAGAAAATGCCTCCGGCTTTGTTTTGTTTCAGTCGTTCCCAGACATGGTGATTTATGTTGCTAAACTCAGATTAAAATCAAAAGGTAAGGGCTTTGTGCTAATTGGCTTGTGCTTTGTTGGTAAGATTGGCCTGGTTAAGAGCAGAGTGAGGGGGGTTACAATCCCCACAAGACACTGTGTTCTCATTGTCCTATTGTGGTGGTCAAAATCCTTTACCAACCTAACACCACCTTAGATGGATTACACTTTATTCACACTGTGCTTGATTATGTGCCTTCTGATTTAATTTGTTCTCCCCTCGTCAAACATTTATTGAGAACCAAGTCGGCCATCTGGTTGAGGGAGGTCCGCTCTTAGGGTTTAATGGCTGCGAGTGGTGATGTCTACATTGAAGTCATAGGGTATAGTGCCTATTGGACATATATGATGAACACAAGTGAGGCCCCCACAGACTCGCCTGATTTACAGACCGCAGGCTGTTCTTAATCCCCGCCCCTCTCAGCAGCAATCACACCGGTCTGAGATTGATGTAGCTGGCAGGAGGTTAAAAGCTGCTCACTGTGGGAAGGCCAATATGAACCCTAACCTGACTTAGCCAAGGCTCAGAGGGGACAGAAGCTCTGCGGCAGAGGGGGCACGGAGAGGAAAATTAAGCGATGCGGGCCAAGAAAAGTCTGCCTCCGTGCCTTAAAAGCTCCCTCTGAGTGACAGATGTAGAGCACTCCATGACAACTTTTTCCTTGTCAACAACACCAAATGACTTTGAATGTAGACCAATTGGATGCAAAGACATTGTAACCCAATTTTTCTCATCATAATTAATGTCTTTGTCGCCATAAAAAGCGAACCCAGACAGCTTCCAAACTTTCAACTTCATAATCATCCTAGATAAATCACATAAATGAAAACACTTTTCACATGATTATTAGACTACAACATTCACTCATGTCTTGGGTCTGCACCATGTTATTTTCCATTCTAATAGTAAAAATGTATATGATGTATCTATTAAAGAGGTGAAAGCATGCAGTATAGTTCTAGATTGTCTCCCCAGTCTAAAATAAGTAACTTTATTTCTTCGCCACATCCATCTTTGGACCCCTGGAAAGTAACTCATGACCCCCATGGGAGTCCAGACCATGAGTTTTAACCCAGTGCTTTACTGGATGGCGATGCTTCAGGGGATACATTTGTGGTGTTTCCCGTTGGTGCAGATTCACATTCCAGCTACAGTGTCTTTTCATAAAGGACTTTTGTTGCCTAGCCCTGTTTGTAACAGTCTTGTCTACTGAATGTATAGTTATTACTAATGAGGCCATGAAGTCATGGAAGTACTGTCTTTTTAGTTACCTTGTATTTCACAGTTCTTTACATTTCGTCATAGTTTCCTCTGAGGAAATGTACTCTGAAAGCTCTGATCTCTAAAAGGTCTGACTTGATACCCAACCAACCCCCTGTGCTTATTTTAAAAAAGAAAATACCATATAATTGACTATAAATAGCTCGGTTACTGAGGTTGTTAATTCTGTTACATTTCGACAATATATTATACAGTTTTCTTATCAGGTAAATTCTTGCCAGTGACAAGACTTTGTACTTTTTTTTTTTTTTCATCACCCAGCCCTATTTCTGTTCAGTTCTCTTGGGTTTTTGTCCAAGAGTGTCTAAGCTTTCCTCCAACTGTATATTGTATGCCTGATCAATGTGCAGCTTCCACTGACTTTGGCACACTTCTGCAGTGAAGCTGGCAAGCTCTGTGTGTTTCTTGACTCTTACAGTTCAGCCATCTGCTCTACCATTACACCTTAACTCAGACCCAGACACACATTTACAAAAGGAAAGAAAATAACAAATATAAAGGGAACATAAATAAATACACAAATAAAGGAGGATACGGGCAAAAACAACAACAAGTGTCTGTCCTTGAGCATTCTCCGCACTTGTGGATGTGTTGTTTAGTAACGGGGTGGGGTCCAAGCGCAGCCATTCAGAGTTCACTACAGTAGGCTCTTGAGCTGGCACCATCTGCCTCTTTCTCACACAAAGACAACAGGCAGAGAAGTGTGGGCCTACTGTAGTTTAATGTGAGAGCTTGTAATAGGATTAAGCAGATCCTCGTCTTGTCAGGCTGGATTAAAATATTCTCTTTGCTAAAGACCTGAGACAGGAAGACAGCAGCTCCACACGCCCCTCTCACAGTCCTTATAATGCCTCCACGCTGATTCGCATTTGATCATTCAAGAACAATTAAAACAGCGGCCGAGCTGATTAACACTAAGCCCCAACTGACTCACGTTTCATCTGATATTTGTAATGCAGGTTTTTCACCCCTCTTTTTGATCCAATCATTTAGCTTGCAAATGTGACATTCTGTCTGCATCTCAGTGCAAAACAAGATGTAGAAGATGTTAAAGGTTTATATGCAGACATTAATTTCCCTCTGTGTTTAGAGGTTTTGTTTTTCCTTGCAGGAGACTATTTTCTGACCTTTGGCAATGATTTGCATGATCAGTATTCTACTACAAGCTTAGCCATGCAATTCATCTATTATTAAAATATTAACAGCGTGAGAAAAAAACAGAAACAGGATGTTAAATGAGATTAGGCAGTGGGAGCAATATTAGATAATATGCTTGTCTAATTGAGATTTGGCTCGATTTTACCGCACTTCAGAAGGCATGACAGTTCAATTATCACCACATTAATATTTCAGGGGTCTGTAGCTTTTGCAGGACAAGGGGACTGAAGACTAGAGTCGTGCAGAAGCATGACAGGAGGAGGAGGAGGATGGAGGAATGAGGAGAGGCTCTCAGGTGTGGAGGAATGAGGGCTCGATTAAACAAAGATATAGAGCTGCTGCTCTGATGAACTGCAGGGTTTTTGACCCGTGCATTCTATATGAACTAATGAAGAATGATCCTTACAACCCTACATGAACTCTTCTCACCAGGGAGAGAGAGTGTTGTATAACCTACAGTGACCCTGCAGAGCCTCATGAAACTACATACAGCACTACAGCAGGATGGTCATGTCACCAGCTGGGAATGGACATCCTGGAGCAAGTAAACATATGATGTAGTTCATTTGCAAAAAAAGAGAGAACAAACAACTCAAGTGGTTTCATCTTGTCAGCGATGTGCATTTTACTAAAAGCTTTCCACTTTTTGTCATAACAAAGCGTATGAAGGCTTTTCCCTGCTGCTAATTAGCTACTCTTCTGTGTGTCTGAAAGCTGTTTCTCTCTGTAAAATATGAAGTTCTACTTGAAATATTCAGGCTTAACCAGGAATGAGAACTGAACTGAATACATCTATAGTAGCATCTCCATTTCTGCTTCGGATTATGACTTTTAATTCTAATCTTTTGAATAATTTATATGCTGAATAAAACCACTTAAACTGATCACCAAGGCATGTCACATATCATGATAATATATCATGTACAGTATGTGAGTGTATGTGCTGTGTAGGCTAAAGCTACATAACAGATGCTGTCAGAGTCCTCACTTTGAACCTGTTAATATGTTTAAAGCCAGAGAAAATGTTTCAGAAGGTGCTCTGCACCTGTGTGCATCACAGCTTACAGCTTTTTTTTTTTTTTTCATTTTTCCCTCTGATGTGCTCTTTGAAGTCTCACAGGAGTGGCCCTTGCCCAGGACAATAATCACATTAGTGTGTGATCCTCACTGAGTAGCCGGCAGAGAGATGAATTCACAAGTTGGACTGCAGGGACTGGAATATTATTTTGTGAGAACTAACACAGCGTGCCCCTCTCCACATTCATTCACTTCGTCTGACTGATGCTGGCAATTTCCCCAGACGAAACTGTGCCACAGCAAGACATGATCGATGGCTCTTATATCCCAAATCCTTACCTCCATCAGACCCCAAAGCAATTTATTTCTGCCAACAACCGAGGATTTCTGATGTCCCTACAGCACACACGGAGCAGCAGCAGACCCACATTTTTACAGAAATACCTTTGCTGCTTCATCCATTTTTAATCCCTTCAGGTGTTCAATATACATGCAGCCAAAATCATAATTTCAGCTTGTGAAATGAGGGGTTCTCCGCATTTGAATTTCCTGTTCCATGCTCGAGCCGAGCATCTGGACAGCGTTGCTCTGGCTAAGCTGTTTGACAAAGCTGTCGGATGTGTGGCCCAGTTCCTGTGGCTCTCCATCACTTAACGGGGTTGAGCTGAGCTTGTGTTGAGACAAATCGATTGGAAGGAGCTTGATATTTTCAACATGACAAGGCAGAATCTCTACATGATCTACCAATGAGTTCTTCCGAATGGGATCTCTCTCAATAACAGCATTGTTAAGGTTATTGTTTAGGGTAATTTCTTGAAATAAGTACCAATGACTCAAAGTTATTAAGTTGCAGTAAGGATACGACCAGTTCACCAGTTTATCACACCTAGCAAAAACTAACTCAGTCTAAAAGTTCTGCAATGAACGTCATGCTGTTCAGTTTTGAGTTGAATCTGTTTCAGAGTGATTTGTAGCGCTGCTGAATTGTTAGTGTTATACTGACAGGTGTTTCTGTTATTTTGTTCACTCATTTATAGCAGTGTGGGCGAGCTAAAAAACAGAGACACCTCTCTGCTTAACACAACACAAATCAAGAATGCAGCCTCCTAAATGACCGCAAAATTGAATAAATGTTTTGATCTTATCGCACAGTTTTTGTTACAAAAAGGAGACATGCTTTCTGCAACAGATTCATATTGCCTTTAACATAATCTCTTCAACGAGTTTGGCTACATAACACACACTACACTAGAGCGTCAAAACAAAATAATCCACTAATTCAACATTATTAATGACAGGAAATCATTTCAAGAAAGATTAACATGAATCTTTGACCTTGTAGAATAGATATAAATAAAATGTTGGTGATCTTTGAAAAATATTCCATATTTTAAATCATTGTTCCAATTCTGTTCAGTCTATAACACAGTGCCAAGTTAATATAATTTATTTAGGCTAAATTAAATTCAGGGCACACAGATACCGCCTGGATTTATTTAGTGAGGGTTCAGGAATTGATCTTGACACGCTGTATTATATGTTTTGTCTGTTGCACAATAAAACACAACCAATCCATTTAAAACCTTATCAAGTTAAAGGCTTTTTGTCCTGAACATATGACTGCAGATTCTTTGAGAATCTCATTAAACCCTGATTCATGTTGTGCAGCGAAAGATGAGCTTTAATCTAGACAGAAACCAGCTGGTCTAATTATGTATTTATTTTGTGTGGTAATATTTATAACCACAAATGTGTCTTTGTTTTGTCAATAACAGAATAATAACTGACACTGATTAAAGTAACTATCATTTTAACTTTAGCTTTGCATACTCATTATTTTTCCTTTACCTTATTGACCTGATTCTGTAAAATACAACATGTATGACTGCAAATACAACAGACTGCAGTATGTGGATTTGTGAAGTTCTGAAGAGTACTTTGTTTAGTCACAGAGCTGATTTGGCTCTTCGCTTGGTTGATCAAAACTCTCTAAAAATGACCGTGGCTGTTGTGGGCTCATACAATCAAGGCAAGCATGACAACATTATAACTTAAAATAGGAGAATAATTAATGATCAATAATAAACTGTTTTGGCAGATGTTTCTCCAATATGCCGCAGAGTTCTGTTTTTGCACTCAAGTGTGTTTGTTTCATTTACAAAAAGCCACAAAACAACCTTATGAAACTGACGATTCAATTCATTCAGAATGTGAATCATAAGCCGACAATTCTCATCTTGGCTTTTCTAGAAGGAAAACCTACTGAATGTTTCCCAGAGTGTCTCCAGCACATGGAAAGACCAAAACACGCTTAACCTAAATCTACTGCCACAGCTTTATACACATCCCTAGATATTGTGGGATACTTACAAGATTTTACTTCATTCTTAGCTCTGGTCCCCATGAGAGGTGAAACTATTCCAATCCAGGTAATAACATCCACGAGAAGAGTAAACCACGGGTTAGGTAAAATCAGATTTGCAGAGAAATGGAGAGTGCTGAGCCCGTTGTGCGTTGTGTCATACAGACAGAGAGGAACAGAGGCACTGTAGTCACATATGTTGCCAAAGCCTCTAGCTTGGCAAAGACGCTCATTAAGCCACTGACAATCATTCCCACAAAGCCCAATCTAAAGGCTATTCACCGGGTGTGTACAAAGGAGAGTGGAGGAATGCAAGTTCCATCTCGCCCCCCCTCCCTTCAGCGTCATGAAAGATGCTTGCTGCACCTGAAGGCTCAATGAAAAGTATTTATTTGCAATGATCAATTGAAGAAAAAATATGGACAGTGCAGCAGGGGGGAGCACAGATCACCTGCTGAGTGAAAATCTGTTAAGTTTTACTCCTGCTGCAATCTTCTTCTGTCAGCCAGTGAAAATCTCCTTAATTGCTAATACTGCTGAAGATTGTCGGCCAGCATTAGTCCAGTGCTGTCAGAGCTTTGAAGCTCACGCCTGTCCTCCGACTGTTAAAAGATATTTGAAGGAAAACGTTTGATTTTTTTCTTAGTATGCCACTAGATTCAAGAGGACCTGACGGTTCCATGCTGGTGAACAGGGACATGACTCCAGGACTATACATATGGACTTGAGTGGAGGCTGGGTGATGTGTCAGGGGAAGCTCAGTGCACAGAGAGTGCTGAGACTGTCGATAAGAGCCTTCCACCAGCCCGGCAAAAAAAAAAAAAAAAAAACCTGCAGTCTCTCTCCCACGACACATGAGGGGGAAGGGAGGAAGCGCCCCCACTCTGGATGATGTATGGTGTGGACCCTAGTCTGAGACTCGGGCTTTAACCGGGAGAAAGGCAGAAAATGAAAGGGGGGAGGAGGGTCATGCTTGAATTATGCTGATGTGGGTCGTAACCGTAGTGAAAAACCAACCAAAAGCATGGCGGCTTAGATGGAACTTGCAGCCACAAATAAGGTTATTATCACACGGCCTCACGAATGCTGACACTCGGGAAATAGTGGAGGTGAGATTGTGTACCTAGGATATACAACTGGTTCGATATAAGAAGTCATTTAGCAGCTTGTTATGAACAATTTGGACTGATTCATTTCACTGGAAAAAAGCATTTATTTCAACGAAATACAACCATTTAAAGCAAATTGCCTGCTTTTTCTGTTATGTTACATATAAATCATCTTGATTTAACTTGCAGATGCAGCTTTCCTTACTCATTATTTCAGTAAATGAACGGGGTGAAGTGAACATACCGGCTTTTAATCTTTATCTAACTTGAGGGTTTCATTTGGCAAATTGGGTTTAAAAAGCAGACGGAGAACATGATTAAAAAGTGCTGATACTGGAGGCTCAGATTCTGAGCTGTCGGTGGAGGGTGGGGTGGGTTGGGGGGGGGGGACACTGGTCTTTTCATAATGAGAGCATTCAGCCAAAGTCAGTAACTGAGAACACTCACACGCCTCTGCAGCGCCAGCGCGAGGCCCTCAGAGCCCATAAGCACTCTTTGAGCTACAACAGGATGGAGCTGCCATTATGGCCACACAAACAGAGGGAAGCCTTATGAACTTTGCACAAATGCTTAGTGCTCCGGGGCTGGACAGCTCTGGAAGCCGGGGGAGATGGGTAGGTACCGGGGCGGCCTGCCAGTTCCGAAAAGCTTAGTGTTCATGCACTCGGGCCAGACAAACCTGACATTGTCCTGGGCACTGCCCCGGGGAAAGCCTCTTCCCGTTTCTCTCCGGCCACTCAGGCTCATTCACACTTCCAGCCCAGTTGATTCACTGATTTGGACATGACTAACAGAGGCAAGAAGGCAAACGTTTATTCACACTTTGAACCGATTGTTAAAATGCCATAAAGGAAGTCAGGAAGAAAGTATAAGCAGATCATGCAACTAAAAAAAAAAACCCTCCCATAATCAACCCGCTTATTTCTACTGTCCCCATATTTCACCACCACCTGATGTGTCATTTGTCTAATTGCCCACTCTGACATGGTTTGGGAGCATACACTCTGACTTCACTTGGCTAGGACTCATTCAGAAATTCAATTTAAAATGAGATAATCCGTTGCGCTCTCACAGCAAATGTTTACAGTGTCTTTAATTCATGACACATCTCTTATCTGCCTCAAGCAGCAATCACTAAATGTTATCGGACCACTACAAGATGGAGGGCTGCAGCCGTATCGTGTCAGTGGAATCAAAATAATGCTCTCTTGACCTGCTGCCCCCGTTGGGAGAGAGCAGGTCGAATGGGAGAAAAGCACGAACAGCACCAGGCTTGTTTGAAACTAAAGCCATGCTGCTCCCCCACTGTCAGCTTTGAGAGCAGAGAAAGAAAAATGCAGGTGGCTACTCAGTGAGTTTACGGCCCTACTAAAATCCCCAAATGTAGCGCCGTTTTTCCGCAGCATGTGCTCAAGTAGCACCTGAAAATCTCCTTCAACCTGTTCAGATGAGATAAATGTTAAAGCATTAAAGAAAAAGTTAGAAAATGCGTTAATGCAGAGCCATCAATATCCCTCAAGGATGCTCAGATTGCTGAGCTTGTGTAAAGACTGATGTACACTTTTTCCATCATGTGGCAAATATGCTGGCAACACACAGTGTGAGGCTTTTAATTGAACTTTGGGCATACGGCCCATTTCACCAAAAACTCGTCTGTTAGTCAGTCTGTCAAAAACGGTCAATAAGCCTCTAACCTGGCACTTGCAGATAGAAGAAGCAAACCTGCCTTTGGCTGATACAGAGTGAGGTATTGTCTGCACTCTAGATCAGTATGGAAACCAATGCATTCTCTATGACTTTCTTACAAGTTGTCATGGTAACAGGTGTCCCTATCGTCACACAGATCACTTAGGCACTGATGAAAAGTTGTCCTGGGTTGATACATTGTGCAGCTGTTTACTGCAGCAGGCTACATGTGTGTTTATGTGTTTATTTCAGGTCGGAGAATTCCATCACAAACTCTATTTGAACTCAGCTGGAGCCTACGGTTTACTGCCAGAGATGTGACTGGTACTGTTTCTGACCTGTGACTGTAAATGAAAAACAGACAAAATTCCAGCAAGGAAATTGCCCACATTTATGTGTAATTCTCCATTATCCGTGGCACTTTAACAGTCCCCTCAATTATTTCCAGATCTGCGGTGACAGCTGAGTTATTCAGCGCAGCACACTACAGAGAAACTGATCAAAAACCGTTATCTAACAACACCAAAATCAAGGACATCAAAAACATCAGGGGGGGGCGGCACACATTCTGTGGTCAATCTGAGCTACAAAATGTTTAAAGTTGTAATAGCGGCAAAGCTTATGAAGTGTCTGAAAGCAAGTGTTAAATGCTTCCAGGTCTTTTGAGACTAGAGAAACAGCTCACTCACAGTGGAGTGAAGGCAGAGCTGACTGCCGACCTGTGAGGACAAGGGCCGGATCAGACTGTCATCAGGCTCTCTCAGCCAGACTGCCGGCCATCCGAGCATCACAGATGGTGCACTCAGATATCATGGCAGCGATCAGGGGATCTCTAGTCCTGATTAGCACACCTACTGAACACAATGTGCACAACAACGTCTGTTCCATCTCTGGCTGCACAATGCCTACTGTAAGCAAGCAAACACCACTTTTACAAGGCTATACTCATCATGTAAAATGTTATGAATTGAACTGCCACGATTGATATTAGCAGCATGACAGTAAAATGAGGTCCTCGCAATGCAAGTTCACAATGGCGCAAAGAACGCGTTTTAAATATTTTAGTCTTCAAGAAAAGCTTCACTTAAGACAGGAGTTTCAAGATTATGGGCTCTATCGTATGCCCAGTGCAAAGCATTGCTAATTTCAGACCAACACAGTTCTCACTTTCACACCCAGTGTCCATGTTGTGTAAATGTACTTGCGACGACTGTGCACCAGCAGACATGTAGGACTTTAAATGAGGTGTGGTCAGAGCACTGCTGGTGCATTGTGATCTTCTGGATCGGGTTGGATACCGAACTCAGGACTTTCAAGGGTACTAACTGAATAACGTTGCTGCTACTGAGCACTGATTTGCAATAAATCAATCATTGCCATATTTTGATACTTGAGAACACATTGTAGAGAGACAGAGAAATACATTTAAATAGCAATGTGCTGGGTGCACCAGGTAGGTTTGTAAGGGAATGGGTCACTTATTCATTTGTAATAAGTGCAAAACACACTTATGACTAATAACCTTTTTGCACCTTGCACTTTACTTTGAGCCCAGTTTATATCGGGTCCTATATGTTTAACCAAAACAGTGTAGCACTGTTTTTCATATATATATTTAGACTTAAAGTCAAAATATTGGTGCCAACCTCTTTCTGAAAAAGTAGAAAGAAGCACTGAATTAAGCTCTATCAAAGAGGAAATATTAGATCAGAACCTGGACAAAAGCAGACTGGCTCCTTTCTACTTTCTTATCTTCTCTTCTGTAGACAAGTTCAGATGAAGTGTCCACTTAGACCTCAATTTAATCATGTTTCCCCCAAAGAATCAATAAGCTATTTCCCTCCGGTCACTTTTAGCAATGGAAAAGGCCTCCACTCTACAGCTATTTAGAGTGTGTACACAGCTGACAGAGACTACAGAGGCAAACATAAGCTTGAAAATGAATTCATTAAGATAAATGCGGTGTCGCTTATTAAAATGTGTAGGCATGGTAACCAGACTTGGCTCTGCTTTGAGATACACCCTGGATAGACACACAGCCTTCCAAATGGTTGAATGGATCAGCACACACACAGGCACATACATGCACAGTCTCATGCAAAGTCTCACTCTAGCCGGAATCAAATCCCTTTCTGGAGAGAGGCTGGCTCAGCTGTAATGAAACAGAAACGGTTCTGCATGCAGGAAGATAAATGAGAAGATGATAATCTCTCAATCAGCAGCAGCCCACCTGTCAGAGAAAAGGGTTCATCAGGAAACAATCCAGACACAAGCAATGTGCTCAACTCACTATTATTATGACAACAAGCAGTATTAATTATTTCCAGAAAACAAGCTTTTTTCCACCTATAGCCCCGTGACAAGGGAAAGCAGGGCAGATAATTCAGTTGCACGCCCACTCATAATAAGCCGTAAGGATCTAATAGCCTTTTAAGGAGTGGCCTGCTGGCCACCTCTTCACACACATGTCGGGGTCAGCCCTTCAGGAGCACTGAGGCAGAGCAGCCCGTCGCGCTACACAGTTAATCCTGCGGTGGAAAATGTTGGTGGGATCTGTCTCACATGGATGCACAGCAAGAGATGAGGAGGCAGACCAATATTTGAGACGAATTAAAAGTGCGTGTGTGGACTGTTGGGGGTGTTGAGGGCAAGGCCTTGTCTGTGTGTGTTTTTACACAGACGTGCTCGTCAATAGGCCGGCCGCACAACTTTTCAAGCCTCATCCTCATGGCCATTCACTGAGCACATAAAAAGAACACTGGGCTGGTCTACTTCAGTGTGTGTGTGGGCTGAATGTGTTGCTTTGCCTTAGCAACACAGGAACTCCTTGATTCTCCAATATTTATCCTTAAAATGTCCCTGTTTTGGAGAATGTGCCATGCAGCAGCACCACAAATTTCTCTGTTGTCTTCACTTTGGAACCTGGGAAGCACAGAGTGGTGGGAAACCCTTAGCCCTATTTTTCTCAGAGCCTCTCTTGATAGCCAATTAGCCCATGCCCACGGGCACAATTCTATAAAGTACACCAAGAACCATGCTACAATGCAAATATCCCTTCTGGCCTCACTAGATGGATTGTGCTTATCAGTGCCTGGTTACGTTTTTCATGCTACATATGTCACAGGAACATCAAGCACAGCACAGGATACTTGGGGTCTCAAAGTAGCAGTGGCTTATAAAATTTTAAATCAATAGAAACTATTCACTGTTGCTGGAGGGGCCTGTTGAGGAAGTGCACCTGACATTTGCCTACAACCTCATGAATGACATGGACAGCTCAATAAAACAACAGTGTACCTGAGAAATTTATGGATGAGCATAAAAGAGCACCTGGTGACTTTGGGCAAAATAGGTAATTTTCTCATCTGGGCTAGTAAAGAAATGTTGCTGGTTTCCATCATTATCTTATTGTTTCTGTACAAAAATTTTAAAGTAGAATGATATAACTGTGGAAGAATTCATAAAATGAGAACTGTAACCACAGGACATCATATGTGTGCTGAAATATCTACTCAACATCAAACCATCAGGACAGATGTGGGCTGTCTCGCCAAATCAAGAGCCCAAAGCTCTCAGTGTTTCTTAGAGCTAGTGCCACTTGAAAGGATGCTCGAACAAATGAAACAAATGCCTGTCTCAAACTGAAACACGAGGCACACCCAGAAAGTTATCTTTTCAATACTTGAAAGGACACATGGGGCATTAAAAAAATGCAGTGAATGGGGCTTTTGGAGTTGGTGCTTTTGTCAGGCTAACATCAAAAGCTCTGCCTGAAGACAGAATATAGCTTTGTGTCTTCTGTGTGTGGGTTGAGGTCTGCTGTTTGTTGTACTCAAAGTCACATAGAGGAGAACTGCTGTATTTTTCCCATATCCTAGCATGTATTGTTATACTCATTTCTGACTTAGCTTGACAATATTTTTTTTTTTGTATTCAATTCCAATATCACCATATAAAGCTTTATGTTAACAATTTTTCACTACAGAAAGAAGAGAACAATCAGGATGCAAAAAAGTCCAAAGCAATTCAGGTGATATAATACGGGTGACGTTTTTTCTGTTTTTTGCACATTGTTGTATTGAAAATGCATACAAATAGTATAAGTTTCATTTCTTCAATGTTTTCTTCAGATCATAATTTGGGGCAAGAATTACTGTCTAGGACACCACTATTAGCAATAGAATTTTTTACCCTCATGAATTAAAATAACATTAGCATCCTGTTAGCAAACAACATCAGCCATTCCAGACCTATCTACGCATATCCACACATGTCATAGCTCAATAACAAATAGCTATGGAGGAGACGATTATAGCAGTCCTCTGTAGGCCAATCAATAAAATTTGTCCAGATTAGATTAGTCATGAGTGGTGACATTTGCTGCAGTCCCCCTTTAGCAAACATTCATTTTGTTCAAGCAGGTTCTTTAAATCCAAAGCATACAAAAATCTATGCAGCCTCCAGTAAAGCCAAGCAAAATATGCATTTAGTATTCAATATTACATGCTGCAAAAGGGGTTACGCAGTGGGAGGTTGAGAGGTAAAAGCTCTACATTTCCAATGAGCAGAGAGGGAGTTAATTCAGGTCTCAAGAGGTATCAAGTGGTTAGAGCAAAAGGGGACTGGTGTCCGCAGATTCTCAGTGTATGTTCGAGCACTGACAGAGCAGCATTTAGCTGCCATGCTGCAGTCTGCACTCAGTGGGATTAAATCTAATTTGCTTAATCATAAAATCGAACTTACAATGAGACAGGGTGAGGGAAGAGAATAGAGCTAAAAGTCATTAGGGCTGGCATACTATCTGTATCTATAGTCCTGAAAATGAAAGGTGTGCTCAAATCATGAATGTTATTTCAAACACGGCTGGAATATGGATTTATTTTGCGGTTTGGATGAAATCCTAGTAACAGTGTGGCTGATGGTGAGTCAGGCGTGCAGCTGACCTCCCCATAGCTCCATGTGGTGTCTGGGTAATCAGGTTAACTGATGATTGAACACACAGCATTGTGAGCTCCATGACAGCCCATCCAAAAGCAAACAACACAAGACTGAAGGGCTCTTTTGGACTAGAAGGTACCAGCAACCTCAATTCTATCATTTCTTTTGTTGTACATGTCAACAGATTAAAAGCAGTGTCAATGATGTAATGGTGAGGATGTGGTGTGTCATGTAAGCAAAGAACTGTGGGACACTGAAAGCAAAGGTGGGTCATCAAAAGGATGTAGCATTGATTAAGCAATGGGTTTTGCCACGACACAATATAAGTCCCTTTGCTTAAACATTTGACTGAATTGTTCTAAAGAGTGCTTTGAATGGCAGTCTTTAGAGATGCTGGGAAACTTGCACCTTAATGACTTACACATTCAGTGCCTATAACTCATCATGTCTAGGTTTGAAAGTGAAAAAAATATGTTCAGAATGAGGAATTAAAAGTATATAAATCTAAAACTGCATCAATCCAACCTTTTCTATCTCAACCTCTTTACCAAATACCTCAATGTGTGGTATCTGCCTTTACTCAGTACTGATCCAATACCAGAGCTGTTTTATCTAAATTTTAAATCTGTGTACCTTACTCCCATTGGACTCATAGTTATTTATGGTAACACGAGGCAAGGGATTACTGTGGCACTACAAACAAAGGGCAGCCAGCTGTGACTGAATGAATGTAACTGATAGTGGAAATTTGATACACCTGAGCACAAATGTGGACTGGTGGGTGTAATTAAGGGTTTTGAACCACATAAATGATCCAACAGTGGCTGCTCTCAAAAATTACATGGCAAAAAAACTTACTCCTGTCAAAAAGGGGCATTGATGACAGCCTGTCCGTCTTTTGTCCTTGCTTTGCTCAGTCCGTTTGCACTTTTACATTCACAACGTTTAGTAGAGGGGTGATTCTTTACTGGCTTCATGGTTTGATGGGATTATGATTCAGCTGTCACAATTCAAATGAATTCTCATGCATCTCAGGGTATGGCATCTTTAATGATCTAATTTAGTGCACATGGCTACTTTTTCATCATTTAAATATGTGTTCTTAATTCAGAAAGTCCTTCTAGAAATCAGACTACAGCAGTGTACAACATAAAAGCTGCATATTTTCGATACATACACATTAA
This sequence comes from Acanthopagrus latus, assembly GCF_904848185.1. Lineage (NCBI taxonomy): Eukaryota > Metazoa > Chordata > Actinopteri > Spariformes > Sparidae > Acanthopagrus > Acanthopagrus latus. The sequence continues at coordinate 27,806,622 of NC_051044.1, read as the reverse complement.
ACAGAACATTAATCCAATAATATTCTTTTCAAATGGTAGTTTATACATAAGGTATCCATTGACTCTGCTGCACACGCCTCTCTCAGAGTTGGACACCAAAGTTGACAGCGCTTCTTCAGATCCTGGAGTTTAGCTGGGCTCGCTAATTTTTAGCTGCAGAGGTTAGCTTCAGGTGAAAATCGCTAAAATTAATGGTAATTGTTTCAAGGCAGAAGTCACGCTCAGTGTGTGTTTCATCCAGTTTGTGGTTCCCAGTGAGGTCATAAAATCCAACAAGTGCCCCAAGATGTCCATTTAAAACAACACTTGCAGATGGTCTCTGCCTCCCTGCCACATACATAACACAAGTAACATAAGTAACGTTAGCCTAATGTTTTCCCACAATTCAAAGCTCGGTCACTGTGTAACTTTATTGTGCAGCTGTCGAACAATTAACAATCAACATAAGCTGCATGCTCCATGTCCACATCGCGATGCATCTCAAAATAAGAAATTTCCACACCTCTAATGTTTAGCATGTATTCTCCATTAGAACAACAATAGCGCTATTGAGAGTAAAGTCTTGAGAGATTCCATCTCATCCCCTAAATAGTTCAAACATACAAATCCAATGTTGTGTCTCTTTGGAACACCTGTGTTCTTTCAATCATGAAATGACATATTGAAAATGGAGTTAAGAAAAAGGCCTGATGAACTCTAATCATTCAAAGTGGTCAATACAACATTGACATGTCCCACAGGTTGACCAGAATGTCACTCAAGAATTACCTTTTGAGCAGTTGACATAACATCAATCCAAAAGGGCTGGAGGCCGCGGCCTGGCACTGCATACTGCCTGCCAGCACCAATACAGATAAGGAGTAATTACTTTCCCAAGCAATCACTAAACCCTGCCTGACTTTCATTTATTTGCTTGTAGAAAGTTTCTCCAATACAGAACCTTGTGTTGCCATAATTTACATAAAGGAGCAGATAGTTACTGGAATTCAATATTACCCACTGGAATGGCCAACCGTTCCAGTGACAGCACATGTGTTATCGGCCACATTTTTGCCACTTTTTTTTTCACCTCTACAAGCCCACAAAATCCATGACGACATGATGTGTGGGCTTTAATAGTCACACCACACAACACCAGTGACTTTATATTTTAAATGTCACTGTCCACACTTAGCTCAAAACAGCAGTCATCGTGAATAAATGTCCGGTGTGACATAACACGCTTGCGTGTATATTCAAAAAGGAAAAAGGGGGAATCGGAAGAACCGTTCCCCAGGAAACCACTGGTCTTGTTGTCATATTTGTCATGTTCTGTAATGTGTCTGGCTTTTTCATGCGGTCCCCAGCCACAGCCCCCATTAGTGAGGACTATGCCATGTCGTGACATGGGAACCCTTATAAACGTGTTAAGAGCCGGAGGCATTAGCATTTTGGACGCTACTGAATGGAGGCATTTGTTCCTCTTCCTGTGCCTCCCTGAAAGACTCTATTAAAGGGAGGTTTAGGAATTGCTCTGTTTTGGACTTATTGAAGTTGGGACAGCACAGAGTTTTTAACAGTACATTTTCCTAGAAAACATGTTGTTTCTATTCAGTAATTGTGCACAATTCTTAACTTTTACAATTTGTATTTAGACAAATAAAATGCAACTAATAAAATACAAACTACAGCAAAATATAAACCCTTTTCACTCTTTTAAACATCTTCATATGGTTTAAAAAATCAGTAATGTCTTTTTGCTGCAAGTTTGAAACATGGAATAGAGATATAAATACTGTACAGTAGGTTAATAACATTTGCCTCAATAGAGGGTGACTGGGTGACAAATAGAACAAATCAATAAGAGCAGACTGTGCCTCGTTTATGAATGTTTCTAGCTGTGACAGAGGAAGGTTGTTAACAGAACCTAAATAGCTAATACACTTCAATGAGCGCTCAGTCTTTCTTCATATATCTATAAATGTAAGATATCATAAAGACAGAAGTGCTTATTGGATTCCACCTTGCAACTTTTTAGTAACCTGGTGATAGAATCAAGCAGAATTCCCCTCTGCTGTTGGCTCCATTAACGAAGCCGGTGATTGATCTCTGATTCTATCTCATGCTGTGGGCGCAGCAGGGTCTGTGGTCAGTCCGGGGGAGGCTCTTCACTGTCTGACATCCTAGCTTTCATCTCAAAGCTTTTAACAGTTTATGTGTTACATTTGGAATGACTACATCATACATTATGCATACTCCCCAGCCATGTCTAATGATGATGAACAATGGCTGGTACACTGCATCTTAGCAGCATACACCTCTTAATTGGAGTCTCTATCACCAGTTGGCTGCAGTGCCTGAGTGCTGAACTGGTGATCCAGAATGAAGTTATTGAGAAACAGATTTGATCAAATGCAAGTGACTTGTTTAAGTGGCATCAAGAGATGAATAATGTTCCTGTAGAACAACACTCTACCTTTATGTCTATACCCTGACAACAAATCTGTCTAAATAACACATGTAATTTTATCTGGCAACTACTCTGAGTGTGCATATTTAAAAAGCAGTACCAGCAAAGGACAAGTTTGGTGAAGGCCATTTAACGAGATTAAACAACAATTACACAGCCTTGGACAAGTGAATGGAGTCTTCTGCCAGCATACACAATTGTGTTTTTCATTTTGCCATTTCCATGAAACTAATCATATTATGCGTTATTGTCACAAATCAAAGCTAATATGATTTAAAACAAAAATTGGAGCCAGGCTGATATATCACAGGGCTGATATTATTGGCAGATATTGGCTTAACAAAGACAGATGTGTAACACAACAGATGTTAGTTGGCAGGGGAGCTTGTTTCTGATGAGAGCATGAGGACTGAGTTTATTCTTAGGCTGTAAATCCCACTCTGTAACTGTCTAAACCACTCCTCTCTGATGATCAAAGTAAAAAAAATGTAGCTGATACATTGTCTTTGGAGTATTTTTTCCCCTGGAAATCATTATAAGTATTTGTCCCTCTATGTCGGTTTTGGTCAGATTCCAACCAGAGACCTGCACTTGGGATCCCAGCCTCTGCTCCATATAGGGTATTGATTGCCTGCGATATAGGTATTGATCAGCATCAGGTAGTATAGAGCACAGCCATTGGGCTAATCATCATCAACAACATTTGCAAGGATTGCACTCGATCCAGAAGTCAAATCATAAATTGTGCAACCATCTGAAAACCCTGGGAAATCTACACAAACCCATCAGAAAAAAAGATTAAACCTTTCTGCATCCTATTTGGTCAAGTGGCTGACACAGAATAATATAAATATATCAGGCCATAACAAAACATGCAATCTCTACCATTACATCAATTAACCAGCCTGTTCAGTGGTGAAGGCAACAGGGAACCGCAACGATTTAATTCTACTTCTGATATACAGTGAAGCTCTCAGGGGCACACAGAGTGGAATTACTGCGAAGGTTTATTGATTTGTAAAGTGTACATTTGGAGGAGGGGATGATTGTGCCTAAAACCAGTGAAAAGGCCAAGCACAATGACTGCAGGCTCTTCTGTAAAGAGTTCATTTGGACGGCTGAAAATCTATACTGCCACCACAGAAACAACAGAGGGGGTTAGACTATGTCCGCCTTTGCATGTAATTGGAAAAAGATGGCCAAGTAAAGCTTCTCACCATGACAGACGAAATAAACAAACTTGATGAATGTGCCCTGTCATGGCCCTGTATTGATTTTCAAATATTGCATTTAACACTTTCTTGAGAAATAGAGGTAATAAATCTTCATTCCACTGAAAAATATGCATGCAGATGTTTACTACCGGACCTTTTGATGCTAGAATTATTTCCTTTTGGAAGATCCTAATGTGGTCATTTTAAATCTTAAAATGCAATTAGGAGTCCAGGGATAGCACATCCACAGCACATCAATTTTACCAGCCCCATCCCCCAGTTTAACACTGCCACCACTGTTTGTCTCTCCTCCCAGCTCCCCCGTTCTCAATATTGAAACGAGTAAACAACGCCATCTTAGCCAGACTTTAAATGAAGATAAACGAGGACAAACTCCCCAATTAGCCTCCTTTGATGATTCAAGGGTGGTTGAAAGAGGACGTCACCACTTATGCACTCGTAGTGGCTCTTTGCTACCAAAGGTTTTTGCAGCCTGCATCCTGCTCGAAAGCAAGGAACAAGAATGGTGAATTCATCGCTCTTGAATTAATTCACGTGTTCACACCCTCAAGTCTCAGATGAGCCCTCTGAAAGTGCAGAGCCAGCAGAACAGGGACAGCCATTAGTGTCCACGGATGTAGAGCTCTAATGATGATGGCTGTGGACTTGCTGTGCTCTGCATTCTGGGCACCAGAGCTCCTGGCTCTGGTCAGATGGGAAGCGGTCCTCCAACATGCTCTTCTGTAGATAGTAGTCTCGCTGCATTTACACAAAAAGAACCAAATGGCTCAGAACAACATCGCCTTAGTGCACTGAAGCACGTACAGCTGTGATCAAACCTGTTCATTTTTTCTGTTTCTCCCTTTCATGTGAATGTTTTTACCCCAAACCGCGATCTGTTCACCTAGCCAAGTAGTTTTGTTACATAAACCTCACTGCAACCATACAAAGAAGGTCTGGAACACCAGTCACTGGCCCTGCAACAGTCAGGTCTTTGTGGATCCTGTGATATATGTGGTTTTGGGAATCATTGGGACTCAACATATTCAGTCTTGTAATGGTATGTATTTGTGTTGAAAATTAAGCAGTCTGTCCAAAGAAAACGCATCTACAAATGAACCAAGTGTCTCCAGTGACCAACCCAAGCCTTCCAACTGGGTGCTTTTTACTGACAGTGACAGAGAGGCAGAGCTATGTCATCAGTTTAATGACCCCACCTCCTGCTTTAACGCAGCAGCAGGAAACTGGAGACATGCAGACTTATAAATCAGCTGCTGTGTGGGGGGAAAAAACATTTTGATACCATTTTCACCACTTATTGAGCAAAACAAATCCCCTTCTGGTTCCTGTTGGAGCCAGTGTGGGGCCTTTTCAGTCAGAGCAACATAATGGATACCCCCACCTAGAGCAATGCTTATGGTTGGCTTGATCAGTATTGGCCCCCATTTCACAATTCACAGAAAAGGGACAGGCACACAGACGTGACTCTACTGGCAATATACGCACTCCCAGCAACAGTACGCTTCTCCAGCTACATACAATATGAATCACCTCGCAGACTGTCTCCATATAGTAGATGAATATTTCTCACATCACATATTTAGCGTTTTTCCACCTCTCCGGGGCAGTCAGCATGCAGTCACAGAATGACAGAGCAGGGTCCAGATCTGGTAGATTATTGTATCCGTTAATGCCTAATTCTTTCAATCACAGCTGTTCTACCATCTGTGTTAGAAAAGCATGTACATCATTTATATTACTGCTCAAACACTAGACAGTATCAATGTGCATAAATTAGACTAGGGTTGCACAATTAATCAAAATATTAGCAAAATCACATTATGGCCAATTACTGTATCTCAAATGCAGAAGCTGCACTTTTTTGATAACTGTAGAATGTGTTACAAAACAGCATTGTAAAGAAGTACTGTAGTGCTGCAGAGATGTCCTGGCCTACAAATCGCGTTCTCAACTTGTAATAAAACATGTTTGTTTGGTTCAGACCTTAACAAATGTCACATCATTAGAATTTTTAATAGGTTTTTTTATTGAAAATTAAATTGTGATGCAAAAATTATCATTCCCACTTACCATGCATCATATCTGATTATCTGCCAAAATAATTGCAATATGTACAACACTGTGCACCCGTAAATTAGACCAATATCACTCAAAGCAATTAACTAAGCTCATAAAAAGCCCGAAGTTAAGAAAAGATGTTAGAAGAAAATTAGATCTGGAAGTGTTTAACATGTTTGAGTGACACCAACATAATACATATTAGTAGTACAGATTTTTTTTTTGGAACATGTAATCACTAACACAGTGTGTATAAAATCTTATCACTCAAACAGCACAAACAGCGTCCTTGTTGTACTTTACATCTCCCTGAAGCTGCAGATCAAAATACCAAAGCTGTGATTGCCAGAAAATCCTCCTCACTTCACTGTGATGCTAACATGCCTCTGTCAGCTTAACAAACTGAGCATCAGTCTCTCTTTGTGAAGTTAAGACACACTCCCACACACCCTAAAGAATTCTCATTGTTTTTCGCTCCGTTTGAATAGTTCTTTACACTGTGATCGTGTAGCGAATGAGTGAAGGATGTCGTTTCCTTCGTGACTAAGGCAACTGTAACAAACCCAAAGGATGAGAATCTTTTCTCCTAACAGGGCTGAAAAATGAGGGTGGTGTATGGAAGAAAAGAGTGTCCACTGTTACAAAATCTGCCTGAAGGTTCTTTGAGAGCCAGCAAAGTATGTCCATGCTCACTGGAAGGAATGCAGCCTGGTCTATTATGAACAGGGGAAGTGTCTGCCAGTGGACTGCCCTTCATAGAAAGGCACAATGCACAGGGTTAATAGCACTGATTCTGGCACACTTTCGACCCCAGCTAAAGCCCCATCACACTGCAGGTGGTAAAGGAAAAAAGGGCTTGAGTATTAAAGAGGCCTCCGTGTGTTAGTAATGACATTCGACACGGACCAACAGAGGAAGACCTGCCTGTAACCTTCACACTCTCCACACCTCTTCCACTGGTGAACCCCAGGAGGAAGCAAAGCCATCTGTAACTTTGCTTTGGCTGGAAATGGTGAACCAGGGACTGCTCACTGCTCAGGGATATGATCCAAATGTATCACCAGCAGGTGAGTTACACCACACGGCAGAGCCAAGGGGCCTATACTGCACCAGTTCAACAGGAAGACTAGGATACGCACCCTGGGAGAATCAGACCTGTGGACAGACTTTCTCCAGGGCATGTTGGCCGGTGCCTCAACCACTTCACACTCGGAAAAGCATAACCACAAATCCATGACACAGGGCACAAACTGTGCCTCAGCTGGTGCAAGTAGCTGTTAGAAAGGGATTACTGAGGTGTAAAATGGTTTAAAAACAGGAGGTATGAATTTGTTATCTATAGTGGAAGGAAGGCACACGTGAATTTGTCAGCTGTCAGAAAACTGACAACCCTCAAGGCTGATGGTGTCAATTATACGTGCTTTCTGACGTGATCTCTGCCAACATCCTGTGTCAAACTGTCATCCCATGAGCACCAGGGCCCCCGAAATTATCATGACCCCTGCAGAGCTGGCAGTCTCTTGTTCCTCTATTTGTGTAAGGTGGATAAATCACAGAAGTGACATCAGCACGACTTGAAAGAACTTCGGATTACAAATTCATTTTTCAAGTGGAGATAGACGCAAAACAGGTGTTATCCCCCTTTTAGTGACACTTGAGTTACCGGGTGTTATTGAGGCCAATTTTAGTCTAGACACACATGTAAGAATTTGCAAGAACACATGTCAGGCAGCATTACAAGTCAATCTGCATTGACGTGTCAAAATAAACCCATACTATGTAGTAACAAAGGTGTGTTCTAGTGTGGTCTTTACTTGGGTTCTAGAAATGTAAAATGTTCAATATTCATTGGAGCACCTTTCCTGTACTTTCTTTGAGTTTAATTTTCTTTCCAAAGGGAAGAAACTTTTTTTTTTGTTAACCTCAATTAATTCATGAGAAAATCCATCACGCATGACTGACTAGAATTTAGTATGTCATTTTGACAGAATTTGTGAGATACAAGTGGTCTATGGCTGGTGTGTGGTTGTAGCACACTATGAAACAAAGTTAGACTACAATTTCACCGAATAATAATCCTGCCTCCGTTATCATACTTCTGGCAGATGCAAGAGAATTAGAAGCAAAGCTGCCGACAAAACTCTGTCACTCTCTCCAAGAAAATAAATCACGGTGGCATGAAGTCAATTTAAATGCAAATGTCAATGTTTAAGACAACAAACTGCCTACAGTACCGTATCTCAAAGAGTTATGGTGCTGAAGTTGAAGACCACCCTGATGCCCTTACCGGGAAGATGACACACTGCCTCTGGCTTTTGACTCACCACAGGAAACCAGAAGGGTCAGCAGAAAGCCACAGAGAAGTGAGCATCCATCCAGACAAGAAAAGCCTGTGTTACATGTCACAGGAAGACTGATGGGAGCATTTCCAGGCCGAAGCCAAGGATATCAAAGTAGGATCACAGCTATTGATCTGTTTTTGTTTCTCAAAGCCATCTCTTCAAGCCTTTAAGCCATTTCAAATTGGCAAAGCTCTCACACTGAAATGGTGCAGGGTTTGTTCATACAGACTCAAGAATTTTTGATAGAGCTCAACAATTCTGGCTGTGACTGAGTTGGACCTTTTTGAACCTGACCAGAGCCTGAAATACTGAAGAATACAATGAACTCAAACCAGATTTAACCCAGATTCTCACAATAGCCTACAGATGCCTGCTGTTTTTTACAGGAACCAGACACAGTTTTATTTTCTCTGCTGACAAAGTATCTCACCATCCTTTTCTTGTTTGTCTAATATTTTCATCAGGCTCTTTTTAATGTTCCTCGAGCATAAAATATTGTTTAAAGCCTGCCTAAAACAAATTTAAAAGAAGAAGAATACATGATGCAATGTACATCCCTAGATCAGAGGCTTCTAATTTGATGAATGTATGCAGACCATCCTGCAGGGCATCATTTTTATCTTTACGCTATCTTTTCCTTTTAATATCAACTGGATTAATCTGAAACAAATATCTGCTTCTTTTCCCGAACATATAGTATCTGTAATTCTCCAACACAGTAAATTAGCATTTGGCTGTTAATCATACATTGCCTCTGTGACAGAACAATGTCATCATTATTTTCCTACAGTGCTCCCTTTAACATTCCATTGTGCATTTAGTTTACTGTACTAGTTTCTGTATTTGTCTTTCTGCTCTGGAGATACACAGTAGTTCACACAATGCACAAAAATACAATCTGTTCACACTCTTGGGATCATGGCCTGTAGAAAGACCCTGCAGCTGTATTTCTGCCATGAAACACAGCTCCGGTGCTATTTCAAGACTCCTAGGAAGAACTTTGTGAATAAAACTGTTAAACTAAGCTTTTTTAAGTTATAATCTATTTTCTAATGTACAACAAAGGAGGAACAAGGTTCAAATAAACAAAGGCAGATACAACTTGCACAAAAACTACTGAGGTTAAACCTCATTTCAATCTACCATCTGTACTATCATGTGTTCCAAGCTGCTACATCACAGCGTTTGCATGATCATTTCCAAAGGGAAAATAATTCTAATTATAGTGGAAGCAAAACTTGATGGCATTTCCTAATGAGCACTACACTCAGAATTAGCCATACTCTAGTACTATAGTTGTTTCCAGGAAAGGCTGCATCACACTGATTAGCTAATGCAATTAAACAGTATTTACCCCAACCACTGCCCTCTTGTGTGTCTGAGTGAGTCAAATTGTGACTTAAATTTTTAGCAATTTAGCCTCACCATTTTAATGCTCAACCTAACTGGAATGAGACATCTTGACTGCTCTCATTTTGTGGGCAACATCCATCCCACGACACTCATTAGAACTCCACTGTAAACCGCAGAAAATGTTACAAGGTGAGATCATTTGCAATCCAATATGTGGCCATAAAAACGAGCTCTGCAAGAAGTCGTGGTTTCAACTCCAAAAATCTGGAGCTGTAAAAATAATGAGGTCAAGAAGGTCTGCAGTTCATAGCTGGTGGTCTGCGGGTCACACTTGTAAAAATGGAGAGTGGAGCTCCCCCAAGCTGATGAATTAATTTGGATTCTTACCAGCTTGGCAAGATTCTTTCACTCAACATTTGCTCTGTGTGTTGGGGGGGGGGGGGGGAAGTACGTTAAGAAACAGACATGCTGCGTTCTGGCTCTTTATAGATGACCCTAAAGGATGACTGCAAAGACTAACAAACTCTCACAACATTTAAAAACTACTGATAATTTCAGTTAGGTGGAAGACAGGTAAGCACACGAACATTAAAAGACTGCCACAGGCTGCTCTTGCAGCAAAATACTGCATTAGTGTACCTAATGGCCAATTATAGTACATGCAGAGGGACCAGGCAGTCTGTTTTTACATGTGAATAAAGGTCTATAAATCTTGTATCCCCATTAAGATTAAAATATCATGAAATCCATGTTACCAGCTTCTCCAGTTCCAATCAAACCCTACTGACAATTTGGAACAAGTGACTCGATGCACCTGCTCCAACAGAAAACAAAAAAGGATTACACCTCTTCCTCGTGTGTTAGCCCACTTAGCCTATTGACCACTCAGCGGCACATCCTCTTTGTTTCACGATTCTAATCATGCTTGATCTGCTCTCTAATCTTCCATTTGGAGGATAGTGCTGTGCTTGACTCCAGGCCTCAATGGGCCAGTAAACAGTCTCTTACTATGCAAAGCAGACACTGGGCTTACATGTTCACACCAAATCATCATACATGGAGCTGTGCTGGCAGGGGGCTCCCAGCAGTCCACTTACAGCACCCAGTGGAGCCCAGCACTATGTAATGAGGTCCCTGGGGAAGCCTCTGGACATCGAGCACTGCTGTCCTCTCCGTGTACACTGTCACACTGACATATTTTACTCACCTACTTCTACTCAGACAGTACTTAGGGGATACATTATCTAATACAAATGATCAAGTACAGATCTATATATATCACATTTTTGACAGTGATTGTTTTTTTCTGGCTATGCAAAGAAAACTGTGTGAAATTTTAAATCATGCAAGTTTCCGAAGGTTGTGAACTACGACGAGGTTTGGTGAACTTAAATGACCTTTTTTCACATCAAGATTATGTGAACATTAAGACTGTATTGTGCATGTTGTCTCCCAGTCATAACCATCGTACCTTACCAGTGCCAATATCCAAAACCTATTCCTTCCTTACAAACCTGATTTAGCCTTGCTATCAGTGTAACTCAATGGATGGCAATGACTGTCTTTGTTGTGTTTTGTACTAATTAGCACTAAATGGACTGGGATGGTGAGCATGGTAAACATTAGGCTATACCTGAAATACATCAGCATGGTGGCAGTGTCCTTGTTTAGCTCAAAACACAGCTGGCATGGTTGAAACTCTGGCTGTAGCTTGTTTTTTTTACAAAATTCCTTTATCTATTTTCAAAAAATAGACTACAGCTGATATTAAAGAACTGCGCATAAATAAAACAATGAAATAATCAAAATAATGAGATATCAGGAGATACTGTGTCTTATCAACTAAAATGTACTTGACAGTTTTTGATACTCAATACAAGATGTTACAGTTCCACAAACATCGCAGAAGGAACTGTTTCTCTTTGTCCTCTAAAATGAACAGATTTGTTACAGGTTTTGTATGCTTTGACAATTTTTTTGACATTTTATACCAAGCGTTTTATCGATTAAAAAAAATCATATAAATCATTACTTGCAGCCCTAATAATTCTGTTTAATTAAATTAGTCAACTGACACACCATTAAACAATAATTCAAAGAAGAATGGATTACCATTGATTGGGTAAAATGCTAAATATTTGGTTCCAGCTTATCAAATATGAGAATAGTGACCACCATTTGGAAAAAAAACAAGCAATTCAGGGTGTGGGAAATGGAGACAATTCCATCAAGTTAACTGGTAAATTGCACCAGCATCACAGCAACGAATGTAAGGCGTGTTTTACTTCTGCCCTGGTTCGTCCTCTGTGTCCCCTTGCCTGTCAAATGTGTCCTCCCTCATCCTTGGTGCCCTTCACTTTCAAGTCCCTGGGGTCCCCTTGCAACCTTATCCATGCAGGCCCACACAATACCCTTCATGGGACACAAAGCCAGTGATACCGCGCTCCTCTGTTCCATTCTCTACATTTGTCACTTTTATTCCTACGTTCTTTGTTCGCCTTACCTCTGTATGCATGAGTTATCCCAAATTGAGCCAGCAATTGAAATGGAAATCATCCCTGTATCCCAGTGACTTAAGGGCAATAACTTCTTACTCTTTGCGACATAGCTGTCATGTTTGTTGTTCCTTGGAGAATCTTATGGTTGTGTTGCCCTTTTCACCAAGGTTTTTAACATAAACATTGAATTTAGAAGATATGTACTCTGTGATTCAACAGTGCCGTTATAAATCTGAGCAGGCATGCAAGAATTGGGACAATATGATATGGAAAATGAGTTTGAAGCTGACAGCAATGCACAGTGGGATTAAATTCTTCCCATAAAACATAGTCATAGAAATGACTATTCTAAAGCCATAAGAGGGAGAATAACAGTACACATCACTGTCTGTGCAGTGAATCCAATAAAGGATGGAAAATTTCCATGAAAAGCACATTCACAAACAGCCTGGAGGAAAGGATAACAACACAAGTGAAAGATGTTGGTAAATGCTGTTGCCTGGGCAGAACAATAATGAGTCTTATTTTTTCTGAATGATGACGTGTAAACACAAGACATTTTGAAAATACAGCAAGTCCTGTAGCTGGCAGTAAATACGAATATGTCTGGATACAATGTTTTATGGTAAAAATTTAAGAAAACAATTTTGGCTTCATAGAGAAAGGACAATTACAAGCCAAAGTATCCCTTCAGGCTTAGATGTGTGCAGAGCACATCACCAGTGTTGGCGACTGACCTCTTATACCCTCCTGCTGGGAAAAGAAGAACTGAAGATATGAGATAACACTGACCTCACTGCCCGATTGTCCTTCAGTATTAACTTTACTGATTAATTGTCCATGCAGCGCGAGAAGCCATTGATCATGTTCACCCAGTGGCCCCAATGATGCAGTGCCCTGTTAAATAAGAAATAAACCTTGATTCGGATGATCAGCACCTCTTATCCTTGCATCTCCACTCTTCCTTCATCCCCCGTCAGAGGCTACGTGGAAGGAATCATTTCCAACACTCCTCTACCTCCCCTCTGAACCGGTCACAGGTATCATAAAAGGATCTGGCAAATAAATATGCACACTGCCAGAGAGCAGGCAAGGGAATGAATATTTCATGTAACCAAACACATTTCCAGAACATACTGGCTAGAATGTGCCTTCCCAGCTGTCATCGGTGACTAACATGAAAGAGGAGGGCTCAGGTACGGCGACGCTGCAGCACTCTCAACTCTGCCTGCAGCACAGGGAGCACAAGTCGTCACTGTAATTGCTTGTAGTGCTTGAGCCTGAGCTGAACCTCAATTAGGGCCTGGTTACTTGCTAGACTTCACACCTTCTCCTCATCCTGGCCAGCTACTCCGGGAAGCACTCTCTACCGTGTCAACATAGCCAGGTATCAGTATAATGCTTGTCATTATCACAGCTTAAGTTTACACTTTGTATCGCAGGATCAGCATACTTAGAAATACCTAGAAAATTATTTTTATCCATCACCACCAGCAGCAAATTCTAGACAAGGTGATAACAGGGCAGCTTAAATGGACAATTAGTCTGATACAGCAATTCACTTGTGCTCACAGTCATTAGGCTGCTTTTTCCAATCTCTAATAGCCATCTGATACTCCAGATTCCATCTGACAGACTGAATTATAGCCTGAAATGACATTGCTGATGCTGATAAGAGATGCAGCCACTGTAGAATGGGCACGGACAAGACACAGATCAACATTTCAGAGTGGTTTGAAATTTGTAGACCGAATGTATCAGATACTTAACTACTTCACATCAAATACAGAGAATTCAGTTCCAGTGTTTCATGGCTCAACGTCCTCTCATGTTTCACTGAGACTTGGCGCCTCAGCCGCGCTGAATCTTGATACATACAGCTTTCAGTCTGCTCTGTTAAAGGCCAGGTACGTACACTGTGGGCAGAAAGAAAGGGCTGTCTGTGTCTCTCCATTACACTTTCAACCCTTGCCTTTTCCCATACGGGATAATAGAGTGCACAAACATATTGTCCAAAATGTCTGCTGCAAGGCAAACACACGCCTATATGAACAACTAAAGACGAAATCACAGCCTGTCTCTATCTATCACATGTTCAAAACACTTCCTGCCTCCAAATGTGTTTTGTGATGCTGGTGCTGAGGATAAAAAAACAACACAGCAAGGTGTAAGCTCCTGTGTTTTTATCACTCTTCTATGTGACTGAGTTGCAATCTCTGTGCAGCAAAGAGTCAGATATCATACTGCGTAATGCCTCATTGAAATTCAGCAAATAATATTGACTATTGTTAATGTTTCACTTACAACAGGCACTGTCCCACTACCTTCAAGACTGCTGTGGTTTCACGGTGACTTAAGAAACCGCACTTTGATCCAGCATAACAATTGATCAGTCTCTAACCCTCCATTCTTTTCAAAAGCTCTTAGTGTCCAAGCAACATTTTGCTCATAGATCATACAGTAATGTTTTTGAACCTTTAAATTGTTCTTTCACAGCCTGTCACTCCACTGAAGTGGTGAATGATCTTCGGCTTACTCTGGACCTGATACGGCTTTGAACACTACAGGTCACTGTAAACTCCTAGACTGACTGGAAAAGAAGATTGTCGTCTCTGGTCTGCCTCTCAAATGTTTTGAGCCTTACTCACCGGAAAGAACAGTGTGTTTCTTAAAATAAAACAACAAACAATTCTGATATGAAATATGGGCCACCTCAGGGCTCTTTTCTTGACCCTCTGCTTTTCTCTTTTTATATTCTTAGTCAAATTCTACATAGTTATGAAATTAGTTTCCAAGTTTAAACTGTTTTTCCTTACTGGATCAGAGAATCCAAGGAAATAGGGTGTTGTACACTGATTGGATTCCAAAGCCCACTGAGGCAATGTGATTTGTTATTTTGGGCTATATAAATAACATTTTCTTGACTTGGCTTCACTGATGATACCCATCTGTATGTGCCTGTGAAGACAGATAATAGGTTCCATATTGAGAAACAAGAGATCACTTAATACTCCGTGCCTAAATAATGATTTTAAAAAAAACTGAGATGCTGACCATCAGCCCTGCTCGACAGACACAAAAGTTTAATAAAGTATCAATTACACCTTCTTCAATACTATCCCTAAACTGTCAGAATACTGGGCTCCTGTCTGTATCCAGACTTAAAATGAACTCTACAGGCTGCATGTTGTGAAATCAAAACACCTGAGGCTTTGAATCCAAACTTAAAAGTCATCACCGTACCCTATCATTCAGCTAGCTGCTTCTTCTTTGTACCTGTTGTCATTTTCCGCCGAATGGATCGGTCTCATTTCTCAATGAATCTAATCTTTTGTACGCCATGAACGTCTACAACATGTTTGTCTTGTGCTGTATTATTTCTGATAACCACAGCATCTGGCTGACTCTCTATTGTTTTTTCGTCCCACAAGTACATGTGCATCACAGCTGTGTGTCCATCCCTCTCTTTTTCTCTCCCGATTTCCTCCCTCTTCTTTCTTGTGCTCGACGATTGGCCATCCCCATACCTCTCTCTCTACCATGGCTGTCTGTACCTGGATGGTTTTGGATCTTTATCTTCTTCCTCCAGGATATTCAGCCTCTCTCCTTGTCTCTCTCTCTCTCTCTCTCTCTCTCCCTCCCTCCCTCTGTTTCTCTCTTTTCTCCTTCTTGTGTTTTTGAGCTTTGGCTCTTATGTCTGTCCAGAGGTCATATACCTCAGGTCTGTTTGGTAGCACCTGGAAGATCCCTGCCTTCCTCACAGATTCATATTCTTCATATTTACATATATAGAGAATGTTGTCGTCTTGATTGTAGTGTTACTATGTTGGTCTATTCAACACACGACATCTGTTTCATGTCTCTCCAGGGTTTTTTAGGGAGTTATTCCTCAGCCAAATTGAGGGTCAAAGAATAAAGGGTGCATATGCTGTGCAGACCGTGAATCCCATTAATACATATTTGGAATATTTTTCCTATGATAAAACTGACTTGACTTAAAAGTAACCGGAACTGGGTGTTACTCAACATATGAGCAAACATTTGTTTGTGGCTGAGGATGCCAGACATTAACATATAAAGAATGAGTTGGCCAGCAGCTACAAAGGATGTTCTGTTTCCTGCATTTTGTAATCTAAATGATTAAAAGGATGAAAAAGGTCCATGAAATGCGTCAGGTCGGAGCTGCATATTAAGTGGTGAGAGGGCTGGCTGACATGGACCGGCTGGGATATGGTCGACACTTTGCTTGTCCAATTACTGGCTCTCGCTCAAATTGTTTGGTGAGAAGCATTCGACCTACTTCTGGACACAAAGCACCACTGCCCTGAATACAGAGAGGCTGGGGACCACGTGTGATGACAAGTGCCATTAGAGGCTCTTGTCTTTGGCCTAGAAATTAAATTCAGACAACTTACCTGATGTGGGATAATTCTGGCTATGAACACTGGAGAACATATGTGCTTATGGCTCGTCCTGATAGGATGAGCAGGGGACGGCATAATTAGGATCCGCTCTTCTTGAAGAGCAGCTTGAGATGATTACTTCCACTAATGGCAGTCTGACCTTCAGCAGGTCTATGTGTTTAACATAGGCAGCCACAGAATTGATATAAGGAAAAGCAGCACTTCTATTTCTACAAGGACTGTGTTTACCGCAATATTTAATCTTCAAAATGAACCACAAACTGTGTTACAAACAATATAGGCCAAGCTGATTGTGTTGTGAACAATGAAAGAGAAGCATCAAAAGGAATACAAATATCAAATTATGGATAAACTGTGAAACACTTCTGTTTCCTGGGATTCCCTCAAAGGCATAATCTGTACTGAGGCGCGGCACAACAGCACCAAGGAAACAAACATTTGAATTTGCAGCACTTCCTCAGCCTGAATGATAAATTTGCATAGCCTGTAAATATTCATTTTGAGGGAATCACTATGTTAATCGTGAGAGATATATCCGGTCTATAAATGCAACACGTCAAGTGCACAAGCCTAACGCACAACAGTTCCATCCACGTCCCCATCAATTACCAGAGCTATAGGTAACAACCACAACACCAATCTTATTTAAATGTCGCCGTAATGTGATTTTAATCGCACTCATCGAAGCCTCATCAGTCATCCTGATCTTTAACCATGCGTATTTTACACTTGTGCAACAGCAATGCATGCAATAACAACCAATTTCCTTAACTGTGGAAAAGAATTAAAGAAAGGGG
The DNA here is from genome assembly GCF_904848185.1 of Acanthopagrus latus. Lineage (NCBI taxonomy): Eukaryota > Metazoa > Chordata > Actinopteri > Spariformes > Sparidae > Acanthopagrus > Acanthopagrus latus. Next base: position 27,789,466 of record NC_051044.1, on the reverse strand, counting down.
ACATCATTTGTCTGTGAAAACAACTGCTTTTTTTCTTTTTTTGCATTGTGAGATGTTACAACTGAAGAGGAAGAACTCAGAGAGTATCACGACCTTTTACTGACTTTGAACGCTGTTACAGCACTTACATTTTCACTCTAGAAGAATAGATATGCTGAAATGGCATGCAGTTTCTCTGTCATAATCTGTGCTTCAACCATCAGCGGGGCTTCTGCACAGATGTGCGCTCATGCATTTTTTTTTTTTTTCTCACCCCCACTGAACATAACTATCCTTGTGTCTGACACATCACATCCAGGAAGAAATTTATGCCAATAGAGAGTGAGATAATGCTATTCAGCACGCTGGATGACAAGGTATGATTCAGTTCTGCGGTTCAGCTTTCAGCATGGGAGCTGCTGATGAGCAGGCTGAGATCATTACAGTGTAATGGACAGTGTGCTGGCAAATAAAAAAAAGGGGGGGGCAGACTGTGTTCCCCAGTCATAGATAACTATCGGGCATTACATTCACTCATATATATATATATATATATATATATATATATATATATATATATATATATATATATATATATATATATATGAGGAGGAAATTAACTATTCAGAATGGCATCCATTCACACTATCAACTTCACTGTTCTTGCAACATGTAGTTCATTTAAAAAGCTCCACGATCACATTTTCTGCTATAAACTGGGGTACTTCTGCCTCTGCAGGGAGGTAAACCTAGTCAAGCTAGGTTAGCCCCCCGTCTGGTTATGGTTAAAACTGTGAGCCCTGTTATCATTCCACTCGTGTAAAAACTGAAGACATTACAGCAGGAGTCGTGACAAAATTCTCTCGGACAGAATTTCCCCCATTTTTATCCTCTTTTTCTTTTCTTGTCTTTTTTAAATTACATTTTCAACCACCTGCCACGAGTACGCAGTCAGGTGCAGGTGCCTGCTCACATCACGCTACCAACTGACAGCTCCGCGTTCAGAGCTAGCTTACGTTTTGTCACAAGTGCAACAACTAACAACACTCAACAGGGGGAAAATGTGTAAACAGACGGGGGTTTTTTTGTTGTTTTGTTTTTTTCTTTCTCAGACGATAGTATAAAAATAATAATAATAATAAAGCTGTGTAAACTTACCTTCATCTGCAACTCATGCCGCGGCAGCCGTTCAGAAAGTTGAATTCTCTCCCACCGCTGGAAGAGGGGCAGAGGGAGCTTTGACGTGACGCCGCTTCGCCTCGCTGTTGGTCTGGAGCGGAGCGCCTCCTCATCCCTCCCTCCTTCCTCCTCCCCTGGATGCTACTATCGCTCCCCCACCCACCACCACCACCTCCACCTCCTCCCCTCTGGAGGAAGAAAAAAAAAAGTAATAGCGTTTTTTTTTTCCTCCTCCTCCACAAAGACAGACTCAAAGAAAAGAAGGGACCCTATCGCAGTCAATAGGTTTTTACAAGAACCCCATGGCAACGCAGAAAAACCGTGAGCAACTTCCCCGCGTTGTGACCCGGTTAAAGCGCCCCCCCTCCCAAAACAGTGACAGCGCCATTATTCCCAAGCTTCAGAATGAGCAGGTTTTAATGGGTGGAGGCGGAGGACAGGAGAGGAGAGGAGCAAACTACTGCTCCACTATTACTACTGCTGCTGCTGCTGCTGCTGCTGGGGATGGTGTTCTGACATAGATGACAGGACAATAGCCCAACAACCCAGAGTAGTGCAGGTCCAGGTGTGTTGACAGGTGTTTACTCTACGTAGTGAACTTAAGATACTCCATTGATATCCGTTATCTCATGAGGTGCAGCAGCTACCTGCATTCTGCTGTTTTAATTCACTGTTAATTTAAATTCTTAATTTATATCAGCCCCCCTGTTGTATACTTGTTTGATTGTATTAAAAGTTAGTCATTTACTTTACCAGTAAAAGTCGACTAAAACTTAGGGTAAACTGATCGCAGACGGGAAACACTCCTCATTCATTTCGTCCTCGGTCGCTCACCTCTGTAACCACAGCAGGCCCAAATGATGTACTTCTTAATTAACGACCTAGAAGCCTTAACCACAGGAGACATTTAAGCAGTTTAAATCATTAAAGCTGCAGGAACGCCCGTGTCGTTCGCCATAACGATATACAGAACCTGTGAAAAGTGAGACTTGCCTGTTGTAGCTCAGCTAATGTATCGTCTGGCGTCTTCCTCTCTGTGGTAATTTTATGGGTCATGGTTTATGGTGATGTTGTATAAGACGCCATTAAGATGCCCTTGAACGATAAAAACAACCTAAATGTAAAGTCATTGCACCGTTACAGCTCCGAAACTTACCATAAGTTTGAACATCTCTCTGGTCCCTTCAAAGCTGAACATTTTGAGTGTCCCGAGCGTTGCATTTACCGCATAACTGTTGTATCGGCTCGCGTTTCACGAACAAGTGTTCATGCTGTTGTGTTAACCTGCTGTCCATCAACAGTGTTCGCTCCGGTCATTACAATGCCGGCCCGTGTGTAGTAGTCTAATAGCCTCTGCAGGGATCTGTGATTTCAGCACCTCTGACAGCACAAGATCATTAAGAACTCTTTGCATCAGAGGAGCGGGGCAGTAAAGGTCGGCTAGAAATCAATTTATCCAATAACCCTCAGACCCACGGACTGAAATGGAGTGGATCTCCAACCTGGAAATGACGAGGAGGGAGGGGCCGCTCACCATTTCCAGTCATGTGGCGAGCCTCACTTTCTGTCATCCCTGACTCAGTGGGTGAATTTATATCGGTTTTGCTGTCCACCAACAATGCTACCAAGTGATTGGCTTTAAGGTCAAAAATTAAAAGATGCTGTATTATAATGACAAAGTGCAGGAATGGCGACTCTTTTCTTTTCTCTAGATAAAGTGTCGAGCTTCTACCTGTCTCTGCTCGCATCCATCTCCTCCGCTCATATGTCAGAGTCAGGAGACAGCTGTCACCAGTGCTGTGGTCTGTGATGGGTTTCAGTGTGGATATGGAACCTATTAGCCTTGTTTCCTTCCCCCGGACCGACCATGTGGTGGGATTTATTCCACTGTTAGTTATCGGGCCATTTCTGTTAGTTTGCCTTCACTGGTGTCCTGTAATTTGAATGAACCAGCCCTGATTTTAGAAACAGTGATTCTTCTCCGAGCTGCCAGGAACAAACTTTTGGTAGAGATTATACCTAATCCTTTATTAAAGTGGCAACAGACAGCTTTACCCCCCCGGCGTTCCCAAGTGGTGTTATTGTTGGCGCCGCTGTTGTAAAGACAACTGGATCGTTTCCATGCCCAGTGACAGATAAAACTACATCGTGACAGCAACATTTATAGGGGCACAATGTAAACACTAATGGTTCCCGTATTCTATATCCATTACTAAGTCCAATTTACTGTATTTCATAAGCATATATTGAAGCAGGACATGCATATTACAAGTTTAAGTTAGATTTGCTGGCATACAAGAAGTCAAATTCAGATTTATGGTGTCTAAAAATACTGGAAAATGTCTATGGAATACAAACTTTGCGATGATTTTGATGAATCTTGTCATCTGTCTAACACTAGATAGGCACTGACACTGAAAATTATCGCTTTGCATGGTATCTGTTCATGATAACTAAGGTGTGGTTAAGCTGAGGGTAAAAATTATTGAAGATATATCAAACTCATTACATGGTTAGGAAATGAATGTTAAGAAAGCAAATGTTGTTGAGTAAAACAAGGTAACTACTTCATTACTTCAGTTCACCCAGTTGACCTCTGCCTTACATTCCACCTAGCTACAATTAAAATGGAGAACTCTACTGTTAAGTAGCACTAGATTTTAAGGGAACATCCAGTATGGACATATTCATACATAAATTCCTATAAAATTGGGCATGAACACTCTGTCCTTGATGACAGCTATGGCTTAACACGGAGCTGAATATATTGCAGCCCAGGTAAAAAAAAGTTTTCCTTCCATCTACCAAAGACAAACAGAACAGAAACTCAGGAAAGCAGGTCATAAGAGGCTAGAGGTACTAGAGTCAGATAATACAGAGGTCTGGGCCAGCTCCACTTCTCGCTCTGTCCACGGCGGATTCATCTCCATCCAACTGGCACCACAAAGGCAAGACTAAGACCTCTCTGTTACGCAAAGAAGGGAAATGAACAGATTGACTCGAATCCAAATAACCCGATTTAGGGTATCATTATCACACTGAATGGATTACACAATGGCTTGACCGAGCAATAAGTGTAACAAGATACCTTTGTGAGGTGCTCCGTGTTATAGTGAGTGCTCTTATCAAGTTAAATTAGATTTGGTGGAACATCTGCTTCCTTTTTTTTCAGCCGGAACTGCCTCATCCATAAGCGGTAAATCAAATGTGATACAGTAGCTTAGGAACACTTCTCGAGTGACCCTGCAGAGGCCCGGGTCAAAAGGTGGATGCACGATGTTCCTCTTTTACAGACGGGTTCAGCCTGAAAAAACATATGGCTCCGAAAACTTTTTTTTTTCTCAGTCGGCCTCATAGTTTGATGGGATATTTATGAACCTCAACAAACACTATTTTTCTGCCATATTTATTTCATAACAGACATTTCTATATTTTAGTGAGTTGGCTCAGTGTTTGGAATGTTGACCTCTGAATAAACAATGCCTAAAGATGTTCTTTGAAACAAGTTAAACTGGTAATCCTTAAGATTTTGCAAGAGTAAAAGTATATTTTTTTTGTCTGATCAGCATTCAAGCAATAGCGATAGAGCGTATCTAAATTCTGTTGTTGCTTAACCACACAGCAGTTTTCATTATTGTCAGAGGGAGCCATTGACCTGCTGCAGTTAAATTGCTTTCACCTACAAAAGAGATTCACAAGAACTGAGGCCGACAGTCCAGCAGATCCTTTAGGTTCTCATTGTTGTTAGTGTCACTGTTCGCTCTCAGAGCTGTGCATCCTGCTATTGCTTTGCATTTAAAGTGTTCAACTGGTGAAACAAGGGACTTGTTTTATTGTGAGGTAGTTACGAGAAATGCAATCCATTGGTCACACAGATTAACAATTGTTCATCAAATCCGTCCACAACCGTGATTTTGAAAAAGTTTGTCATAATGTAAAAATAAAAAAACACTTTGCAATCATCTGCAGGCACAAACTGTGTATACCGACTGCAGTTTCAGCTGTACTTTTAGGTACTTTTACTTTATGCTACTACCTGTATTCCCCTTTGTTCATCCGACAGATTTACAAGTTACTTTACAGATCTTATACACAACCTCGATGACAAAACATGAACAGAAACAGAACTGCAATCATTTGCAAATTAACTGTGTTCAGTGCTGACAGTTTCACAAAGTGTTCCTGAGCCCATGTGCTGTAGTGTTCTCCTTTATACAGTCACATGCCTCTCCAGGATGCCGCTTTCATACCATTTCTGTTCACCTGTGGAACGTTCAAAACAGATGTTTCTGATGAATCAATAAAGATGATGAGGTGCAACATCACATTTATGATTCATGTTTTACGCAGTATCCCAACTTTACAATCTGTTGCTGTTTACAATCTGGGTTGTAATGTAATGAACAAGTCAGCGGCCTCAAAGTGCAGCCAAAGTGAGCTGTTGGGTGAAGAACTGCAGGCGACAGACCGACATCCAGCCCTTCAGTAAGGGAACCGACTTGACTGTGCCCTGCTGTTGTCCGGAAAACCGCTCAAGCTGCACACAGCCCGAAATCAGATCACGCTTGGCATCGGCCGGCTTCTTTATTTCAACAATGTGAGTTTGTTTAGCTGGAATGTAAATAAATACACCTGCTGCTCCTGCTCCTCTGTTGTGTTTCTGACAAAGGAGAAACTCAAGGAGTGTACTGCTGTACTTGTGTGCTGTGGTAATAAACTGCAGGTAATGTAACCCACAGGTGTTGTCATGAGTGGAGAAACACAAAAAATTGTAGTATAAAGGATTTTAGGGGCTGTAATTCAAACTACATTAAAACATTTTGTAACTTCTGATCAGTGAGCTGATGTATTTAGTTGTAAATGCTATTTCTATATGAAAACAATTAAATAAAAAAGACCTTCACCGATCTATAAGATTGTTATGTATAGATATTAACATTAGTTTACCACCCACATGTTTGTAATGCATGTTATAATGAACCCTGCACACACAGCTTTTCGCTCTGAAATGTTCCTTCCTTTATAAATTATTGATGTTCAGACTTCATCATTTCTCAGGTGCCGTGTTTTGGGCCATAAAAACCCATAATTACTGCAGGGAGGTAAACCCCACATATGAAATCATGGCAGCTCCCCAGCTAGACAGGGCAGGGCCTCATTACGTGACAGCGATTGTGAGATTTCAGAGAGAGACTGAGCGAGGGGGAGAAGAATGAGCTGGTGCCGTCAACATATAGGCTCGGAAAACAGACCCTACGTTGTCAAAGGTGTCAAAGTTCACGGGCAGAGCATTGAATGAACGCACCCCCCCCATCGCCCAGCTTCCGTCTTGTTTTTCCTGATGCGTCCCCCCCCTCCTCTTTCTCTCTCTCTCTCTTTCTCTCCTCCTCTCTCCTTCTGTATCACGGAATATCACTGTGGGGCAGAAATCCCCTCATTGACGTCTCCGAGGCTGCATAATGAGAATAAATGAGCTGGAAGTAAATATGCAGGCTGTGTGCTGTTTGCCGCTCTATACCAGTCAGCCTATAGGCTTTCATCAAAAATTAAGATGGATTGTGTCGCAGAAAAAGCCCCTAACAATGCCGCGCTGTGTTTTATTTATCCAAAGCAGAATTTCAAAGGCCATTTCAAAAGATTTAACACGTACATTCATTCCCATTAGGAGCATTTTGTTTATTCGCTTTTCATCCCCGATGCTGGTATTTATTTCAAGTGAAGGAGATGGTGACGATCCAATATGCGAAATTGCATTTGCGGTGTCATTTCACACTTAAACTAACAAACAGCTAACATGTGTTTTTTATCACAAGGAGGAACTGGTGGAGCTCTGGTGGTCTAATGATGCGAATCAGCCCGCTCCTTCAGTCGCTCCTCCCCCCAGCCTCTTGCAGCGCAGTCGGTGGCTTCATTATATGTAACGCAGGCCACACAGGAGAGTCATCAATTTCTCCTCAGAAGGCGGCGCAAGGAGGGGCAAAAAAAAATATACACAAAATGCTACACACAGAACCCACACTTGACAAATTCTTGAACTCCAGTCGGGGTAAAGAGTTATGGAGTTCCTCTGTTTGTCTCGCTCCAAACGCGAGATAAATTCTCAGCTTCTTCCATAAAAAATGAAAACACAGCGACATACTGTAGCACAGGCAAAACAAAAAAAAAGAAAAGAAAAAAACAGAAAAAAATAACAACTCAGAAGCCACATGATGTAAACAAACAATAAGTTGTCAGGAGGGATTAAAATGCCGCTTGTCAGCTCTGCAGCCACTGGGGAGAAAATCTCCTTTTGAAGGAGTGTGTTATCAAATGTGCGTGTGCTCGGAGCTGTGAGTTCACCCTCAGGTCCACAAACACTGATATATATGTGTGTGTGTGTGTGTGTGTGCTGCACTGATAAGAATATATATACTAAATAACACACTTGTTCAATCAAATAAACACAGAGATATCACAAATATTTAACGGTTTACAAATGGTTAATTAGATTGAAGTTAATGATGATTATGTCCTGACTCGTTTGTATGGAAAATGGATGACGCTGCCGTATGCTGACCACCACTGAAATCTTCCTTTTTACAAAACACATTTTATCATGTTGAAAAAGGACAAGAGCAAGTGGTGACACTGAAAATAATAATGGCTGAATTCCATTTAGCTGCCTCAGTTTTGGTGTCCCGGTATTGTATCAGTGGAGCCACAGGTAGAAAATGTTCATATGTTTCATATGTATCATATACGTGTAGGTATGATGTGTCACATCACATTGCATCACCTGTACGAGAGACTTTCATGTCAAGATGAGGAGGAAAAGGCAGAGACGGCTGCCAAGTGAGAGACAGCTGTTTGAGACAGTGTATGAACATCTGCAAGTGTGGATCCACTGGATAAAACTGGAAAGTGAACTTAAGTTAAGTTGTGACATGTCTGTGGTTTGCAAGATGTACATGTGACTATTTTTGCTGGCTTATTAACAATCAGTCAGGGTTTACTGGGACACTTGAATACAACAAACCCATCAATAATGTCACTTGTTTCCCCTACTATGACAGGATGAAAATCATTACAAAAATGATACATTTGCTGTAGTCAGGGCAGACGAATTCTAATTTTGCACGAAGACTGGAAACAGGGGGAACCAGCGGGCCTGGATCTCTCCAAAATGAGTCGAGCGAAAACATTCAACGTTTACTACTTACCAGCGTCTGGTTTGTCATCTCCCTTCAGTTACGGGTGTGGCACCATTGTGCCAGTACGACCAAAACCTGTGCTCTCTGATCATTTGTGCAGAAGTAATGAGCAGATGGTTAACCTGTTGTGAATTAAACATGCAGTGTGTAGGACTTCTGGGGATATATTGGCAGAAATGATTTTTATTGCCGTATTCTCTCCTGGAAACCAAACAGAATGACATCGCTGGCTCAAGGGTGTAATGTTTTTTGCAAGACCTTTAAGGGATGGTTTGTTGGCATGATTGGTTTAACTTTGGATCCTGCTGTTTTCCCATGCTACCAGGCTTTGTGTTAAGTATTTCCTGGCTCTTGCAACAAATAACCAACACACACGCGGTGGTGGTCTTCATTTTACCATCTCACTCTCAAAAACATGTGTTCCTCCTGTTTTGTAGTCCAAAACCATGGTTGTAGTAATAAGGAGATACTGAATATATAACGTCATGATTCCACTGAGTCCCTGCATCGCAGATGAGAATACAGAGAATAGATTACATTGCTTTGGGCGTATGCTCTTGCAAATACAGTTTATTTATTAATGTATCGTTTCTTACCTTGTAGGCATTAGAAGGCTGAATGAAATATTGCTATAGCACACATAAAGAGGCTCCTATAGGAAGCAGTTGTACAACAGATGATGGTTCTGGACAATTTTTTTTTTATTTACAGTGTGCTGTAGGCTATATCACAGGAATACATAATGGGACTCGACACGGGAGAATCTTTGGCTGATCACATGCTGTCTGATCATGGAGGGCAGCTGTGATTTACTGCATGAGGGCTTTTCTGCTCAGGCTTCCTTTGGCTGGGCTCTTACCAGTCCACCTGCAGCGACGAGACAGGAATAAAGCAAGAGCCTCTCCTACTGTCGACTATAAGAATGTGTGCGCAGCATCTGTAGCCTCCCTGTGGCTCCTGTCGAGCCAGTCTCGCAGCCCCTCCCGGCATCGCACAGGAAGCGCCGGAGGCACAGCCGTAGCTTTTTCGATTCGTAATTAATATCAGCAGCAGGTTGGGAGAGGGCGTTTTCCTGTGGCAGATTGCTCTGCGCGTAGGCGCTCTCCCCAGAGACGCTGCATCGCTCTGCCTGTAGAGCTTCATCATATGCCTTCGCGGAATCACTTACTCTTTATGAGAGTGACAAGGAGCATCCTCTCACCCAATAAAGGCTGGGAGATACCGTTGTGTCTGGATGGAGGCAGAGGGAGGTGGGGGCTCACAGTATGAAAGCTGTTTCCATAGCAATCCAAATATTGCAGCTATGAAATTTGAGCTGAGATGGGAGACTGGTGCCAAAGGGCCGTCAATCATTTAACAAAGGAGGAAATGGGGAATAAGCTTTGCCTCTCTTCCTACAGTAATATAACTGCTGGAACACTTGATAAAGACAGAGTGTTATCATTAGATGCGAGCACGTGTGTGTATATGAGCGAGCACAAGTTCGGTTTTCTGTTGCGCGACCACTGAGATGAGACAATTGATTCTGCTGGAGTTCAGGGTCCACCCTCCAAATCTATCATCAAATGTATTATCATCGAAGAGAAATGAGCAGAGGAGAAACTCTGCACTAAACAAATTACGCCATTTCTGCACCGAAGCTCTAAAGCAAAGACCCAGCCCAGCCACCACAATGAATACTGGCAATGTCCTTTTCTGTAAAACCACAAATATGTAGAAAACTCAACACTTCTGTCTGATGCAACTTTATGTTTCTTTGTGCTCAGTCTTCTCACTTTTATCTTGTGACAATGCTTATCCTCAACATGTTTTGGCTTAAAATACCTACTTTGGTCGCCATAGGTGGCCCGCCCGAGGTCTTGTTAAATACTGACTCACCCAGTGAAATATTTGTCACCACGTACACATCTGGCAATCATCTGGACATCCTGTCAAAAACACCCGATTGTGTTGCCACAAACACAGGTGGAGAAGTCCTGCATTCCTGTCAAAACATCAGATTTTGGTCGCCATGAACAAGGCTGGAAATTGTTCGAACAATTCCTGACGACCTGTCATAATATCTGGTTTTGTTGCCACAAACACAAGTGGAGATGTCCTAACTGCCCAACAAAATATCTGATTTGCGCTTGAAAATTCAACATTGTTTTTTTCTCACCAAAAATGCTGTCAAGCTTCCAGTGGTTTCACACGTACAAACCTTGAAATTGTCATCTTGAACAGTGGTCACTGGCTTGCCAGCCCTGTTGGCTCCACCATCATCCCCCACCTTCAGACATGAGTCAGGTCATAAACATGACATGTGAGCGTGACATGACACATTTTTAAGGAAATATCAATTTTGTATGTAGCCTATGATACGTTCAAATGTGAATGTATCGGTGTTTTTGCTGTAACGTTAACTGCCACATTTTGCCCCTGTTGACCTGACAAAGTGTAGCAGCTTGTTTTTAGTCACACTTTAAACTTTAGACTTTGAAATGCAACTGACCATGCTGTGTTGTGAAAGCAGCCGAGCACCGCGGCGAGAAAAGACGGGGGCCGAGTCAGGGCTCTTCTCGTGTGAAAGAATTTACCATTAGATAATTAAATTTCGGTGTGGTTGGATGCAACACAATGACTGGGTGATCATGCAAATAATTGCCTTTCCGCTTGTACTCGGGCAGATAGGTTGACAAGCATGGCCGTATCAGATCTCGGGGACACACATTTACACACAGCGATGTTTGTATATTAATTCATTATTGTGTGAATGGATGCTGGGGATAAACAACATCATCAGGTTTTCTGATAAGGAAGATGTCATGCAGCAGCTTTATTACAAAAGGAAAACAGCTCTCAGTGCTCTGACCGGCACTGCAGGCTGTACACTCTTCCCAATATGAGATTTGAAGGTGTCAACGTCGCACCGGTGTTACACTTGCTTTGCGGCAACACTCTGCTCTCAGGGGAGGTGCAGAAGAAGGTAATAGAATCGGGCCCACGGGATAACAGGGGTGTTATTCTGTCTGTTTCAATTAAATGTCTTGAGAAGCCATCGGAGGGGGCGACAACATGTTTGGAAGAGGGGGCAAATGCTGCCCGCAGGGGAGCGGTGGGGGGGGGGGGGGGGGGGGGGGGGGGGGGGGGGGATTGGTAATAACCAGCAGAGTGGCTTTAAAGGAGTCTAGCAACAAATCAATGACTTTAGATCCACAACCCCATCTAATCAAGACTAAAGCCCTGGAGCTGATTAAAAACAAACAATGGAAATCAATAGAAATAATCCTTCACATTTGCTTCTGTGTCTTCACACTCTTCCTTTAATATCTGGAGCATTAATCAGAGTGGAGATTCACACACATCTCTGATTATCTGCTAAGATAATGATAAAAATTAAATATGGAACGTGCTCGCAGTCATGCACTTCGCTCAAGTATTCACTCCTCCCCCATCTTTAATTACAAGCAGCTGTCTGTATGGTATGCCCAGACATTTGCATTAGATACTGCCCGACACGACGTGACACGATGATCTCTGTATCAACGTGACATTATTAAGCATGACAAGTGACATTTTCATACGGTGGCTAAACAATTTTAGCAATTAGAAGACACCGCATCAGTGTTCCTCCACCTTTTCTGGACCCTGACCCTGTTTTCAGCTCCCCGAAATTCCCTGCGTTTGAAGGGTTGTCAAGCAAATTTAAGAATGTGAACTCCTTTCAGAAGAGCATGGAGCGATCTTAATTTCACTGTAGTGTATATTAGCATGGGTTCATACTGTAAACCTATTAAAGCAGTTTACCAGCCTTTGGGACTACTTCTCAGCTTGTTAAATACAGTGTTCATTTTGACACCTCATTTTTGTATTAGTCATGTTTTATTCTGTTGGGTAACTTTCTGTTTGGCTTTTCATCCAGCTTAACCAACAAACAGTGCAGTCATTTCAGTAGGAGTGATGTAGATGGTAGACAGCCTACATTATCTAGCACTCATTATAATTATTATTTTAGAAAGCCCGTAACAACCTCCAAAACAGATGAGTGCGATGGAATCCAAAAGTCAGAAGTCGGAAACTCAGTAAGATCCACGAAGCCCTACTTCCCCGACATAATCACAGATGGCGTCCCAGAGAGGTGCGACGGTGCACACAGTGAACAATTACCTTTTTTTAATTACGTTCTACTTTATGCAGTGTTTGTGTTGTGAAACGTGCCGCGACAATAAATCTGCAGTCGCCGCGTTCATTTCTGTTCAGCTGATTAATGCTTGGTAGAAGTCTTTTTGCGAGCATGCGGTAAAAACCTGCCGTCTGTTTTGAAGTGCCCCATCTGTAAAAATCAGCTGCTGCAGTTGTTAAAAGTTCACAGGCCTGCCATACAAAAATCCGCAGACGCCCATGTTCTCCAAAGCCAATGCACTGGGACGCAATTAGATTTGAAGTTGGGACCATTGACTGGGAAAATATCGACTCCTGACTTGCAATCATTCCTACTGTTAGCATATAAACTCCAGAGACAGCTGGCTGAGAGCGATGTTAACTGTACATCCACATACAGAGCACAGTTGTAAGGTATAGTAAGCTTATCTTTTTATGAATTAGCTGTGTGTCTGCCCATTCTTGTTTGTTTACAGAGTGACTGCAGATGCATACAGTCTGCTGAATAACAATGTTTCTTGAAGGGTTACTTTTTTTATACTTTATATACTTATATTTTGTTTATCTTCCTTTTTCGTTTTTATATTCCTTTCCTTGTTGAAGCGAACACTGGTAAAAGCAGTTGTACGCTGTCTTCTGTGGCTCTGAAGGAGCTTTATCAAGTCTGAGAAAATTACCCTGATCATGTCATTGTTATGTCACCAGGGTTATCTCGCTTTTGGCCATGAGACTTCAGATGTTTAACAGAAAGCCTGTGTTACAAACTGGAGATGTGGGTTTGAAAGATGTGGACATCTAATGACAAAATTCTGTCAATTATCAGTCTGAGAAAAATATAGGATCCACAAAGACAAACACACAAAGCCAGGATATCTTGACCTTTTGCCTCAAATTCAATCATTCTTCCTTATATTTCATTCTGTGGCAGACCCCAGACTTTATGAAGTGCAACAGTAAATTGTCGAAACCCAGCCGCTTATATCTTTTGACCCTCCATAGGTTCCCGACACCAGAGCTGAGAAAAAACTCCACATGAAGTACCACACGTAATGTTGAAGTCCGTATGTTTACTCTGGTGTCAGAATCCAACCTGAGCGGAGGAAGCCAAGCTTAGCAAACCAAAATACAAATCAGGAGCTTGTTTGGAGGAGCCGGTGTCTGCAGCGTGTTCCCGTGCAATTTACAGCGTGTTCCTGCGAAAGCTTACTTCCTGTGTCCCCGCAGCAGGACGAGACATCCTGGATCTTGTTACCCGTCTGATGTGGACACATGATCTGATCTATGTGGGGGTCAGTGTGTCAGTGCGGAGGGATCCACAGAGGTGCCTTCGGGAGGCCGGCAGCGCTGACTCGGGGACTGGTTGATGTCACTTTGACAGAGAACAGAGAGGGCCATGTTGGTGTCAGCGGGGAGCCAGACACTCCGACAAGCCCCGCTCCTCCTCCTCCCCCCCGCCGGCTGCAGTCTCTCTTTTAATGACCTTACCTCGCAAGTCTCGTCCTCTCACAATCTCGCTTTTGTACATCTGAGTCATTAATACTCATGCTCCCAACAGATAGAATCTGCGTAATCATGTGCTGCATTGATTAAACCCCATTATTCCTCTAATAACATTAGCGCTTAATAGTTTGGAATGAGCGCAGAGTTGAGCGGTAATCGTCGGCGCATTATTCAGACAAGAAAAGGGGACGCCGTGAATGGCGGATTTTGAAAAACTTCTCTACTTTTCCCGAGCGTATGAAAGGAGATGGCTGGTTTCGTTGCCATGGAGATACAAGCTACATGGAATTCAGGAAGTCAATTAGCAAGCTGGCTGCATCTCATTAAATGTTGTCTGGCAGCGGTGAGCGGTCGAGGTTTGGAGATTGAGATTTATTTTTATCACGGAAGAAATCACTCGCATAAGCATTCATGGGTGTCTCATCCCGCGGTCTGCTTGAACGGGCAGCGGGGTCGGCTAACAATCTGTGCATCTGTGACCTGTCAGCGGTGTGACGGTTTGACGACCCGGAGCTCCATTTAAAGGCTCTGATGCTGCTATTGTAGGTCTCAAATGAGGTGTAATCTGGATAGACCACGTGTTCGATTCCATTCTAGCTGCTGGAGGCCGGGAGACGAGGCTGGGTCACAAAAGGCCCCGCTGATAAATCTGTCTGTGCAACAAAGTCCTCAGAAGCACGCACACACACACACACACACACACACACACACACACACACAGTTAGCATGGCACGATTTGCATGAGCCTCCGAAAATACTCTGAAGAAGTTTGCTTTTTTTGTCTCGCAGGAGCTTTTGTGTCTCTGAGGATCAAGGGTGGAGCATGAGTGAAGAACACCACCACCACCACCACAAAAACAACCCCCATATGCACCGGAGAGCAGCATCTGATATCGCAATGTGAATTCCAAACAGCATCACACCAGCGCTAATGAAAAGCAGTATGGATTCACCAGAGGCGGTGCAGAGTTTATCTCCTGCACAGGATATATCATGGCGCATATCAAGTCTCGAGTATCCCGGAAAGAAATGCTAATGCCCTCCCTGTCTGTTCTCGCCGCCTTGACCAGCTTCATTGTCGGGCCTGATGAATCCACCAGCACGGTCGCTCGCTCGCCCATTTGCGCGCGGTTTCCGGCAGCGGCGAGGCTTTCCTGTCATTGTGTCTGACAGGCAGATGACATCAGCATGCCCTCGGGCGGCTCCGGGGGAGGCGGCATCTCCTCCTCATCAAGCGAAATAAAGGAGGACTGTGATGGTATCATCTCGGAGTCGCGCCCCCCCCCAACACTGTCACTGTCACACGACAGGAGACTTCCATTTCCCAGTAATCGAGTTTCTGTCTCGCTTCTTTGTGTTCGGATGAAGATCTGATGAAGTGCCCCCTCCGCAAATCCTTCTCCCCCTGCTCTGTACAGAGACCCACCCCATCGCCGCGTTTGCGTCTACTTATTTCCCACTTCAGTGCACGTAATGAATATTTATCACAGAAATTAGCAGATCGAACCCACGTATTGAAATGCTGACTGAACTAGTTTTTTCCAGTAATAGTTTCATTTTATATTTTAAATGGGCTAATTAATAAAGAGAATGTTTATTTCGTTCACAAGAAGGGGGCGGTAACTAACAGGTTTCTATCAGCCAAAGGAGCAATTTGGATTATCAGTTGGCTCTTTGTGTAGATGCTACACATCATTTAGTCCACCATCCCAACTTTCAGCCAATCACATTCTCCAGCCTCTAAGAGAAATGGCAAGATCAACAATGCTACCAAATGTAGCCTGTTAGCTCCTTCTAGCTGAAGCTACAACAATGTCAAAGTAATTCCGAATGGACTTTGAGCAGCTGCTGTAAATACAGTAGGCTACAGTTACCAGTAAACACACAGGAAGTCTATAAATCTATAGCTTAGCAAGGATATGGACTACCTACAAGGCTAACTTGCTAGCCAGAACAGTGAGTTTAGATTATTAGGCTACTCAGCATCAAAGTAAAGAGACAGTGTTAGCAATCCTAGCTATTTCGTTTTGGTTTGAGCAACTACAGAGGGCTGTTGAATATTTCTCTTGAGGAAAAATACATTATTGAGTTTCAAAATGTGGTGTGTCTACTCCCACACCCCACCGAGCTAGGTAGACAGCTAGCCTAATGGCATGTGCAGCCTTGTTAAGTTCAATTAAGGGTGAGGTTTGTCCGCTGTGCGTGTTGTGCGGCTCATTCACGGGCTAATTACTTTAGTATTGTTCTCGTTCTAGCGAAGAGGTGCAGAGCTAGCTTAAATTTTATGCGACCTTGTGAAAGGTGAAAGTGGGTCGAGACATCACTGTCATGACGCGGGATTTAAAAATGGCTTGAGGCATGACATGAAATGAAGGTGTCATTGGGTGACTCTCATCATGAATGAAAGAACATTTAAAAAAAGGTTTTATTATAATAAAAACTCTACAATCAATCAATCAATCAATCAATCAAATGCAACTCCAATAAAGCTCAACAAAACTAATGAGGCAAAGTTCACAAGCTGTTCATTTGTCTACATATTTGTATTCGTTGATATAATTTCAATAATTCCTCATGTCTTTTTTTTAAAGCTAACTTATTGTTCAACTTTGCTTTGGGATGGGAGTCATTTAAAAAAAAAAAAAACACACTGAGAAAAATTACTTTCCCCAACAAGCAATTAATCTTCTTTTTGTCCCTCTTTTCAATTCCATACTGCTCTGGTGCGTTCTAAGAGTTGATTGCTCTAACAAGAAGTGGCCTTTGATTAGAAGATTTGTGCTAATAATTTGTGTCACAGTGTGACCTTGCATCGGTGGTAAGATCAGTGATGAGCTTAGGGATTAATGTTTGGCAGTCTACTTTGTCAAACACCATCTTAATCCTCGGAAGATAATGGGAATCTAAAGATGAATCGTGGCGAAAAGATAACCTCGGATGTCCCCTCTGCGCTCAGAGCCTGACACAAATTGATTCATGGACTAACATCCACTGAAACCATCAAAGGTTTCAAAATGCAGTCCCTTTTTTTTTTCTTTTTAACCAAAGCATGAACCTGCTGGTAAAAGTTGTGCTCTGCTCCCCTCTGTTGGTTGTACCGAGAAGTACAATTTTTAACCAGCACCGCTTCTCTTTTCCTGTTCTGTTGTCTCAGTCTCCCTCCTCTGGCTGTATGTGTTCCTACACAGCAGGAATCATCCCTCTTGGACTAACGGCATCCTCGGAGCCCACTGGATTTAATTCAATATGTATGCACATGGATGAACCGGCTGTTTTACAGCTCTGTCTGACATCCAGGTCTCACTGTGCAAAAGTACATCACCCAGTGTCAATCTGGTCAAATCCCCGAAAATGATCAAGCGTCATAATTTAACACCTGGGGTTGAGGGTACTCTCACCATCAAAAAAAAAGAGTGATGTTTTTTAATTCAATATTCTTTTTAAGCTCCCCTCGACTTTGAGATCCCCTTGCCATTGGGGTATCCCATTATTTTCCCCCACCATTTCCTCTTGAATATATAATTAACATCCCCCCCCCCTTTTTTTTTACTGTGTCAGCAGGGGGTATTACACAGGGTCAATAGACGAGTGATTTAACACCGGGGAGATGAATCCAGAGAGCCACTCATATTCACGCCCTTGAGCAAGGTTCTTGTCCTTAATTGCCCCAGTAAAAATACAGTTGTTGCAATGTGCTCCTGAATGTATAAAACACATCATAATTCTTAAAGAGTTATAGGCTGGGATTGTTATTAATGAACTCCAGCAGCAGTATCATCCTACTTTATGGTAGCAATAACATAAAAAAGTCTATTTTTCCCAGCGCAGCCGTATGCAAAATAGGGCTGGTCAGTGATTACTTAGTAATTCATCCTGTTATATATAAACTTCTGGCACACAGTTCAGTCCAGAGGGAGAAATGGAGCATAAAAAGCATACAGTACTCTGTGCTGACTGTTTGGATTCTTTTAAGAGAGAGAGAGAGAGAGAGAGAGAGAGAGAGAGAGAAAGAGAAAAAAAAAAATCACATTTAACATTCTTCCCCCGAGCTGCTGGAGAAACACTGTCTGAAGCTGAGCTGCTGATACAGACACGTATGTAAATGCACTCCTCCTCAACGCTGGTGCTAATTCCCATGGAGGAGATCTCTGAACTCCACTCTCACCCACAGCAACTTCACACCAGCGCAGCCTCCTGCCATGTGTCAGTGCCAGTCTAATCTCACACCCCACACCATCTGCCGCCCCCCCCCCCAATTTGGCATTGGCTGCCCTGTGGGGAGAGACCAAACATGCAATTCACGCCTCTGCACATATTGACCAGTTTTCTGACGCTGACTGGAGCATGCAGGTTATCATCCAAGACACAGACTGCACTTCTTACAATAAGACCATCAGACTATGGCATTTAAAGCTCTTGTGGCCACCAACAGTCATGCGATAAACATTTTAACTGTACAGGTTCCATGTAATTTTACATAAAGCCTGTATGAGCCGACCCTTGTCTGACGGTATATGATAGAAACTGTACTGTTTCCAGCCATGACAGCATCGGCTGGAAGTGTTTCCACCTTGTGGGTCTGTGTGTGTCGTCATGCCAAGACGAGGTCCTTCAGACACATACTATAGAAGCAACCTTGAGTATTTGTCAGGGGTTTATGTGTCTGTCTGTCTGAGATCAAAATGAAGGCCCAGGATCAAAGATGGGTGTGGTCCGACCGATGATTACTGAGTACTCATGTCATGATATAATGAAGGGTTAGGGTTAGTGAAAAGTCTGAACAGTCATGGGTCGGAAGGTCAACATGGGACGGACGCAGATGGTCTCATCGCAAAATGTCCGTGTTTTGCGATGCACTCCTCTTCTCCAGCAGATCCATTCCTCTCTCGCTCCACTTTTTGTGGTTGTGCCTCCTTAAAGCAGAAGAGACTCCGGCCCCCACTTTGGTCTCCAGAGACCGTGCTGCTCTTAACACCAAAGTGGCCGGAACAGACCAACAGACCGTGCTGTCCTCGCTCTGACACTGTGCTTGTGAGCCGTCAGCCGGGGAGTTATTGACGCTGTCCTTTTAGCGACGGTGCTTGGGTTATTTGGATGTAGTTATTTGTGTATGCCCGGTTATTTAATTGTTTTATTCTTGGTGTGCTTCGATCGGGTGTGTGTTAATAAACCATTAGTTGTCCTCAGTTCTTCTGTGACACAAACAGTCACAACCAGCAGGGGATTTATACAGTGGCAGTGAATTAAGATTGCTTCAATATTGGTGAATACACAGTGGGTTTATTCACAGTTCCGTTACCAGGTATCACATGTACCCATACCCATAATGCTTGGCTACAGCTAATGTTGTTCAAGTGGAGACTTACTGATGGGGGACATGGTGCGAGGGTTAATAATGATACGTTAGTACTGCTGCTAGACGTCTCTCAGTCAAAACCCACCCAAGGACAGAACCAGACATTCTGGAGGAATAAACACCGGGATTCTGCTCTGATCCGGAGCAGTTTACCAATGGGTGGAGAGCTCGGACTAAAAGGTGGATGAATCTTCACTCCCGTTTGTCAACCTGACTGCAGCAGCGACATATGGAGGTGACCTGCATTGTCATGTGTCTGTGCACCAGGGACGTGCACATGATTATAGAGGTCAGAAAAGGGCAGTACGTGAACGTGCACCAATGTTTTTTTTTTTTTCCAGGCCTTAATAACACGACATGTAGATAAACTACTTAGCTGTGTATCCTGTGTAGCTGTGAGTGATGTGCAATTGCCATTTCTTTTGTGTCCACAAATTACCGTCAACAAGAGTTTATTCACATTATCGTAATACTGAGGTTTGGAAGACATGCAATTCAGCTGCAATTCTTAAAAAGCACTGAAACACTGGTTTATTATTAAGCTATTTATTGGAGGGCAAACTAGAAATACAGGCTACACATCTAAAAATGTGACAAAACCGTGAAATGACTACTGTGACTGCTAATAGGAACAGCAATGTTTACAAATGCAAAGTCGCAGTAAACTCAATATCTGGAAGAAGCTGAAGATTTGTGGCAATATAAACAGTCGACACAGACAGCTGTCATTTTATTCTTGACTCTCATTAACAAGCCGTTAGCTTAACAAGCACAAATGGGCGCTTTTCTGAAACATGACTCATATTTAAGCACGTTGAATAAGTGGAAGGCGACTTGTTAGCCCCCCCACAAGAACGTACTGTTAATGGATTTATAACTCACAAAGGTTCAAGTCGCTCCACTGTCACGTCTCATCTCACATGTGCATGGTGGAGTTCTCTGTGAGGCAGCAGCTCTCAGCGCGATTATCTACTGCGTACGTTCCCTTTGCACAACTGGAATTTGTGTCTATGTGTGCACGTGTCTGCTATGCACCGCAGCGTTGACTGACGACTGGAGCTGGAGGTTTGTTGAGTTCATGGATGTAATATTTCACAGAGGAGGGGAGAGAAAGCGGAGCGAGAACCCCCCCGAGTGTCTGGTGAGTGCTTAGTTCAGTCAGCTTGTTTGCGAGTGAATAAACACAAGTGATCCTGTGGTTAGCCACTGACGGTGAATGGACAAACGCCATTTACTGATGAAAATCCACGTGACATGACTTGGCACAGATGCTCACTGAAGAGCTTATATCAATTGCCTCCCTTCCTTTCACTCTCCGGCTCCATCCCACGAGTTATAGCGACAGGCTTGGTTATTTTTGAATTTCTGAGCACTTGTCTTTAATGATCCTAAGAAGAAAATGCAGGTGGGCTGTACTCCGTTTTTTTTTTTTTTTAAGTAGATGTTGTTAAACACAACACTGACATATCATCATCTTTGAAGTTGATGCGGAGACCTCGGGAGTAAACAGATGCTCATTTACACACCGAGCAGTTAGCAACATTAGCGTTCATTTGGAGTCATGTTTGTGGCCACCTGGTGAATGTAAGTCCAATATTCCCTCTCTCTTAGCCTTGTCTCCGCCGGGTCCTGAGAGAAATATACGGCTCCATTATGTTCATCAACTTGTCTCTAACTGCGCTTGTCTGCCGCGCTGTGTTTTGCGTTGCACTTAGAGATCAATCTTCATCGCTTTTTAGGCTGATATGTTTTGCATTGCACTTAAGAGATCAATTGTCGGCACAACGACGTCTTTTTATTTATTTATTTATTTATTTTTACTGTTGGTGCAGTCTGAGATTGTGCTGGTGGTGCTTATAACAAATAAAGCACAGTTTCTGCTGCAGAAAACATAAAAAAATATTATCTCATGGTCCCAGTGGAGTCTTCCCTGGAAAGACACCAGCTATATATATTCTTCAAAAAAAAAAAAGCAAAAATAAAACATTTCAGCATCTAAGTTGAATCCCAATTGGAGTGGTGAATCATGGACTGTATTCTGCCTTTAGATTCTGCAGAGATTTACTTGACGTACTTGAGTGCCTGCATCATGTGAGAGCGAAAGCATCTGTTCTCTGGACTAATTGAAAACAGCTTGTTTGGATGGAAGGTTACTGGTAAAATCTGTACGGTCGGCGGTGACTGGCAGCCAAAATCTTTGCGGTGGTGTAACCGCATACGTCACATTATTGGAGCAGCTGAATTGGTTGCTGTTCAGCTGATGCTGCAGGGATGAGACGGGAGGAGTTCTGCCTCTGCATGGTGAAAAAAAAAGAACCAAGAAGGGACTAAATGTGAGGAACATGACAGCTTGTCTTAATGGAACCAGTTTAAAACATAAAGCAAAATGAGTGAAGAAACAACAGTGCTGAAGTCAGCACATAAACAGCTATGTGCCGTGTTGTTGAGGCATGCTTACCAGCTAGCCCAGGTCCAGCTTGTCTTCTTATACCACTTCAAACCTCAAGAGGCAATAGTTAGATATGAGAATTCTGTCCAATTCTTATAAATGAAACCTTCAGTGGATCATTCTCATCAAAAATACAGCTGCAGAACATAACAATACTGATTAGGGACCGCCCCTTTATGGAGTTCTCTCTCCTGATTGGATAAGGTCAGCAGGGATACCAGAAAACTGATTTTCTCTTTTACTGCAGGAGCAGGAGGAGGAGACAGACATGGGGTAACCGCCTAAACACTAAAACAGTGATTGCTGTTGGAATACCGAGCTATTTAACCCACAATTTTTTTAATAAGAAAGTAACACATCAACTCTTAAATTCAAATCTATACAAGCAGCGTGCAGTAAGAACTCACTGGTCCTGTCTGGAACAGATATATTGGAATTCAATAAAAATACTCACAAACAGCGGTCTGGCTCTGAGTGTTAAGCATGCACACAGCGAGGAGGCCGAAGGCTGCAGGATGTGGTCTGTAATGAAAGACAGCTCGGCCGGCCTTGTGAAGAAAAACATGTGTCGTGAACAACATATGTCCATTATCTGCACGTGCGTACACATCTCTGCTGCTGTGAGTATTTAATTATAGCATTGGAACACATTCGCCACCCTACTTTAGCCTTGCTAACAAGGCCAGCAGCGTTCCCAATTATTATACATGTCAAGAGCACTTCTCAAGGGCTACAGTCTTTAAAAAAAAATGAAAAAATGCAAAAGTGAGCAGCAGAAGGCTTTATTTGATTAATCGGTGCAGCCAGTGTAAAGTGTGTGGCAAGCCCAGAGGGAGCAGGGCGGCGGGTAGAGAGCAAGTCACCCCGGCTGGCTGGAGAAGCACTGGGGAAGGCTGTTGACAGTCACCAACCTCATTAGAGGACCAGTCAGAGGCAGCTCGTTGCAGTGCAGTCTGCCGGAATGTGTCTCCACCAAAACGCTGGAAGGGCTCTGAAGCCTGCTGGTGCATTGTAGCCATGTCAGGCCGAGAGGGGAGCCAAAGTGTGTTTGTACCACTGCACTGTTTTGACATTAATTATCCTCCCATGGCCTTCAGGCAGCAGCTCACAGTCGGCTATCAAGAACTTGCTCTGTGGTGGCGCCTTTAATTTTTCTGATGTCGGTTTTAAAATGCTTCCTTTGAAACGTTTTTTTTTTTTTTTTTTTTTTTTTTGCTCCGATGCTACGTCAGCATCATTGCCCATATATGTATTTTGTGTTTCCCTATTTACCTGCCAAGACATTTCCCCCTATCGCCTTGGGGTTGCAGAATTTGATTTAATGTTTGTCGAGTTATGTTTGCGGCACGTAGCGTGGCAGTATCTTCACCAGCCCACCAAGTGCAGAACATGCGATTATTCATGCAGTAATGCCAGGCAGTTTGAGACAAGGCACACACCAGCAGCTGTAGTGCAGAACACTGGCCCGACTCCAGCGTCCCAGAACAGCGCTGAGACTCTGCACCAATAGTGACATGTTGCAGCTTCCATAATGTGAGATAAAACCGACAGAGCAATAACATTTCTACCCTCCCTAAATGACTGCGATGGGAGGGAGTGAGGTTCATCCCGAGGAGCAGACGGGGAGGTGAAAGCGACACTTGGGTACTTATTTATCGCACACTTCAATAAAATGGGTTGGAATCAGCCATGCCTTGCCTTATATCCCCGGTTTAACTGCGGCAAAACAAATGAATGCAGCTTTACCTGAGAGGAGACACATCACCGGTGGAAAAACCTGTTGCGGGATAACGGTACTGTAAAGAGAAAAAAAAAAAAAAAAACGAAAAAGAAACTTGGCGTTCATTATTTTTCTTCTTGTTTTTTTTCTTTTTTTTTTCTCCCCTTGTGAAAAATAGTGTTGTGATGCTCCCAGATTGCAAGAGTGAATACAACAATGCTTCAGCGCTCCCTGGAGAGAGAAACATTACACTATTTACAGCCCTGCTCTGTCCCAAGAAGCGGCTTGAAAAACAACCTGTGTCACTCGCCCGATGGGATCCGGGGGCCGAAGTGATTGCAATGCGAGGCGCAATTATCAGAGCGGGGCGACATGCAGAGGCAGTGTGGCATTACAGTAAACTGCTCTCCGCAGCCTCCTCACGGCTGCACGAGCGGCACAGCACCACGCCGGTGATGTAGAGGTGCGTGGAGCCAATGAACTCCAGCTGGTGTCGTAACACGAACAAGCACATTATTCCAAAAGTATTAACCGTAATGAAATACAGTGCATGCTACAGCTTGCTCTAAATAATGAGTTTTGTGTTCGTCATGGGGGAATATACACTACATCAATAGATAAACAAGATATCAGAGAAACTGGGTAAACAGGAAATGTATTTAAGGGAAAATAGGTTACATAAATCAAGTTCCTCACACATACAGATAAACAGTGTAGGTGGAATATGATATAAAGATTTTAATGATCTGTTTCCTTCCAAATGTACCGCGGCACTGCTTTATTGTTCTTTGTAGCGTTCTGTTGAAGCTGTGGACAGCTGCGTTTCCAACCACATCAAGTATATTTAACGCTGCACTCATCAATATTCTTCATGTCAACAATGGATGAAAAGACTAGGAAATACAAAAGCGGTCACTGAAAGGAACAAACCAAAACAAATGATTATCAAGGTTTTTGCAGTTTCCCCTCAACTATTTTAGCTTGACTATTTTAGCCTCATTTAGCTCGTTGTTTCGGGTCTGGCCCACAAACACCACGTGGCCTGACTAATTTGCAAATGCTACTCGCTCCTTGTTCTCCCACACAAGCCACAGACCAAAATGTTTCTCCATGTGACTGGATAAACTTTCCAACCAGTCAGAGCTAGCATGCGTCTTGGGCTGCAATTTTCTACCTGAAACCCACCGAGTCCGACAAAGTAACTTGGCCCAACTGGAGTTTTTTTTTTTTTTTTTTTTTACATCCAAACCTGACTAAAGCCCAAAGCAGTTTAAGGGATAGTTTGGGTCTTTTGATCAGGTAATTGTACAAGGTACTTATCCCTTCAGTCAGCTCTCCCCCTGTGTGGAGAAGCAGCACGAAGCGCCGGCAGGAAGCCGGGCATATTTACTGCTGTTAACTAAACCAGCAGCAAGATGTATTTTAGACACCTAAAATAAGTAGCAGCTACAAATTATATATATATATATATAATGTCTTTGTATATGTTTAGGATTTACGCCATGAAGGTTTTTGCCGCATTACGTTGCTGTCAAACAGTTTTTTCCTTTGTCAATATCGGCCAAAGAAAAAGGCTGTTTGGTAGCAACTAAAAGTGTGTTACGTTTAAAACACAGCGTACCCTTCAAGAGATACTGCAGCACGATGCCCTGCTTCCTGCTGGTGCTACGTGCTGCTTCTGCACAAAGGAGGAGAGCTGATGATCATCAACTGCAGGTAACACACTGACCAGGGATCAGTACCTCATACAACCCCTCATCAGAAGACCTGAATCACCCCCTAATGTAAGTTTGTATTTCCCAGCCACACAGTTGTAACCATGGTTCCAGCTTGCCGTTTTACCCTCATTACAGACATGTAGTGTAGATGAACATGAAAGGGTATTATTCTACTCACATATATATATAAAATAAAATATAGACATATTTTTTTTGTGTATGCTTAGACACATGGTCATCCAAGAATACAGAAAAAAACTTCTAACAGCATTTTAATTTAGCCCATTACTTTTATACTTTATTTTCACCAAATGCATTTGAGTGCACCACGTCCATTGACATAACTGACCCCGACCCAAACCAATCAATCAATTCTTTATTTATGTCCACCCTCGTGCACAGTGCACTAAGTAAGAGAACTGTGATTCATATTTGATCAGCACTGCCTGGTTTGACAGTTTGATTTAAGTTTGGGGAGCCTGGTGCACTGCGCTGGACTGAAATGCAGACTGGACGCGATTAAACAGACCTACAGCCAATCAGAAACTTTTGAAAAACGTGTGATGTGTGACTTGTCTGCCAGTCGTCGTATCAAACCAAGATTCAAGATTCGAGATTTAAGGTTGTCAGTTGCCCCGTCACAAACCAAGCTGCAATCTGTCTGAACGGGGGAGGGCGGCCAGACGTGTCTGCCAGAGCAAATGGCAATCTTGTAGATTCTTCTGGTTCCTGTTTAACAAACATCACTCTATTCAACCTAATTTCAGTCTAAAATAGAGTGAATATAAGTCCTCCATGTATCAGGACACCAGAAACATGAATCTAAATGAAGGTGTTAGATAGGCAGTGTTTTGCTAGTATGTTATAATACGCCACATGTAAAGCAGGCGGTATGAAGTTATGTTGTGTCTGCAGTATAGCTCGTTCCATTGTCCCATGAGGCTGAAAAAAAAAAAAAAAATCAATTTGTGCAGCTTGATGCTGAGGACATCCCAACCTTTCTCAAAAATTCCTTCTGATGCAACAATTCAAAAGGTTTTACCTGTGGGGGCACCTTTTAGCTTTTCCTTTATAGTGGAAGTCACAGTATACCTCTGTTTGATG
This sequence comes from Acanthopagrus latus, assembly GCF_904848185.1. NCBI lineage: Eukaryota > Metazoa > Chordata > Actinopteri > Spariformes > Sparidae > Acanthopagrus > Acanthopagrus latus. The sequence goes on along the minus strand of NC_051044.1, from coordinate 27,763,131 downwards.
ACAGGGGGAATTAACAAAGGCTACATGTGGGCTGGATAACCACTGTGAATTCTGTTACATTTGTACCGCTGCTTTGCGCTCGTTCAATGGGGAAAAAAAAAAAAAAAACTTGTTGGGGAATATGCGCTATGATACAGGTCTGGGCTTTTACTTCTGCTTCATCATCGCAGTTTTGTACTTTAGAGTGCATATTCATGAACTAACAAATGAATGTACAGATGAAGGTTAATAGGGGTCCAGCAGCTCATTTTTTGCCCAAGGCCCCCCTTGGTAGCTCAGTCCAGCCATGGTATACATCACACATCAGCCCTCTGAAGGAAGAATATAAAGAGAACACAGCCAAAGAATATGAACAAATGAAGTCAATAACAAAAACATGCAAATAAGATCAAATTAAAGTGTAGGTTCTACAGGAGGTGGTCAGTGAGGTGAGACATAACCAGGGAGGGACAGAGGGACACAGAAATCTACTTGCTTGAAGCCTTTTTTTGCTTAACTAAAGCTAACTATTGGTCTCAAACCTGCAGCAAACTGCACTTTACATACTTAAAGTTGAGCCTCTACTGCCAACATGCCAGTAAAATTCCTGTTTCCAGGATGATAGAAATGTTCGCTTGCACTTCAGCTCACTTGTGTCGCCCGATCTGGTCTGCACCAATTTTCATTCCGGGTTAGAGGGGGGGAAAAAAAAATGCTCTGACTTGTTTACATGTATTTCAACCGAACACCATCGTCCTGAACGGCATTCAACCCCAGACGCAGCGAAGGTGCCGCCTGCTATCTGCGTGTACATTATAAACATCCACACTTGCCACCAGATTTGAAGCAACCAAGCAACCAAGATGGCTCACTTGAATCACCCATGTAGTGGAGTAGTATAGAGAGCGTGGAAAGTCGGGCCGGTTGGGTTGATCAGTAACTGGACATACCCCCAAGTCAAGAGAGATTGGTTTTCAGTTATGTAACGCAAGTGACGCACTTACATTAGGTGACTTAAGTCCCTTAATTAGACGTAAGTAAGTTACTTATTGAATGTAATTATTTTAACCCAAAGTATGATCTTGTCCTAAACCTAACCAAATAGTTCTGGTGCCTAACCTTAACCAAAACTTGAACATTTCACTGCATCAATTACAGTCCTACAATCATACGTCATAACAAGTAAACTTGGGAGCTAAACTGACACCAGAGGGGCAGGTAGACCATCACCGTCGGAAGTTTTACGGCCACTGGCCAAGCTGCCATATTTTGACGAGTTTTGTAGCCGCTGATGTAAGCCGATATTCAGGATCACCTGGGAAACATGCTTCTTGACGCGCTGACTGATAATATCAGATTCAGCCCAGCGCAGAAAAACAGGATTCCTCTCGTATTTCCCGTGGATGTGTACTCTTGGTTTTCAAGTCCCTCTATGTCCGGCGGCGTCTTCCACCTTGCTGTGTTGCGGCGGCCCAGGAAACACAAAGAGAATAGACAAAAATGGATGCACATCGACGTTTGAACCAGGTTTTCCAGCCACGGCTGTCAAAAGTCTGGAGTGTGAAAGTGCACCTACATCATCGTGCTGCAGTACAGTGAACAAAGAGACTGAGGTATCAGACAGCACTGTACACACTGAACCTGGATATTTCTCTGGAGCAGTACCAGCATCCCATGATGCCCTTGGCCGAGGTCTCACGATTCACTATTGATGCAAACAGTCTTATTTGCATCATTACTATCTATTATTACTAAACCACAGGCCAAGCTGCATAATGTAAATGGACGTATATACTGTACAACAGGACCCTTATTGGAATGCAAAAACATGCAACTCGGGATCATTAAAACTGTCCTCGCTGGGTATCACTGGATGGCCGCTCCCCCAGCACTCATCGCTCTTCAGACGCCGCTCGCACAGCAGTTGATCACGGCTGTGTGCACATATCAATGTGTCAGGCCCTTTGTCCTTGAGTTGCACCCTGGAACTAATTTGTGGCTGGTGAGGAGCGTGCAACGGCAGCCACAAACGCACCAATTAAACTGACATTCGGCTTTCTGCTCACTTGTCTTTCAAAACACACAGGGGCTAGTGCTCCAAAGCCCAATGAGAGGAAGTTCACGAGTGAAATCCCCCGATCCCTGCGAGGGAGCAGAGGCAATAATTACTGGCCAACACATTTGATTTATTGGAGCGCCAGATCCCCTTGGCATGGTTATAAAATACTCCCAAGGCCTGCCTGAGTGTGATGCAAAGAAGCATCAGCATCCCACATACATACTTTGGAGGACTGTATTTTCTGGCTTAATACGACACCATGAATATTTCATCTCGCTTTGGGTTTACCAAAACTGCGTGAAGTTGGAAAGGTTTTAAAGAGCTTTTCAATAAATATGCAGGGGCTGCGATTTCAGTGTCAACTAAGAGTCCTGAGACAGGCAGATTGACGACATTAATGGCGCATAGAGAAGGAGAGAGATTGAAGACAAACCTGATATCCCTCTGAAGCCCGTGATTGAGTCCCTTCTTGGCGTACGCCGATGGCTGAGCTTTAAATATCAGCCAGTCGATACGAATGTCGAAATAATGAAATAAGAGGACAACAGAAAATGTATTAACGCAGAAGTACAGCAATGTCATTTTGCAAATATGATACAGACTGCCTGACTCAGTCAAATTTGAGATCACTATAAAAAATCCTTTTACCACAGATCAATCCTGCACCATAAGGTCAGATCACATCCCTTTAAGAGCTCGACATAAACCTCACGGAGGCTCAGCGTCTCCCCAACGCAGCTTAAATACCTCAACACGCAGTATTTTCCATTTATAGCTTGCAAAGTGCATGGCGTACACTGAGTGCTGTTTATAAAAAAAAAAAAAGAAGTCGTTTGCAGAACCATGTGGTTTATGAGGGTGAACGGGCTCTATTGGATAATGCATACTGTACTCACGTAAAGGTTATAACACACAGTCATTAGCCTATTCATCAAGCGTCCTCATCGTAGTAGCGCCGCTGCAGCCACAGCTGCTTGCCCTTTGGTTCATGATTTGGAGCAATAACTTGAATATTTATTTTAAATGAAACAATAAAGAATGCTAACAAGTTTAAATAAGCTCAGGGTTAGGTCTGCCCTCCATCAACTACCTGCGCGGATTACAGCGGATTACTGTAAAGATGTTCGACTCTAAATGAAGGAAATGCGAGCACTAACTTTAATTTTAATGTGAGAGAGACTTAATGTGAAGTGTCACATAATATATTACTTTCAATAAAAACAGAGAATCTCTCTTACCCGTATTAGCTTACATTTTATTTGTGCAGTGAGTTCAACTTCATGGTGTCAACTGTGGTTTCTCTGCTCCTGTCTTGATTTAATAGCTATAAATAAAACTGTCTTTGCTTTAATATCTCATTCAAGATTGAAGATTGATTATTTCTGTACTTACGGTGACTGTATGCCTGAAATGAACAGTTGCAATGGTGGTTAGTGATAGTTTCTATCTAGTTTTCTTTTGGTAGCGTGCAATAGATATTGGAGGAAAGTGATTTCGGTCTCATTAGCTAATGATCCAGTGACCTCTAGTTCATATTGTTTGCACTAAACAAACAAACAAAGAAACAACTAAATTGACCCCTCTGTCTTTTCTGGAACCACATTTTATTAGATTTCAAGGATCCAAATCAGCAGTGTACCAAGAAGAAATAATGAGGGGTCTGGAGAGGAGGATGGAATTGAACAAACAACTGCTAGGCTGCTACTAAGCATGCTACTGTAAAATTAAAGGATAAGTTCATTCAAAAAGGAAAATGCAGTCACTATAAAATGGCTCCATGCAGTTTATCTGGTGCACTCACACCCTGAGATCCCACACTGACTTGAAAAGACATTATTTACAACCATCTGAAAGCTGAAATCTTTACTGCTGCTGCTAAGCTAAAGGTGTTAGCATGCAACCTGGATGGGTAGACAGGTGTTAAGGGTGTGAATAAGATTTCTGTCAATTTGGGATCTCAGGGCTTGTGGAGACAAAATATTTGGTGGATGAGCTGTATGGATCAATTTTATGTTCTTTTGTTGTAGTTGTTTTGTTACATTTAAAATCGAGTCCCCATCTACTTCAGTTGTTTAGGAGAATGTCGCAACACTGTACTGCTCCGAAACTCCACAAATGTTTTGTGGATAACTAAATATATTCTATCTTTCCTTCAGCAATTATGACCAACAATCCATAATTACTGAATTCTCAAAGATGGCTGAACTTATCCTTTAACCTCTGCAGCCTACAGCTGGTTGTCAAATTCAGTCACACATTTCTTGTGATGTAGCATAGACGACTGTCTTGCAGGGCATCGATAATGGCAGAATCACATTGTGATATCACTATAGTCACTATATAATTTTGCTTTGCATTCAACCTAAACACCATATTTAATGATGTCACAAAAGAGTTGGCCTGAAAAGCTTTTATCCAGACAAAAACATAGAAAATAATGTAGAGGTGTCAATAACCTCCACTACATTTCCACCCTTTAGTCTTTACATTTAGACATACACAACCTTGAAGTGATTGCTCATTTCTAATAAGCTATCTTATTTAAGTTATCTGACCGTCCAGGAGCCTCCAAACAAACTTCCCTGTGTAGTCTACAAAAGCCACAAGAAATTTTTTGCTCTGGCAGCATAACGATTTCCTTTGTTGTCATGATAACACCACAAATACTGCATGGCATTTTATGAAAAGTTTCTTTTCACGATGAAACAGTCTGTCTCAATAATGAGAAAAATATGTCATAACAAGACCATACTGTATCTAGTTGCGATAGGGTTGAAGACACGTTCGCGTCGAGGCGAAATCCTCTGTGACAGTATCCCCTCCAAGAGTGTCAAGGTTTAAAAGGGAGCGTGATCTCTGCGCCTTTTTCTCTGTACCCACTCCATCGACACGTTCAGGTTAAAGGGAAAAAAAAAAAGAGAGAGCGAGAGAGAGAGAGAGAGAGAAGAGGGAAAACACGCGAGTTTGAAACTTTTCATTTCAGTGTGTCCTCTCAGGCAGCAGCTTTTGTGGATTCGTGCTCACCTCAAGGGCTCGTGCCGTTCCTCCTCTAACAAGGCAGCGATCGCCGCAGTGCAGCAGTGAGCACTTGTTGCGGGGTAAAAAAGGCTTGAAGCTCTGCTGTGATTTGAATTCATTCAGCTCTTCAATATAATACAGCTTTCATGGTGACTTAGGGTATTCAAGCGTGTGCATTTCTAGACGGGAGCTCGTGTCAGGTTATTCTAACAATATGGGCTTCTTTTTGTTTTGGAGTTTCAGAGCAGACTGTTCGCTCTCTCTCTTTCTCTCTCTCTCTCTTTTTTTTTTTTTGTAAATCCCGGCTTCATGTTACAGATGACAAATTCTGTGGCACCTGTTTCCTTTTTGTGCCATCTCAGGTTTACAGAGAATAATAACAGCTGTCATCTCTTAGAGCAGAGCCAATTTCGGCAGAGCAAGCTCACATCCAGAGACAGTGGATGTCCTTGATTGAGACCGGAGAGAGATGCGGTCATGTTATGGCTCAGTATGCTTGGCTGGAGAAAGTGAGCAACACGAAACACAAACTTACTGTATAAATGAATGAGTAGGTATTATGATATCAAGCAGTCATTATCATATCATTTTGTATTACCCACACCCAATATAAAAGGTGTCCTTAGCGCAGCCTTGACCACCGCCGTCCTTTTTTCACAAGATGTGTCTATTGTGCAGTATTTTTTTTTTCACTCAGCCTGCCCACTGATGGCCCCTCCACCATCCAGCTCAATCTATTCACTGTGGGCGCCTTTAGTGCTCTCCATCCTGATAATATCCAGATGACACCTTAATAAAGGCTAGCTGACCTTTCCCTCGCAGCGTGGACCCGTACCTGACTGTCTGGTTGTGGTGGGGGGGGCATACAGTGCTTTTAGCCTGTGTTATTATGATGATGATGATGCTTTATTTGCTGCTGATTGGTTTGCAAAAGACAAAGGACGCATGTGAACGCAGAAATTTTAACTTGAGCACACGGCTCAGCCCCGCAGGCGGGTTTCGCTTAGTGCAACACATTTTAGCATTCTGTATGAGCTGTATAGGCTTAAATGATCACCACAAAAATAACATTATTTGTTATAAAAGCACTTACAGTGTTGAATCTGCCTATTTTATTATTTATCTTATTGACCTATTTTAGCTTTTAAAAACTGTACCATTATACTACATCAATGCTCAATGCAATATCAATATCAATACAAGATAATGTAAGATTTCAAGTACCTAGCACTTCAAGCTGCTGTTCCTGAGCTGTGGCATTGATTAGAACATTTTCAAGCAGAATAGCATGTCGTCACAGTGCGTCTGATATCAAATGTCATGACTTTGTCATTAGACATTTGTGTAAAGTGCTATTTGTCGTATGAAATCTTCAACCAAATAATTGGTTTTCCATTGCTAACCCTAACCCCGCACCGTGTGAAAACCAAACGTGAACGCTCACTTGTTTACTCACAGTCCAGACCACGATTGTTTCTAAAACCTGACCTCGCAGTTTTAATTTCGAAACCTCACCAAATTAACATTCCTTTTAAAAAACATGAAAACAGTACGTTCAGAAGAAGAAGAAGAAGTACAGAGACATGGAACAAAGGGCTTTTGCTATGAGTGCTTATTAAGGAAACACATCATACCATATATACTGTGTATATATATATATATGCTGTATGTATGCCAGCAATGGTGATTATATCAGCATAATTAAAAGCACAGAATAATGAGCACTGAATTCCTGCATCCCACCACTGCACACATCAGATTTAATATGATTGCTAATTTTAGCTATCCGCCATTTGTTTGCTTCGCACTCCTGACATTCTTAGTTTTCCATTGAACCTGAGCACTGAAGACTGCAAAGCTTTGTTTTGTTCAACACTGGCTCACAATTGTTTTACTGGTTTAAAACAGTTCACCTCGACACTTACAACACTTGATTAACCCTGATTAAAATTTTACTTTACACCTTCCGTTCCAGGTTCTAATAAGAAAACTTATAAGAAAAGATCTGAGGCACTCAAGAGGGTAATGATTAAAACGCCGTTATTAGTACATGGCTAGTCTAATAAAAACATGCCAATGTGTTTCTGCCTGAAAGAGGCTTCGTCAGGGCGAGGGCAAAGTGTTTTGTCAGTCAGCTCTGCTCATTGTTAAATAGGTAGTCAGAGACAGCTGTTCAGTGTGAGCAGGTAGGTGGTCACATGATCAGCATGACCTGCTAATGACAGAAAAAAAGGTCAAGGGTATGGCAGACTCTGTACGGCCAAAGGGAAATCTGCACCACACAAATTAATCTCTCTATAAAAGCAAGACTTTGTCTGTCTGTGTATGTGTGCCTCAAATATCCCTGCAAATCAGGATCAGACTGACCTGAGATTTTCAACATGGCTGCTGCGTGGTTCAAGGGTTCAAAACCGGATTTACAATAAATAATGTCCGCCGCGCTTTTTCGCGAACATTGCCGTCACGTTTGCTTTGTGTCTGGTGCAGGAAGAAACAGTAAAAACGGGCCTTTGTCACAAAAGTGTCCGCAAGCAGGAAGTGTTTGCAAGCAAAAAAACACATTCCTGTTGGTGGAAAAAGGCACCACACCAACCAATCACAAAATTATATGGCAAAACACATGATTTGGTTGCTGAGGAACAGGGGGAAGTTGTGGGAGGGACGGCGGTGAAAGAGTGACAGCAGCAGTGACGGTGACAGAGACAGCAAGTTTTGAGAGTTGAGAGATTTGTGACATTTAGTGTGTTTGGAGTGTATAGTTAGTGTGTTATGCAGTGTTTGGTGTAGTGTGTTTAGTGTGTAGTGGAGTCGTTTTTTGTGTTGTGAGTCAAAACAATGAGGAGACTGCTGAACGTGAAGCAGGCAGGAGAGCTGAGACATTGCCTTCATTTAAATGTAAATAGTTACATATCTAACTTTACAAATTTCAAAAACTGCAACTGCAAACAATTTTTATTTGCATTATAAGTAATAAAAATGGTTTGTTAAACATATTTGTGGTTTTCACAGTAACAAATCTAACTTTGTCCTACTCTGATTTTATGTTTTTTTTTTGTGATTTTAGGTCCACAGTGTTAATATAGTATGTCAAAATGAAAAAATAACTTTACAGTCACACATGTGATGTTGTGCTGAAAGTAATGACAAACAAGGCAAGATAAATAGTTTTCAAGGTGAAATATAATGGTACAATCAAAAGTAGTCAAAAACGGCCAATTATATCCCTGATGTCCCACCTTCAGACACAACCTCATTTGGCCATCCATGAAAACGCTACTTAATCTCTCACTTTGCTATAGGAATACATGCTTCCTTCAGGCAATGCACTAGTATCATTAATTCAACAAAGTAATCAAAGAATCAAAAGAAATACATAAAATATACATTCATGTAATAGATATTAAGCTTGGTAGAAGACTGAGAAATTACTTATTTCTTTGCCTTTGTTCTCAGAGAAAACAATTACAAAAAGGGAGATAAATCTATTTCGCCATTCAAACCTGGGTAATGTGTAGCTTTCAATGTATAAATCCAGAGTGACTCTCTTTGCAGGAGTGTTTTGAGCCTGTCTCCACCTCTGATTGCGTTTTCAAGATGCTCTGTACCTTATATCTTTAAAGAATTACAACTGCCATGATTAACATCTTTATAATGAGCAGCCATGGGATATTGGGGATTGCCAGTTCTTATTGCATTCTTATGCTCAGCCAATCTTGCCCTCAATTTACACTTTGTTCTCCCAGTATAGAAAAGACCACATGGACATTTGAGTCTGTAAACAACATGAAGTATTGCAATTGATATATGAATTTATATCAACCGTACGACCAGATGTAATGTCAGTAAGGTGGTTGGCATTTATCGTATTACTGCAGTGATTACAATGTCCACACTTGTGGTTACCTTTTCTGGTGGAGAGCCAGGTTTTTCCTTGTATAGAGGGTAGAGCACTATCACTTTTCAATGTGTCCCAATTTCTTTTGACAATTTGTTTGATTTTATTTGCTTGATTACTATTTTGTGTCACAAAGCATACTTGATCTGAATTTTGTGGATATTTCTGTTTAGAAGCCAACAGCTGTTCTCTGGGGAGACATTTTGCTTTATTGTAAGCTCTGGATAGAGCTTTTTGTTGATATTCTCTTGTCCTAAATCTCCAGCTTATGTCTTAAGCATTGCTTGCAAAATCTTCTACTGAATCACAATATACGTTTGAGTCTCTGAAACCGGCCAAAAGGAATATTATCTATTAAACAAGGTGGATGGAAACTATCTGCTCTGAGGATCGTATTGAGGTCAGTTGATTTTCTAAAAATAGAGGTGTGTAAATCTCCATTGACATCTTTGGTGATTTTTCGGTCTAGAAAGTTGATTTCAGATACACAGAAGTCAAGACTGAGCTTCACACTTCTATTAGTATTATTCAAATATGAATGAAACTGAAGGAGTTCTGTTTCTGAACCTGACCACAATAGGATATATCATTGATATACCTGCCCACCATATAATTTCATCCAAATAAGTAATAAGGTCCAGGTATACAAATGTTTCTTCCCATGCTCCCATAAACAGATTAGAGTATTTAGGTGCAAAGCAGACTCCCATTGTTGTACCTTTTTTCTGTTAGAAGAATTGATTCTGAAACAGAAACACATTGTTATGTAGAGTTCATTCAGCCAGTTGCAGGATGAAGGCAGAAGGGGGCATCTGTTCTGGATCTCTCCAAATAATGTGATAAGGCATCTAGTCCATCCTTATGATCAGTGTTAGCACAGAGTGCTTCCACATCCACAGTAACTAGAAAAGAAGGTCCAATGTTCTTTATGTCTTTAATTCTATTCAATACATGTGTACTGTCTTAATATAAAGGAAGGCAGTTCTAAAACAAATTACTTAATGGAGAAATCAACAAACTGAGAAGCTGGTTCTGTGACTGATTCATTTCCGCTGATTACTGGTCTTCCTGGTGGGTTCTCTAGGTTCTTGCATACTTGCATGTAAAATGAGGGAATTCTTGGGCTGTTACAAAACAGGAAGTCATGTTCTTTTTGTGAAATCCATTCTTCATTTTGCAAAAGTTTTTCCACGAGTTCAGTCTTCATTTGTTCTATTGGATTAGACAATAAAGGTTCAGAGTACTCACGGTTCTCCAGCTGTCTCATGGCCTCTGTGATGTATTGATCTCTGCCCCACACCACCACAGCTCCACCTTCATCAGCTCTTTAAATTATGACGTCTTCATTAGCCATATTAATGCCTCTGTTTCTTCTTTTGTCAAATTATAGTCCATTTTTCTCTTAGTTGCAAAGAGTTGGTCGACTCCAGATGTCACTGTTTTGTAGAAGGTATTCAGAGTGTGGCTGCATATATTTGGTGTGAAAGTGGACTTGGGCCTGAATGGTGTTCTTGTTGTATCTTGCTGCATGCAGGGACGCCAGGCAGCTTGACTGGGAGCGGTGTGGTACCAAACTTTCAGCTGGAGGCTACGATGAAACTTAAACAGGTCTAGTTTTGTTTAAAATTCACTGGCTGTATTCTTGGGGGCAAATGTGAGACCTTTAGAGAGAACCGAGACATGGCTAGTTGAAAGAGGAATGGCTGAGAAATTAATTACTTGTTCATCTTCATCTTGCTTCTGCTCCTGGTGTGCAGACCGTGGCTCGGAGTTCTCGACTGACCCGCCCCTGCCTCTTCTGGTCTTGCGCATTGTTGTCCTTGTGATCCATTGTTTCCTTTGGATCTGGTGCCAAAAAAACTGGAGGAGGAGGACTCTTCTTTCTCAGAATGATCTTCATCACCGCTCGGCAGTTGAAAGGAAACTGTTCTTCTCCGTTGCGGCTGGGTTTTGTAGCTCTGTTTTTGTTTCCGCATGTAGACTTTATTTTCTTTGTAATCTGATATGTCTCTTTTAAATTTCTAAAGTTTTTCTTGCTTTAGCTCTCTCTAAAACAAGAGTGGCCGAGCATAAGTATGCAATAAGAACTGGCAATCCCCAATATCCCATGGCTGTTCATTATGAAGATGTAAATCATGGCAGCTGTAATTCTTTAAAGATATAACGTATAGAGCCTATTGAAAACTCAATCAGGGGTGGAGACAGGCTCAAAACACTCCTGCAAAGAGAGTCACTTTGGATTTATACATTGAAAGCTACACATTACCCAGGTTTGAATGGCGAGCTGGATTTCTCTCCCTTTTTGTAATTGTTTTCTCTTAGAACTTATAGCTCTGTTGTCTCTTGGACAAAGAACTACGTAATTTCTCAGTCTTCTACCAAGCTTAATATTTATTACATGAATGTATATATTATGTATGTCTTTTGATTCTTTGATTATTTGTTGAATTAATGATGTTAAATTGTGTGGTACCTACCTGCTCACACTGAGCAGCTGTCTCTGACTACCTATTTAACAATGAGCAGAGCTGACTGACAAACACTTTGCCCTCGCCCTGACGAAGGCCTTTCAGGCTGAAACGTGTTGGCATGTTTTAATTAGACTAGCCATGTACTAGTGAAGGCGTTTTAGTCACTACACTCTTGAGTGCCTCAGATTTTTTCTTACAAGTTCTACTTGGATCCCTAAAGTGAAGAGCACCAGAGGGACACCTCTCTCTACATCCAAGCAGCACTCCATGCATTTTGTTTTTTTGACTGAAGATTTACGATTGCTTCTTTTTCTGTGTGTGTTTGTGCATGTGTGCGGTAAACATTTATTGGAATGTCACTCAAATTTCTGCTCTCTAACATCAAAATAATAAAACTGATAGATGAGATGAGATGAGATGCGGTGGTAATAGAGACAGACAGCAGCGTTGTCACGACACAAATGAATCATCTCACGTACCAGTGTTCGACGCTCAATAGCAGAGCAAAGGCTTGTCACAGAAAGTAAACAAGGTGCCGTTTAATGGACAAGTTTGAAAAAGAAAATGTTAAAACATCGATTCAGCACAATGTCTTGTGGAAAACGGGCACCGATCCTGCGTGACGTTAATGTCTCAGACTCTCTGAAGAAATCTCCACTTACTCAATTTATAATGATAATGATAATAATAATGGTGGTGCTTGGGTTGTTGTTTACACATTAGCCGCTGTAGTTGGGAGCACAAATTCTTTCCACGCTTTTACAGTGATAATTATTCTGGCGCTTCTCACGTCAGGAAACAAACGCCCGGACTCAAAAATCACGTTGAAAGCTGCGGCACAATCATGAGCCAGACATGGCACAGCGCAGCGGAGTGGCTCCTACAGAATGAACCTTGGGTGCTCTTCCAGGATCATGTGAACATGTTACGTTAAATGTGTGTTAAACACAGCGATAACACGAGATTGTGCTTGATATGTTAATGAACTAATTAACTCAGAATCCCCCTCCCCTCCCATACGCTCAAACAACGTTATCATTACCTGTTTAAAGTGGAATCAAAGGCTGTTAAGTGATGACGGTGATGTTGGTGTACTCACCGAGAGGCGAAATGTCTATGGTTAAAAATGACATCTCGCAAGGATACTGTTTAAGAACATGAAAGTGCATTAGGGTGACACCTTTAGTTTCCCTTTGATTGCTTCCTCTGCACTCATTATTAGGCTTAGACATTATGTTTCCCGCAGAAGTGTCTAAATATGAAAGCACTTACTCGGGTGAGTGGGACGACAACCTCTGTATCACTCAGCTCCTTTATTCAACTTCAAAGTTTGCCATTTTAAAAAACGTCCCCACATTGTTTTCTGCTGTCGCCGCTCTCCGAGTTCTGTTTGTTTTATCTCCTCTCCTCTTTGTCTGCGAAAAACATTATAATCATTATCATCCACTGCTGAGCCACTGCTCTTTGTTATTCTTTTTCTAACAAAGAAGTTATTGGTTTATTTTTACTTTCAAATAGTTCCCCTCAAAATACAATTCTTTTGTTCATCCAGTTTCTTGTTTATTTATTTATTTTTTTTTTTACACCTTGCGTCGTCTGGGAACGGACGCGGACGGACGTGCTACATCTGCGGTGCCATGGCTGCTTTTCAGCTGTCTGCCACAGCTCACAGCGACAAAATCCCACCTGTTTAATGCTGAGAACCTCCCCAGTGGCTCACCAACCAGCCCAAGTACAAAAACTTTACACTGCACACTCCGTGTATCCTTAACGCCCAAGTGCTTTTGAGCCTTAGCTGCACATCTGATGCATTCCTTTGAGACAGCCTGTTCTCACCATAACACATCAAATATAGGCACCTGGTTGTGAGTGAGAAAAAGTCCGAGAACAACCTAGATTTGTGTCCCAGTTGTGACGAAGAGAATGTGTTTTTAATCTAAGTAACGTAAGTAAGTTCACCTACGGCACGTATATGATATAACTGTCACCTACTCCAAATGAGGGAAGTCACTTGCGTAGCTGAGACTGAAAGTAGTAATTTTGGCCCAAAATATGATCTTTTCCATAGGCTAACCAAGTACTTTTCTTTGCCCAAACTGCAACTGCAATGTTTTATTTTGATAGTCCAACACATGACGTTGCATTTAACACATTAGCGCTAACTTCGCTGTGGAGCCCTTCACATGCAAAACTGATGCTAGAGGGCTAGGTAGAGCAGCTTCATTTGAAGCTAAAGGGCGTGTTTGCTCCAGACATACAGCATACATGTTGTGTATTGTCAATAAGAGGCAGCTTGCAGTCATTAGTGCAAATGTTTACAGGACTAAGATACTTCTCCATACTGCATTACATCATTCAACAGATTAAAAGGTCAAATGTCCTGAGACCGGTCAGAATCCTATTATCAAACAGGCAACTTTCACTCTGTGGCCTGTCTGACCAGTGGTGTTCCACTAGGCGTCATCCTTGGCCCCTAGTGGTTTGTATACATAATGTGTGCTGACTCATACAGTATACACAGTATTTTTTTTACACACACACACACACACACACACACACACACATGCAAGATTTATTATCATTGTTATGTGTGTATTAAAAACAGTCATCAGGACAAAATTCACCATTTATCATCTTACCTGTTACACTTAAAGTTCTGGACATCTCAAATCCTCCAGCTAAATGCAAACAAGTCTGAAATAATTGTTTTGGTTCATCTTGGCTCTCCATCCACAACTGAGTCATTCCATGCCAACTAACACAGACTTCAGAACTTTTCCCAGTCCGTGTCTTGGATTTAAAAAGAAAAAGAAAAAAAAAAAAGTTCATGAGACCTTGCAAAAATCCTACTTGTACCCCAAATTATTTATGAATTTTTGAAGTTTGCTCTCAGATTTATGCCATTGTATGATTCCCCAGTAGCTGATTTTTCAGTGGACTGGATTAAAATTTGAACATCCGAGAAATTTTGCAACATACCTTAATTTAAATAATCATAATCACATTTTTAACAGTAAATCCGTTTATACCCAAACAAAGAATCTCTCATCTTCAAAAATTTGGATCTTTAATTTTGAATCTGTGTAGCATTAATATAACATTAATGTTTTTTGGTCCTGCAATAAAAAGTGCCACAGATGTTTCTAATTACAGCTCCAGAGCTGTAAACCTCCAATTTTAAGATATTTTGATGGTATGTTTTTCCAAGAATGATTATTTTAATTTACTTCAAACCTTTTTTATTTATGTGAAAGTGTTAATATTCATTGCAGACATACATTCATTCATTTATGTTATAATTTTTGGTAGATATTTGGACTTTGATGACATAAAGGTGCGTTATGACGTTTTTGGAAAGACATTTTCAAATCTTCATTGACTTATTCTCTAATCACACAATGCCCATTAAAAGGTTTCCCACCCTGAGTCTGTTTTTCATGGAATCCAGGAAATCTGCAAGTTACAGCTTGTAATGGCTTGGTTTGTTGCATTCTGGATGGTGTCATCTGGCTCTGTGTGGACAAAATATTAATCATACTTCCTCGGCTAATTAAACACATTATTACACATTTTCAAACTTGTCTTGAACTCATTTTTAACGCCGGGTCAGAGGGTGAGCTGTTCTGGACTCACCCAATTATCAGACACGACCAAATCAGCGGTCCAGTCGGCTAATTTGATGTTGTTATCTTCTACGGTGGCCTATTTGGTAGTCGTTAAATTGAAGCCCGGATTCTTTTCCGCTTAAGCTCAATAAATATAATAAGGCCAGTCTCGGGCTTCAGTGAAAGGGCTCTCGCTTTAACAGCGTCAACACGAGGAAAATAGACACATCGCCAATCTAAGAAAGCACCCAGAAACAGAAGAGCCGCTCTCCATCTACTCTCCCTTTGTCTTCCTTCCAGTCACAGGTTACGTCAGTGGACCAGCTGCTGTTTCAAGGCAGACAGCTCATCAACGTGATTGAAGTATTGGGGCAGGAACTTGTCCACTCGTGGGCGAAGAGGGACCTAACAACACACTTCCTGTCTTCAAAAAAAAAAAAGAAAAAAGTCTACCAGAATAGTATCAGACCACGTGATGTGTGCAGACCAGAGGTATGTATGTACGTACAGACTTACAGTGCTTGTAATGCATATTTCTGTTACAACCATAGTGAGAGAAAATGAAGAGGATGAATTAGGTTTGTGACATTTGCTGCAGATTTGTATTTTAAATGGGACATGATTTTAAATTCAGCATCCACGGACACACAGATAAAACATGATAATGAAATGTAATAATTAGAGTTGCACAAAAGTCAGCTGCACCATCAGTAATCCCCACCGCACCTCTCTTCTTTTTCCTTGGTACATCCTGTTTTCTGTCCAGTACCCTCTGCGGGCTGCTTGATTACCTTCAGCCCTGATGAAATGGGGGAGTATGTGAAGTCTGGGCAGGGCTTTAATCAAGGTACCAAAAAATCCTGATGAGCTGCTGATGATGCGGGAGAGGCCTGGCAGTCTGCATCTCGAGCTAAGTGGAGCAGGAGGAGCAACAGCTGCAGCCCACAGACCGGGGTCGTACTGCTGCTGTCTGAGATGTCTGAAAAGTCCGGCTGCTGCGGTTCTGGTCGAGCAGTCCTGAAGTCCTGACCTTGAGCCAAAGACTTGACCCCGCTCAGGTGTCGCCCCATCACCCGGGCTGCAGATGCTAATGGCTCCGTGGTGATATGTCTGTTAGATAAGACCACCGGTATCTACTGATGCTGAGGCTTTTAAGTGTCCTAATGGAGGTGTACAGCTATGGCATCGCATAATGGTATTACTGAAGTTGTCAGCGGTCTCTCCGGGTCACTCTGAAACAGATCCCAAAATTAAGGGAAGTGCCTATGCAGCACAAACGCTGCTGGCAAGCTACCGTGATGAATTGGTGGGCTATTTTCAGCTGCGATCCCAGCAGTGCGGCTGGCGGCCTGCCACGCAGGGGTCGGCCTGACAACTTCAGATGAGGCCCCGGGGCGGGAGGGACGGGGCCGGGGCGGCCGGGGCGCTGGGCTTGCACTGGGCCTCGGCCAGCTCTCTGAAGTGGTTCCTCCAGGATGGCAGATGGAGGACCACGCGAAGCCGGAGCTGCATTCCCACAGCTCAGTCGGCCGCTCCAGAGGAATCAACCAGCTGGGCTTTGAATCATCCCCGAATCATCTGGCTTCTGTCGCGGCAGGTCCCACCAGTGAAATCAAAACGTGCTCTTCCAGATGGAAAGACAGACAATGCACAATATGTCCTGGTGCACTCAGTGTGACAGACTCGCGCCTGCCACAAATGAAGCAGCAGGAGTAGACTGCAGATACAGACCTGCAGTGAGCGTGGCAGTCCTTTTTTTTTTTTTTTGTACTATCTTGGCATCTAATTCACTGTAATTACTTTACTGTAACGTGTCAGCACGAACCGCATGATTTATTTGACACCGTTTCCTCAAATACCTCACTACGGTCACGCCGGGATCAAGCCGGCCTCTTAAAGTGCGCAGTTAGCGAACAGCAATAATTAACGTCAATAAATGAGTCCTCCACAGTGACAGTCCCGATGTTATGAATTCCGCCGAGTCCCCCTCCGTGCCTCTCTCGCTACCTGTCACCGGCTAGTCAAGGGCAGCGCACACTTCACACCATATCTGACACGCTGCGTATCCGTGTGTGTGTATGGGGGTGTGTTTTTTGGCGATAGAGGGGCCCAGATTTAATGAGGCACACCTGGCCCTCATTCATAATGGAAGGCAGATTTCATATTAATTAGGTGGCGGTCTCAGTGTCCAGGGCGGTGTCGAACAGCTGTAGGGATCCAGTTGCCACTGCATAATGCATGATATCTCACATTTATTTAAAAGCAGACAAGTGAAGTCTTCATTGTCCATGCAGCAAACAACTCACCCAAGGCTGGGCTCAATTCTTAATGGAACGCGAACACAAAAAAAAGGCTCGAGAGAGAGAAAATGAAGAAAATGTCTTTGAAAGCTCCGGGTTCCTGGAGAGTATTTTTTCATCTCCCCCCCCACCCCCTCCCCACTGTAGCATCTGGTGGGTGGCTCGGCGAGCGTCAGAGTAGCTGCAGACTGCAGGTGTCACGTGTCTCCTGTGCGAGCATCTGCACAGCTCATGATTCTCACTCGGCGCGAGGAAGCCGCCGCTCCCGGGCGAGGATTAGTCTGGCACGTAACTCTCGACTCGAGCCACAACTAAGTCTTTCTCTCGCGGTTCCCAGACTTTGTGCTCTGAATGTTATTGATATCCAAACGCTCAAGAATATGAATGAGTCTATTTCCTAGAATGTCTGACAATTCCTTTTTATTCTACCCAAAACGGGCTCAAAGTTACTGCTCCATCCATTGTGAGGTAACTCTTAGGTCTTGACAGAGGGCATGCAGTGTGTGCAGCGGGAGATTTAAGGAATATTAGCAAGAAGTCGGTCAGAAATAGAAAATGACAAGATGAGCGGTTCGTGAATAGCTTGATCAGTTTGGCTGTTATTTGTTCTGCATGTCTGCGAGTCTGGTAATATTCCATATTGTTCTTACTGTCAACAAATCCCCTCGAAAAGACTCGAGCTGACAATGAAATGATCAGAGAAGTGCGGCGCGTACCCAGAGACCGACACATCTTATTCATCGCCGCCACAGAATTTGATCGCTAGAAAAAAGAACCACCATTGAAACGGTTGCACTGGACGACATGTAGGGATGTAAACAAACACGAAGACATTGTTCTCAGAGGAACAATGTCGTTTCAGCAGATCACAGCATTAGAATATGTACAGCCCTCTCTAAAAATGGATGTTTCAGAGCTATTAGTTTGACCTCATGATGCGATCATTTCAGATTTTACCACTAGCTTCTTCATGTTTTATCATGGACACCTCAAACTGACTTCCCACTCATCGAGGTCTTGTCCCATTAGAAAGAATTCCTCTTTTTTTTAATTTATAAAGGCACGCAATATGGTCTATACGGGATGATTTGTAATTTTCCACTATTGCTTCCGACCATTAAGTTACAGATTTTAATGAGCATAGGTTCAGACTTTTGCTTCGTAGTTGGGTTGTTAAAGGCTGGTTACAAATTTAAATAAGGTTTTAGCAGTGATTAAATTAAATGCATACATTATTTGGTATAATTATTGACAGCTAAACATATAGGTATATGTTAACAGACGGGCTGAAGATGCCAGTAGGAAACAATTTAACACAGGCAGTGACTACTTTATGACAATATTTGGCATTCACTGAAATAAAGTATTTTTTTTTGTTTTTTGTAACACAACCAGATACAAAACTTTTCGTATCCTCTGGCATGTCCCCTTCGATTACCGTGAACTAGGCCATTGAGATTCCAGTCATATCCCACAAACACCATCCATCACATCAAGAAAACATCTCAACAAATTTGACAGTATCACACAGCAGTGCGCAACATCCCGCGAATACAGAACACACGATCATGTACAGGGACGTCCTGCAGTTCAGACTTCACAGACAACAAAACCAAATCCTTTAGATTTGGACAGCGTTGATGTGAATATTGGCGGAAAAGAAAAGTGTGTCACTATGTGAGGAACAGGTATTGATATATATACAGTAGGTGATTTGTTCATTTTTAACAGGTGGCCCAGTGGGAGCACCACCCTGCCCCGACACACCCATGTACACCATGTACACCCAAAGGACATTGTTGCAGGGCACCTTTCTAATTCTAGATCAGGTTCTACTATTTTGCACACCATTCAGTGTTGTGCAAAATAGTAGAACCTGACTGATTTAGTGGTAGGCTGTAGGCCGATATACAGATATATCGATATTGGTGTATATTATGTCCGATATGCACCGATATAAAAACCTTATATATGAAAAGTATAATGCAGAAAAACATGCTTGGGGTAATTTAAAATTGGTGTAATGACATAGTTTGTCCAGCAGAGTGCGCTTTGACGGGGGATAAAACAGCTGGTGTCAGGAAATGTAACAGCTACCTCGCTAATGGTTAAACTACAGACCAGCACAAAAATGGTAATTGCCAACATAACATAAGCTGCTATGTTCTGAAAAGACGCACTGGACACACTCACAAAAAGTAACATTTCAGTTTTAGGACATAAGTAGCAAACTTTTGTTGGTCTGGTAATTCTTCGTCCTTATACAATTGGGAGTCTGAAGATCCACCGGATGCTCTACGCTCTCCCTGTGTCTCTGACTTCCTGCCGGCGCGATCTGCTCTGTGCAGCTTGTGGCGGCTTCTGTAAAAAATAACCCAGGCAGCCAGAACGCAAAGCAGCCGTGCACGGCTTGACTCCACTGTGCGCCGGAGCTGACCGTGGCCGCCTGTGATTTGTAACACACTATCTGTTACTAGTGGATGGAGAGTGATGGCAGGTTGACAAGGGGGATGCTTGTTTGTAATTTTGCTAACAAGCTTGTCTTGGGGGAAGGCATCCCCCCTCATACTGCCTACTGTGTACGTGTGTGTGTGTGTGCGCGCGTGTGTGTGTGTGTATATATATATATATATATATGAATAGAAACGGGCTTTGAGCAGTTACTCGCACAGAAATGCGACAGAAGCAAAAGCAACCAGTAGTAGGTTAGCAGTGAACCCTGGACTGACTTTGTAGAGAGGCACTAACAGAATACATTGACTGGCAGCAGGGGAGGGAGAGTGGCAGCAGGGGAAGGACGCAGACAGAGGAGGCCGGAGGATGACTTCAGTGATTTATTGATGAAATAACTTTCAGGAAGTTTCAAGTACTGTAGGAAGACAGGTATATACATAGGCAAGAGGCAGCAGTGTTGTAGGGAGTACTCCAAAGTCATACCTGAGAGAAGGTCTAGAACTGTTATCTGATAAATGTACTTGAGTGTCAAAAATACAAGTACATTATACATATATGTACATTCCTGTACTGTAAAGTATGGGTCAATCGATCGTGGGCGTGGCCGATTATAGGGTCTGATACTCAGCATTTTTTTCAGCCATTAATTTCAAATGGCACTATTTTGGCTCCGATGCGGCATGAAGTCTTTTAAGATGCCAGTCTGAAACAATTTAACACAGAAAATGACTCCTCCACGCCAGCTCTTGGCAAATAAAGCCAAATAAAGGTACACATACTAAGTGAGAGTAGCTTTGCATCGTGGCGTGTCCCCTCCGCTGTGACAAGCACCGCTGAGTTTTGAGTCATTTCCCACATATGCCACCCTGCTGCCTTTAAATACTCATCAAATGTTGATTAACCCTCAACAGAAGATAGTTCTCAACAGATAACAGTAACAGTAACATCTGTGGAAAAAAACAAAACAAAAACTACAGTATCTCACACGAAAACTCCACAGTGAGGGGAGGGAAGTTTGAGCGTGTTGGGAGGCGGTCTGCTCTAACACACGGCTAACATTTGCTGCCAACCAGCAAGTGACGCCAGTCTCACTTTTGACTGTCGTACTCTTATTTTTCCCGCATTGGGCTGAATTTTTAAGCACCAATTTGTGACTTGTTATCTTCGATGGAAATGTGCTGACCTTGAGCCAAAGACTTGACCCCGCTCACGTGTCGTCCATCACCCGGGCTGCGGATGCTAATGGCTCCACGGTGATATGTCTGTTAGATAAGACCGCCGCTATCTACTGATGCTGAGGCTTTTAAGTGTCTTAATGGAAGTGTACAGCTATAGCATCGCATTATGGTATTACTGAAGTTGTCAGCGGCCTCTCCGGTTCACTCTGAAAAACGTCAGAGTGAATGTCTCAACTCAAAATATCCCCAGATTCCATGCAGCGAGCCTCTCACACATTCTGCACTGGTTCCACACATTCATTCTGCTTTCAGTAAAGTGCATTATAATCAATATTATCACTATTATTATTCTCCAGAAGGCCAACTTCCAACATCTGTTATCCAACAATGTCCTATGATTTTATTCAAATTCAAATGTCCCACACTGCCACTCTTTCGATTAAACGTCACGTAGCTAATACAGAATTAGCTTGCCTGCTGCTAATTAGCAAGCTTCAGTTACAGGCTGATAACATTACCTCACACAGTAGCCAACGAGACTTCTAAAAGCAAACTTTAACAAGGATCCCAGCAGCTGCCAATCGTAACAACTTTACAACTAAAGCAACTTGGTTTTTAAATAAAAGTGTTACCCTAATAGTGTGTAACCCTAATATCAGACCTCCTCCTGCCCCCCACCCCTCCAGTGTTATCAACCAAGCATAGCTGTTATTCTTTCTTTTTTTGTGTGCGCTTTTTTTCCAAGTTAAAAGTCTACCAACCTCTTTAAAGAACCGGAGGATGTGTCCTTGTTAAATGAGGAAGGGAATTCAATTAGACTCGAGATGACACATGTGCACACTGTGAAGGCTATAATATCAAAACCCCTCTGGAGATGTTGAAGTACTGCGGTAATAAGCTCAGTATTTCACATTCCACACCTTATTCATCTGAGAATGCCATTAAAAGAGGATAATGGTGTTCGGGCAACAAATCAGCCGCGACTACATCGGAATTCGGATCTGCGGCAAACCATCTGGCACCGGGGTGTGAATATGTTTTGTCCCATGCTCAATGCAAGCGCGTGTAGAACATGTGAGTGAGCAAACTTCACAACTTTTAAGAGATTCAGGAGGTGTGACTTGGGGTGTTTTTCCTTTTTTTTTTGAAGAGTTCTTTGTGAAAGAAAAGAAAAAAAAAAACAAAAAAAACAGAATCACAGCTCCTCAAGTAATGCCCTCTGTGGCCTCGAGCTTTACATGCAAAAGTGTGAATGCTTTGCCTTGAGCACATGCCCAGATACTCTGCTCCAGTTACACCATTGTGCAGTTACGCACGCTGCGACTGAAATATCTTCACACTACCTACCCCTCTTTACACTGAGGCCAGATGACTCATCGAGAACAAAAACTCTCAGAGAATGGTAGTAGCGGTTAGCCTTATGTCACGCCGTCCGTGGAGTTCTGCGGAACCGCGTGACAGGAAGTGACACGCACGCACACACACGCACACACACACGCTGCCGCACACCCACAACACGAGAGTGTCAAAACTGAAGCTATTTATACACACGACCTTTAAAATATATTGAAGCAGCGTTAAGAAAGTGCCAAAAACTGAAGGAAAAAAAAACAAAAAACTTTAGAGACGAGAATAAAACAATGCAATGCCTCTGGTCAGAATAATATATTCCAACATAATCTGTATTATAAGGTTAACACTAATTCTGTTACACTGGTCCTGCTGCTTCAGAAAGGCCGGAACTTGAAGGTCTTTTGACTTATGTTGACTTAATTAGACTCCTGCTCAGGTTCAAATATGGAAGCGCTGTGCTGGAAGTCTCTGAAATGAACGACCTGAAGACGATAACAAGGGTGTAAACAGTCCCATATCCCTGGTTTGATTCTATGCAGTGATTGAAAAACATAAGAAAGAAAAAAACAGAAAAATAAAAATAGACATGAAACACAAACAAATCAAGAAAACATCTTCACGGATTCGACATCACATAAGTAACGCCGTCAGGACGGCGTTGCTCCAAAAAGCCGTGTCAGTGAGTAATGTTTCTAAATCCTTGTGATTTTTGTCAAACCAGAAGACAATCAGCTGGTAGTGGGGGATCCCATTTGGACTTTTCTGGCACCAGTGAGTGTTACTGACAGAATAGGAAAACAGTGATTGGCACCAGTGAGAGACGGTGGTTACAGGGGAAGGACCCAGACACAGACAGGAGGAGGCAGGAGGAAGACTTCAGTGATTCACTGATCAAACAGCTCACAGGCAGGCCTGGGTAATCAGACAGGTACATGCACAGGTACAGACAGACATGAAATAACCAGCTAGCTCCACACTGCAACACAAGAACAATGGTCTTTTTTTTTTTTTCAGGGCCGGCCGTTGGATTCCAGAGGCCGTAGACAAGATTTGTTTGTGGCTCAGAACACTCCCAGCGCAAATTGGTATGCAGCCCTCATATTTATTTAATTTCAGAGTGGAAACAGAGAAGGTCCGACGCAAAGTTTTCAATCAGCCCATGAAGGTTGCTTAGCGAGCCACGGCTAGTAACATCTGCTAGCAACAGAAGCCTGCTTTTGTCCGCCTCGGTCTGACAATCGAGGACGCACTGTGAGAACGGACGATTGTTTTCATCAGTCACACAAAGAGGTTGATGGTTCAGCCCAGTCGCCAGGACCAAACTTGAACATTTACATTTAAGCAAAACACGTATGTTCACATGTATGTACGTGTCATAGGCCTGTGGACCACACTGACATTTTTGCAAAATGTGTCCCATCACGCTCACATTACATGTTTACGACCTGACCGACTACAGTTGGAGACACTTTTTGAACATCTGCTAATGTGTAACCAATTATATTTTTACGGAAAGTCTCCAGGCAGCTTTGTGGTGTCCAAACCAAGTATTTTAACCCTAGCCAAGTGTTATTTTGTGCCTAGTGATTTCTGCTGCTAGGGGGTTCTCCATCAAAACAAAACAATTCTGAAGAGTGCTGTGTGGGCCATGTGGGGGGCAGGACACACTTCTCTGGAGAATAAACACCTGGAGTCACTTTGGATTCTGATCTGATCAGGAACTGTTTTTACAAGAAAAGCTCAAAGATTACTTTGAAACTTTTGGGAAGTGCATTTATCTTCACTCCTGTTTATCAACCAGACCGCAGCAGCGATCTGTGGAGCTGACCTCCGTTTTTCAGGTGTTTATTTTCTGTAATCTTTGACTGCCAACTGGAGCTGGAGGGGAGATGTACTCTAGATCAAGAACAACACTACAGATATGAGAGGGGAAAAGGCAGAGAGGGAGGCAGAGTCTCTGGTGAGTGGGCTACTGAATTCAGTGAGAGTTGTCCTGAATTTAACCTCACACCCTCGATGTGTGCCACTGCTCGCTAACGCTAGCTCACAGCTACTGTACCGTGAAGTAACCTTGCTGTTTCGAGCAGATTAACACTGCATTAGTAACTAAAAAACAAAACAAAAAAAAATGTTCCTGCCATCAAATTCAAGATTCAAAGTGGTTATCATCACATGCACAATGGAAACATGTTTCTCTGTACTATGAAATCCTTCCTTTGCTGTCCGCAGAATGCCGACAATATAAAAAGAAATATATACAACCGTCAGGCACAAATGTTCACAGACCTCCCCATCGTCTACGACCTAATGCACTCTCTGGGTCTGAATATTGTGGAAACATTTGCGCCAATGTAATCACACAACTCAACGAAACATGTTTTACAACAAAGGTTTAGTTGCAGGCATTTAAATGCATTATTAATACAAGCTATATCTTAAAGCACAGCATTGTTGCAACATGGAATTGAACACTGAAGTTAAAGAAACCTAAACATGAAACCCAGACACATTTACAGTTTGAAAATGCCCGTGGTTTGCCAACATCAATGTTGCCATTCTTTATTTTTGCAATTGTGCTGCGATATTCCAGTCAGGCCACAGTTGTTTTGCTCGGGGATTTGGCTAGTGCTCCTTCTCATGTGGCCGCCGACTGAGAGGCCAGATGAGAAATACTGTATCATTACCCAGCAGTCCCCGGCACCTCCCACTTCCCCCCACCCACACCGTGTGGCCGCTCACTCATAATTCTCTCCTGACTTATACTCCTCTGGGCACATAAGAGAATTTGATGCATTGGAAACTGTCACATAACAGGTAAAATATTTATTTTGTTGGTTTTGCTCTCGGTTTCTGCTGCCAGGGAAGGGTTGATGTATTATACAAAGGGCTCCACAGAAGCAATGCATGACAGTGTACAACAAAACACTTTATGTCTCAAAGTGAAATATGATATTGATTGATAGTGTGGAGTGTTTACCTGACAATGTGCCATAGGGCTGAATATGAAAGGGCATCTTCTGTCAGAAGAGTGGTAACCGTGAGAGACTTACCGTCAACAAACACAAACCTGCAGACACATTTCCACAGTAGCTCTGAAATAGACCCCATTTGGCAAAATGAAACTCAAATATCCATTAGAATCTTTGAAAACTGAATGTGTCCGAAGACTTACACAAATTCATGGCATGCAGTTTTTGACATTTGATGCTTCCAGTGTGATAAGCTGCAGCTCTCTGCAGACTCTCCCCCCATCACAACGAGTCGCGTTACTGTATCACATTCTCTTGTCAATATCGTCCTCTGCGGGTCGATTCGCTTGTTTAGACACAGGCTAGCAGAGCAGCCTGCCCGTGCTGTGTAAACACTGCTTTATCAATGCATCGCACTTGCTTTCAGCTGTACTTAAATGCATTATGAGCCGAGTGTAGCGCCGACATGCAGCGCGTTGCTTACAGCTATCGCCAGCCATGCTCTTTACCAGCATATTCCTCTTCAGGGTTACATGAGGCTGGAGTCTTTCCCAGCGTGCACTGGGTGAAATCCGCACAATCCAGAGGAAAATGAAGCAACACACTCAGATAGGGCCACTGGGGCTGGGAGTTGAGCCCAGTCCCTTTATGCTGGGAGGCTACAGTGCAAACCACTAAGCCACACTGTGGCACCCCAGGACATTTTTTTTGATTTTGTTAATTAGCTTTTCTCCATCCATGTCCTGGTATACTGTGGCCTACTTACCATAATTATAAAGATGCACAGTGCCATGAAATACAGTAGGTCACAACACAATCCTCCCCGAAAAGCAGCCGCTTTGGTGCTCGCTTGAAGTTCCAAAATCAAATCGAGCTCATGTTGGTGGAGACGGTCAGAATGTTCATTTAAAAACGACTGCATTCCTCATGTTTTCCTTCTGCCGCTCCATGCAGAAAACTGACCAAGATACGCTGTTTCTGTCTCAAAGATGACTCCGGGTCTGCTGATCAGTCCCAGCCACCAAGCTATTACTTTGTTCGAGTCTTGTGGTTTTAATGATGCGCACTCCAAATTTTCCTCCCAGTCGAGTTACAAAAATCTCCATCCACCACCGCCACCCACGAGCGTGGCACTTGCTCAACGATTTGCGGCACAGCAAACAAAGCTAAAACGCTTTGTTCCCAAGCCAACAAAGCGAAGCCCAGGCAATGACATGATTAGATTAGTTTACAGTATCACATAGCTGCTCATTTGGGAAAGTCTGCAGCTCAGAGGAATTACGCTCACATTGGACAATTCCACGGGGCGTGATGTGCATTGGAAGCCAACTGTGCCGATGCAGGAAGAGGTGTCGTAGTGGCAAGGCCCGAATCCAGTAAAAATGATGATTGACGTGCCTCATTTGACATGTGTCATTTAATGCTCCCATGGCGCACTGCAGGCTTCAGATTTGAAATGCCAACCGCAGGAACCCGACAGCAAAAAACTCGCCCCTGACTTCACACGACCCTCTCCTCTGCGCCTGCTTCCTCACAGACTCGAACCAACGTTATTACTTTTTACCAAAGTATTATGGTAGAGAGATAAACATTCACAATACCTGAATTTGGTCATCGCCGAGAGAATTTATGGCAGTGTGTCCTCCCCGGGTGCAGCGGTGTGCAGCGCAAAGCCGGATGCAGCTATAATCTCTTTTTTTTTTCATTTTTTAAAAAATTATTTTATTATAATCAGGTTTTTTTTCTTATAGCTCTCTCCAAACCTGAAGCACAGCTGCAGAAAAAGTAGTCATGGTCACTGGTTACTTATTCGACCCCCCCAAAATCGAGTTTTGTTCCATGTTCAGCCATTAAAGAACTGACCTCAACCAAGGATGTGAATTGATACTGATACATCATCTTTTAAGCTGACAAAGCATATGTGTCAGCAAAGAGTTTCCTATTTGCAAGTCCTGGACAGATGGTGTACGGCAGGGTTTTGGGTCTGATCTGACCGGAAACGACAACGATTTGAGGCGTGAGAGTGACATAAAAAAAAATGACAGTGGCGGGCCACAAAACCAAAACAGTTAATCAAAAAATGCAGAGGGGAACTGCAGAGTCGGTGGGTTCATCACTACAGGTGTCAACTCTCACATGAATGGAATCATTCAGTTCATTGTTAAAGCTGCATACAAGAAACGTATTTGTTTGGTGATTCTGGCGCCCCCTGTGGACAGAAACAGAATGCCAACGCCCTCCTTTCGTGGGATTCATTTTGGAGGCGAGCGGAAGAAAGACATCTTTCCCACTATGTTCTTTTTCAAACACATCTTTTCTCAGGATGGATGGCAACGAGGTTATGTATTATTACACGGTTTTCAAAGAATAGTATCCCTTTGTAATTCACATCAAAGGATTTTAGCCCTGAAAATCAACTTTTGGAGACCACTGACATAAAAAACCCCTCACCCTGAGTAATTGTTATATACGAACTGTTCAAAGACACGATCCAGGAGCTCTCGGATGGGCTAAATATCTGGTCGAGCTGCCGATGGGGTCAGGGAGCCTGGAGAAGCCACAACGAGCAGAGCTTCATCTCCTTTCCCCCTCTCTCCTCCTCTATCATCTGCAGCTCTCTGGTCCCAGTCTTATCTTGCATCTGTTTGTCCAAAGCTGCCAAAATCATAGCTTATAGATTCCATCAGAATACACACACATGTGTTTCAGTATTTGAAACCGTGTCGTCTTTGCCGAGCCACAATATGAGCAGGCAGCTGCCCGCCGTCAGTGCAAAAATAATCCTTGCTTTCTGTGCACCCTAATCCATCTATTCACTCGCATTGTTTTTCTTTTTCTCTCTTGTTTTTTTTTTTTTTTTTGCTGGAAACTGGCGAACGAAAGACCTGGACGGCGTGATTCCCGTGTCACATCTCACTTGTATTGAATTACGACCGCTGCATAACCAGCTGAATTCCTTGCACAGTAGTATGTTTAATATAGAAGTATTGAAAGTAGCTTCAATATCCTGTAGGTGTCCCATGCAGAAATTGCAGAAACTGTTTTTTAAAGGGGTACTATTTAGTTCAGTAGAGGAAATTCAAACTCATGATGTTAATATTGAGTTAAAATTACAAATTCAGAGATTTCTTTTTTTTTTTTCCCCATTACTGAATAAACAAGCTTTCCTCAGAGGAAAATAAGGTCCCCAGAAAACTGTTTGAAGCTAGTAAGGTGGCAGGGTCCGCCATATGAATTTTAGCAATAGTTCGTGCAGGACATGACGCCCCAGCTCGCCGCCGCCAATCGGATCATTGTTGACAATCAGTCACACGCCGCAGCTACTCGTACCACGGTGGCGGTCCGTTTAAATACGGTTCCCTTTCTGATTCACATCCCTGATGCTTAAAAATCCCGACACACGCCGCTGCAAGCTCGCCGCAGCCTCCACCTCATCTAGTTAAGAGTCCTATTAGGGCTCAAGGTTGAAAAATTCAAACTGCATTTATTGTCTTGCTTAGAGCCCTCTCTCGTAAACCCTCGAGGGGCGGGGGAGTCTACTGCATGGCGCTACCTGTTTTGACTTAGCATGCTGCTGGATCAATACAGGGGGCGCCTTGAGAGCAGCGCCGTCAGCGCCAAGCATAACTATATTTCTATTTGTTGCAATAAAGGGGTAATCCTACGAAGAGTGTTCCTGACTGAAATACAAACAAGGTACAGCAGTAGGAAATGCGTCATCCTTTAGGGTCAGTGTTGATTATTTGAAGCAACCTGTCTTAAATCTTGCCATTGTTCTGCCTCCCAACAGTTTTAGTATCAGCGAGCTCCTTATTCTAATCAGCAAGCCTCATCCTTTTTATTTGTTAATATATGACTATTTTTGTGATTACTGCGCTTAACGCTTTCCTAATGTAACTGTCACTGACCATTAACATCAGATGATTAAGTGCGCCTTGTTCTTTAAGTGATTGTGTTAATCATAATCTTATACAATGGATACATTCGTTCGAATTTAAAACGGCATAAATCTAAATCAGGCTGTGATCTATAGCGTGAATAAATGCAACATGCGTCTGCTAAGAAACAATTCGGCTTCTGTTTAGCATGAATTCTGACAGGGCGGCACCTCTGTGTTCCCCTCATACTGCTGTGTTCAGGTGCTCATGGCAGGACTCAGGACATCCTGGCGCTGTCTGACAGTGTCAGTGGTGCTTATTCAGCACCCAGAGACCAGTGAATCAATGATCCTTTAACTGTTAATCAATCACAACTCACTGCAATTCTCATAAGACCGCCGCGGCTTCATTACTGTTCAACAATTAACGCTGCCAGGAGAGTGATTGGTACACCGACTGCCATGATTAATGTGACTATAAAATGGGAGGGGGGGTCCAATGAATTAAAATTTAGACGTCAATTCATTACAGGATAGTCATTAATTAATTATAAGGTTTTAGTGTTTGGTTGCTTCCTTCTCACAAATATCAACATGCCATGGACCGACAGGAGCGGCGGAAATAAGGATTCCTTCAGGACTGTGCAATTAGGGGAGAGTAACCCTTCTTTTAGTTCATTAGAAATATAACTGTAGCTGTGTATTGACGGAGGAAGCAGTTTTTTTATGTGTTGAAAGGCCTCCGCAGGCTCGAAAAACACAATAGTGCTGGATCTGTCCTTTTCTGTCCTAAATCTTGTTAAAGTCTGTCACAAATCAGTGAGCCTGGTAATTGCTATTTGTACTCTCTCGTGCCCGGTATCAAACTGTTTTTGAGCCCACCCCCCTTTTGAAGTCCCCGGCCTGCTGCAATTGATTTTTCTTAGTAATCAGTTGTTTATAGCCGAACAAAGGTGCGGCTCCAAATGGGATCCTAATTGAAAATGATTATCGGAGTGACTGAAGAATAGCAGGTAGCAAAAAATAAATAAATAAATAAAAAAGAAGAAGAAGAAATGTGTCCCAAAGAAGAGATGACTCAAGACAAGATCACAGCGCCTCCCACACACTGTTGTCCCAGATGGCACATTTACAGTGCAAATACAATGAAATGCCACACATAATCCCCGCCTTCCCGCTGCTCCGTCCTTTGTGCTCGATTTTAGCATTTGCCGAGTCCTCTGAATGTTTGCTCAATTATTTATTTTTCCATGCGTATTTGCAGCATGTGTCTCGCCGGTCGCCGAGGTTAGCATCCCTGAGACTTGAGAGTGATGTGATAACAAGACAGCCAATGAAATAAATAAAGCATGGTATCAGTTGTCATGTCTTATAGCAACGGGTGCGACTTTGCGTGCGTGTGTGTGTTTTTTTTTTTTTGTTTTTTTTTTTGGACAGAAGGCTGTGCGGGACAACACTGTGAAGTCAATAAGTCTGGCTCTGTGTTCATATCCTTTTGCTTCCAGGCTCGGTTCACTGGCACACTGAGAACTCAATTTTGCACATTTGCATCAAATCTCTGCCAAAGTACTAATCACAGGGGAACCTGTAACCACACATCCCAGGGAAAGGAAAAAAAAAAAAAAAAAGAACACTGATTAAATTTTAATACAACAACCTGCAACAACACTGAAAATTCATGTAAGGGCAAATGCCAAAATGAAACAAAGGCCATAGTCAACAATAGCTTCTACATGCCATGTTTTAAATGAGATTGTTTCTGGTTACAGATTTGTTAGAGGCATTTTTTGGCACAAATCTGTTCCACACACTGAAAAACGCTGCGCTTGTTTGAGCCTGTGCCGAAACATCAGATGGCCTGGGGAACAGGCAGTGGGGGACTTCTTTAAGTCTGGACTTTAAATCTTGCAGTTATTAAAGCCAAAAACATAAAAAATAATAATAAAAAAAGCCAGGGCAGGGAGCGAGGGCAACTGCACAGATGAATTTGATGGGTTTGGATAGACCTTCCAAATATACCTCATCCACAAACTTTAAAACCCCTGAAAACCTGGCTTCAAATCATTGGCATTCATCTTTAACATTCAATATTTATGGCTAAATAAGCAACAGTCAGTTAAAGTTTGAAGAAGAACAACATCCTACGTCTTATTTGTTTCGAGTTCAGCACTCAGAAATCCAGCAAACTCCTTCATCAGGACTGTGTGGGTGCAGTTTGATTGACACCAGCTGACAACACGAGCAAGCAGCTGTCACCAGGTTTCGATTGAAATGCTGCTAAATCCTGATTGGTGCACGGAAGTACATGAAATCCCCTTTTTCCCACCTGACCCCACCCACCTCGAACCAGAGACAACAAATGACAGAAGAACATGAAAGACAACACGAAACTGTCTGAACTGAACTCTCATTTTACGAGCCAGATGCAGTTACTTTACTTGACGGGCCTTTTCAACTTTCCAAAAAAGAGTCTGGGTGCTTGGGAGACAGAGAAATTGTGAAAAACACTGCAGAAAAGGCTGCGATGTTGCAACTTTTATTCCCTTTTTATCATTCAAGGTCCGAAACCCTTCCAAACTCAGCTCAGCCCAAGTCAATACAGACGTTCTGTTTTAAATTCGTAGTTTCCAAGTTGAATCCAAGATACCCCAACAATCATGACAAGCATCAGGGAGGTTTTTTTTTTTTTTCTCAAAAAGCTTCTCTGCAGCCCTGAGGAGAACTTACAACTGTTTTGGCAGACAGGCTACTAAAAGTAGCTCTGAACTTGCTGAGTTAGGAGAAACTGAGAAAAAGATCAGTCTTACCCATTCAGATTCAGAGAATGGTTAGAGAGTAGTACAGGTCCGAGACAAGGCTGACAGAACGGCCGGATTGAGAGAAAACAAAATTGAAACTCGGATAAGCAACTTGATTCAGGACCGATATTTTTGGGGGACTTTTTTTTTTGGAAGTTGGATGGCGTCTCCTCTCGTCCTCCCACAAACCCCCTACATATGCAACAGCCCTGTGATTAGCCATGCTATGCTATGCTGTATGCTATAGGCCAGATTCAACGTTACCAAAAAGGTTCTGGAGGTTCCTGAGCTGATGCCAAGCTGAGAAATGTTGTGGTTCCGGTGTCGAACGGCCGTCTTTGCCGTGCAGCGTCCGATGTGAAGTTGGAGGCAACCGGTCGGTCCGTGCGAGGTTAGGGGATTATTCCGTATTCCTTTTGCTTGCAGAGTTAGCTGGCACATCTTGTGTCACATCTGCTGGCGCCAACTTAACTGTGGTACCAGCAGGACCTAGATTTCTGCCGCAGGGAGAAGTTCTGAGGGCCTGTTGGAGACGCGGCTGACAGCTCGCGAGCAGCTCGACAGTCCAGGAGATTAGAGAGCTCAGAGGCAGGAAAGCCCCGGTGTTGGAGTCTTGTTAACCCGGTCAGGGGGTTCTGTCCCACTGACCAGTCGCAGCTCTCTGGGCAGCCTTTGCACGTAAAAGTGTGACAACACTAAGGACTGTGGGAAACTGAGGTCAGTTCAGTGTTCAGTTTACATCCCACAGTGAGTGAATTCACCTGTGGCTCCAACCAGCTGGAAAGGCTAAATATCAGTGCAGTTTAAAATGCAAATGTTCAGTCAAAACGTTGTCCCTAATAGTGACATCTGGAGAGATGGCAGGTTAACAAAGGGTCCGTGTCCTCCCTCCAGTTCCCTGCTGGTCTTATCTCTATAATTAGGTATTTCGCAAATGATTTTAGTCCTAATGAAACTTTAAATCCTAGAGGAGTTAGTGGTGATCCAGAAGCTTCAGGCCTGTTCACAATCAGTCAGCTGCTGCATACAATGAGCCTTGTCT
Source organism: Acanthopagrus latus (assembly GCF_904848185.1). Taxonomy (NCBI): domain Eukaryota; kingdom Metazoa; phylum Chordata; class Actinopteri; order Spariformes; family Sparidae; genus Acanthopagrus; species Acanthopagrus latus. The sequence continues at coordinate 27,730,133 of NC_051044.1, read as the reverse complement.
GGCCAGTAACTTGGAATAATATGACAATAAATAACCTCTGAACGCATATTTTGACGGCGGCCTTTTAATAAAGATTCAGTCGACCCACCGACATGTCGAAACAATCAAGTACACTGTGCGCGGCGCTGATGAGAGCTCATTAAACTCATATTAAATTAGCGCCAGCTGTAATAAATACATCGATAACGGCGATTTTGTGGCTGTAAGTAGAGCAACTGATTTCTTTTGTTAGCTGGGTTAAATATCACATGCTGATGGTGTCTAAAGCCAGATACAGCTACTACTTAAAAAGCCAGTATTTGACTGTGTTTGCTGTTTGACATCTAAGACAAAAACATATATAAAATATACTAAATACTTTGATCATTGTATTTTATACGTATACCCAACCGTCCATCTAAACCACTCACGTGGCAAATCACTGTGGCCACTGTGGAAAGGATGTCAATGGAAACAGGGTCAACTCTTTCCCTCCACTTCAACTGAAAAGTTGCTTGCTGAAGCTCTTAAGACGAAACACTTAGTTAAGAGCTTCTGGTGCCTCTTAGCACGACCCCTGATGGTAAAATAAGATACAGATAACTAAATGTACATAAGAGTAATTTCAAAACTGCAGACAACAGGGACCTTCAGAGGTGAAAAGGATTTTCACTTCTTGCAGGAGAAAACTCATTGGCTTGCACACTAAGAAGGGATTAGAAGCCTTTCCTCATAGCCGGAGTCGTTTCTGTAACCAGCATCCTGCAGCCACGAGCTATTTAAAGCAAATCACTGGTCATTCTCACAGGGTTTATCAGCTGTTTTCTAGCAGAATGTGACGAGTTTTTGCTTCGTACATCTGTGGCGGGGACTTTTCTCCTGGTATTGCTTTACAACAGGCCCCTGTGGAGACTGAACACCCTTTTATCCCTCCGCCTCAAGTCGCAATCAGATAATTGTTTCTCGGAGCAACCGTTTGAGACTGCAAAACCATGTAATCCCCAGTGCTGCTCTGATGGCGCTCTGATGGCGCTACAATGGCAGGAGGCCGCTCGAAACTCCAAGGGTCTCATTGTGAGCTTGTTTTCTGAAAAACGAATGCTTCTCAGAATTGCTTCTTGTTGGGGTGGGGGGGGGATCACGAGTCATAGTGAACTTTCACGAAGACGAGATGTTTTTTTTGTTGTTGTTTTTTTTTTTTTTTTAAGGCTGCAATTTTGTTTGGATCCCCGGAGGACGTGTCTGTGGAAGGAAAGGAGTTGTATTCGTCAGCTTTTATCTCCTGGAAATGATGAAAAGCCTAATTTCTTCTTCAATTAGGAGCCAAGGTCTAGTTTTTGAAATCCTGTTTTTGCATCATGCATCTGCAGCGTCCCCCCTGGCATTTATCATTACTATATTACCTGTCAGCTCTCTGCCTCTGTCACGTCCCTCCTGTGCCATACGGGTATTTTTTTTTCTCTATGCACGTTCCACTCAACCGAGACAGTGCTGTCCTGTGTGGGCTGCTTTAGAGATACAGCTGTAACGCCGGCATCCACGGCAATATGGTGGCATTTCTCGGGGAGGAGGATGTGTTACTTTGATTTGTGAAAAATCTGGGGTGAGAAAGAGATGAAGAGGAGAAGCGAGGAGAGGAGAGGAGAGGAAGAGAGGAGAGAGGAGAAAAGAAGAACCTTTAGAATGACCTTTGGAGACAGACACTGTGAAATCACAGCCATGGCATTTCAACTAAGCCAAATTATATTTAGAAATGAAATGACTAATTGCAAGAGAGAGCTCCAATTCCCATCTCTCATTATTTATTTCAACTAAATCATTACTCCGAGTAAAGAATTGATTGAAATGTATCAAGGATTTTCCTTCTTTTTCCCCTCTTCTCCACCAAACAACCTCTCCAGGTTCTTTTGTTTAGCGGCAGTTTATCGCATCCTGAACGCCGCCTTTCAAGGAGGAAAAAAAGAACAATGAGTTTTGCATTCAGGTGTAATTTTCCATCGGCCTTCTTGGTGAACAGTCTATTTATAAACTGGCCGCGCATGCCGGCTACTTTTCAGCTTTTTTTTTCTTTTTTTTTTGCAGTTTAAAGTGTTGTTATTCCCCGCGGGCAATCAATTTTTCATGAGAGCTTTTGGTTGCAGCCCCTAATGCTTTTAAAAGCATAGAGGGACAAGAAGCTTTACTGCACATTGCTTTTGTTTTTCCTCATTTAAAATGTCATTTAAAAGAGGAAAAAAATTGCTGACTGCTTGCAGAAACAAGCATTTTAAATGATGAGAAGCGTTAGTAGTTACCGCACCGGAATACAAATCGTTTTCGGAGCACTTCTGTCCAAATCAGCATCTATTTCATTCAAATTTGCAATGCTAAGGCTCCATTGTCTCCTCTATGTGATTTGTGGCCATCTCGTGAGCATTCTGATGCCAGTTGGTCATTATATTTTCATTTTTTTCTTACTGCCACAGACAGAATATAGCCTTTATGTCAAACTGAAGCTGAGTTATTCCAAAGTCACCACATTCTGGGGGAAAAAAAAAAAAAAAAAATCAGCCCAGGCCTCCACCTGCAGCCTGCAGGTGTTGGTCTGTTCCACAGCAATGATGAGACACGCGGCGCTGTGTGCCCGTCTCCAAGGTGTCACTCATGTTAGAAAAGAACCACCGTCTCCGCCAGTCCCTTTCCCATCCTTGGGAGCCTTGGGCTCTGTGCCTGCGAGGTTGACAGGCAGGTACTCTGCGCGTAGATCCAGTTCGAAAGAATGTAAATGAATTTGACAAAAGGTAGGAGTTCTGCTGCGGGAGGTAACATGGCCTCTAAACTCCCCGTAGCCTAACAATTCCTCCGGATCATTTGGGACTTCACAAGACGACGGCCAAAGAAATACTCTTTAAAGAGGGTCGGGCACGTGTGTCCCTCTCTAGAAGAAGACGTAGGTCGGCGTCCCCAGTTGAAGAAACTGGGTGTTCAAACAGGCCCTCCTCATCAGAAAAACTAGCATCTACGTCGACTGTGAAAGCAGGTTGATATGACCCGTATTTAAGTGCCTTGTTAATTATCATGGCAGCAAAGGAGGTATTCAGTTGTATAAAAAATAACAAAGTCTGCATGAGGAGAAGGATGCTTATGTAGAACAGTGAGTTATATTAAGGCACCAATAGCATAACTTACGTTAAGCCAAACTACAATGTTTTCATTCACCTAACCAAGTAGTTTTCTTTCTTAACTAACATATTCAAACTGTGAGTGTGTGACAAAGTTCTGCTGTGTCCGTCACTGATGCTGCAAAGGCCGTCTTGTTTTGGGCATAGACACATTCATACATTTATTCCATCAAGTATTATAAGTCGTATCAAGAGATTAAGATAACACACACTTATGAAGGACCCATTTTTATCAAGTTAACAAACTGAGCTCTGTGTTGTATCTAAGTTAAGTCTGCTGTCCATTTTCAAAAAGCCAAGCTCACTTGATTCATTCGTAATTAATGGAAAACAGCCAAAACAGGAACACGACCAGTGGAGTCTGCACACTGAGGCTGGTGTGTGGTTAGGGTCAGGCAGAAGATGGACTTTTTGTAAAGCCTGGGGAATATTCATTGTAAATAAAAGAAAAACATGTTCCAGCCAGAAAAAAAATGTTGGAATATTACATTTCTTCATACCCAGATACATTCAGATGTGTACATTTCATATGTATTATAATAACACTTCTACAATGCCTAGCATTCCATGCATGAGATCTCAGTAAGAGAGGGTGTTTCAGCATTTGTTAGCGTTTAAACAACTGGATATTTTTCAGGAGACATCCAGACATTCTCCAGCCATACTGTCGCGACAGAACCAGTGAGCGTAAACTATTGTTGTCTTTTTTTTTCTGAAACCTGAGCTCAGATTGCTTAAACCTAACCATAAGCACAGCACTGTCTCACGATTTCACAATTTTACAATGAAAGCTATAGAGATGCAACGCATCGACATATCAAAAATGTAGGCTGCCAACATTTATTCTGCCAGTTGGGCTGCAGATATTGAACATTTTATGAAGGTGTTAAGTATGAACACTTCCTCATTAATTACTATCAGCACCTGCCAATTGTTTGTGCGTAAACATAACCTTAGGGACACGCTGTTTAACTAGCAGAGGTAATGTTACTCATACCCACAGAAGGAAAGCTGTGCGTGAGGGTCAGCTCAGGTCACACTGTTACTGAGACAGAGAGACAGAAAGAGAGTGACAGACTGAGAGACAGAGAGAGAGAGATGAGATGGAAGGAGATTCCTAAGTGGTACACACAAGTTACAGGTGTGTTACGTCCCGTCTATTCACCTGCATGAAATACACCCAGACAGCAAAACTAGCTCCAAGCCTTTTCCTGTTAAATAAAAAAAAAAAAAAACCTCTCTGTCTTGACAGGATGGAATCTCTGAGCCAGCACAAACACAAACACAAAAGTCTATCTCAGTGAAAAAAAAAATGAAACACAAGCTCAAACTAGTAACAAAAAGAAAGAGTGAGTATACGACTACTGCTCAGACTCACAGAGAGCTACTGCTGCACAGTGTGATATGGGGAAACCAGCTCCCTGCTGGTAAAGCACAGTCCTCTATAGCTTGTAAGACATACACAATTAGTCTTCCAGAGCATAACCTGCATGTGGAATGTATAAATGCATTCGGAAATCCATCCTACAAGTTGCTCTTTAACCAGCCATTTCTCCGACTCGTTGGCTTAATGCAGAAACTCATGTCTAATTTATCCTGTGACTGTGAATACCACTCTGAGTGGGCTATGATTTGTGTTACTTAAAAAACGCCAAAAGCACTATAGCACCCTGTGATTTACATCAGAAACATCTTGTGATGAAAGTGGCGGTAACATCGACAACACTGCGATGTGCGATACCAACATTTGATCAGGAGTGTGGAGGCACTGAAATGTTTATTTGGAGTTGTGTGTGGGTGTGATATTTGAAAAAATCCCACTGCAAAAATGAGTTTTGTGTTGTGCCCGTGAATCATTCCAGGCAGGCATTTTTATTCAAATATGCCTATTGAGGCAGTCACATTCAAATGCTAAAATGAATGCTCCTTGATAACATAAAAACAGCATGTAACCATCATGACGACGTCGGTGAAAGCGACTTGGCTCCAGGAAAAAGAATCACAGGTGTTTAATTTTTCAGTGATCGTGTCAGGTCTCCCGTGTGTGTGTGTGTGTGTGTGTGTATGGCATGGGCTGTGCGTGATGATAAAATTCGTATCAGAGGATCACTGTCAAATGATTAATACGCCGGAGTCACTTGTGATTTGGGTGCAGTGTGCAGGAACAGAAGAATGGCACCGTGCATAATCTCTCAAAAGGGACATGAATAATGACAAAGCACGGCGGTGTAAGTAGGTATGGTATGTGGTTTCATTGACAAGGGCTCATATAGAGCTATCCTTACATCTCACTATTGTCTCTTCCCTCAATCTCCCCACTTTCGCTGTGAAAAAGGATGACAGCTCTGCAGCAAATGCAGTAAACCAGAGCGCCCTACCCAACACTTATTATCCTGCCGTCGAGTCGAAATTGTTGAGCTGTTTCTCCATTTCAGCTCTCACTGTAAATTCATGTGAACAGATCAGAGGGCCCGCTGGCCCCGGCTCTGTGGGCAGAGATTGTTGTCCAGGCCTGCCGATCTAATCCGGGCCACACTACTTGTATTGGGAAGAATAATGAGCAGATTCTTGGTTGGTGCTGTGAGCATGCCAGAGGCAAATCTGCCCTCCATGTGTCTCTCCAAGCATGAGCGCTGTGAACAGGGAGACCCCGATAGTTTACCAAGGGCACTGTGGGATCGTAGACATAAGGCAATACGATTAAATACAGTCTGAGACACGTTTGAATACAGAGAGGCTCTAACTGGTGTATCGTTGCATTATGACACTCTTGGGGTGAGTTATAAAATAAAGGCTGCTGTTTAACTGAGGAGCCTCTGAGAGCTGGAGTTGATATAGCTTGTGTCGTGGCTGAAAGGATATAGTGGCATTCAACATCTGAAATTAATCTGAAAGTATTCAACAGATGTCACAATTTCTATTCTAAAGTATTCATTATCCACTGTTATTATCCACTAATATGTTGAAATCTACCATTCAAATGGATCATCAGTGGACATTAGAACTCCCATTAGAGCCACACTGGTTGATTGTTTAATACCTCCCTCTAAAGATACCCTGTGCAGGATTGGTGCCCACTAGTGGCACTACGGAGCAGTGTTTTGATGATAGGACCCTCCACCTTATTTGCTGTGAATGCACACAATCATGCATATGTAGGCACAGGTGGTGCACTACAGGCTACATTCATATTTCAAACAATTCCAGACTGACAGCCGGTGGCAGCAACACACTCAGAAATGTAGCGACGAACCAACAAAAGACACGAAAGAAGACGACTAACCTCAAAACTGACAGATCCAAAGTCCCAGCCCCCCTGAGTTATGTTGCTGTTGTAGACCAAGCCCCGACTGAGAGTGACAGGCTTTGAGGTCAACTTTCATAGTGCTCAAATTGTGTTATTACACTGTCACATGATGCATACTGGGGCCCCACAAAAGACTATTTCACTCAAGCTTACATTGTGAAAGAAGGAGCTGTATAATGGTGGATCATTATTTAAGTCTAGAGCCTCAAGAGTAAATCTTCATCTCCATTCAGGATAGCCAGGTGCTAAACTGGAAGTTAGCCGGTGTGTCTTTCGTTTGCAAGGTCTAAGGGCCACACAGCACCGAGGATCTGGGTATTTTAGACCCGGGAAGTCAAGCTTATTTTATGGAAATGAACAAAACTTCGCTGCCAAAGCCGTATCCAGATTTGAATCTTTACATCCATAAATGTGACTTGTAGGCTTATATACTTATTTTAACGTTACCACAGAAATCAGGAAGCAAACCTGGCTGACGTTGGAGATCTGAAATCAGGCTAACAACATGACGTAAGGTTAGCTAACTGTTAAAGAGTTGCTAGCTACAAAGGTTTGCATTCTGCTAACATTGGCTGACCTGAGATGTGACTATATACAATGTGGTGTGTCTGGGATGATCATGGCATCTACAGTATATATTAAGCTACTTTATGTCTTAATGTTACCTTTGAGCAAACTTATGTTTCCTTGGTGATGGTGAGGTCTACCACTTAACATAATCCGCTCTTTACATCGCACAAAGTTTGCCTTTGGTTTTGGGGATGGAAACAACTATCTCAGTTGATGAAAAAGACCACAAAAAACCAGGGGGAGAAAAATCACCACTTTGTTCAAATTTGGCTAGATGCACAAATCCTCCTTCAGTGACCGTGTCCACATAACCTTTCGATCTAACAGAGAGGCGCCGGTAGCGTGCTCGTGTTGCAAACAACAACAAAAAAAAAAAGCACTGCACATTGGGTTTGATTGACATTCTCCAACACCATGGTAAATTGACAGGTGACTACACATCTAACAACAAGCCTACAATGCACAGGGTGATAAAAGCACTCATCAGCGTCATCGAGGGTGCGGACAATCTGCACCCACAAATTGGCTTTACTATCTCTGTTTAGTTTCTGCCTGATAGAGCTCAGGATAGACAGCTCAGGATTGACAGGCACGGCATGAAAAAAAAAAAAGCTTCTCTATTTTTTTGGTCACCAGGGCAACAGATGACATGTCTACCCCCATTCAGCGTCGTGTGGTTGCCTGAAAGAGAGTGAGAGTTATGAGCCCAGCGGCATTCTGTAAAGTTCAGGAATATTCAAGCAGAAGAGCTCGGGATGGTCGCTGTCTTTTATCTCGGCGGCCACGCTTTCTTGGATTCACTGAAAAAAGAAGACACTGGCGCTCACAAAAGATCAATATGTGGGCACTTGGAGGGTACACTTAGAGGATTGGGTTGGAAAAAGCCACTTGGGGGCACTGCAACAAGCTGTAAGCACACCAGTGACATATCATCAGCTCATTAAACTTATAACAGAGACACAAGAGGCGTCTGTAAGGAAATGTAATGGTAATGGTAGGCATTTAAGCACATGACCAAGGCCGTTATGATACCGTAGGGTGCAAATAAACCACAACAGTTTTGAATAATTCATAGAGACTTCTGTCTGTTTTCTTCTCACTAAAGTAGACTTAAGTTTGGTCAGTGGTTGGCTGGTCTCTTATAGCAAGTCTAATCACCACAGTGCTGGGTCTACCTGCAACTTGTATTTCTTTAAACCAATCACAATTGTCAGAGGCGACACCTAACCCGGGGTGCAGCTACTGTGCCCCTGCAGAAAAGCCCTGGGATGGACTTCCCCTGCAAAAGATAGGTGAAAGAACAGCTAGCTTGTTTTGGCTTGTGCCATTAACTTGCCATTTTCAGTGTGGAGGTTGTTGTTGTTGTGTCCCGTACAAGACGTGGATTTTGACAACAGTATCACGCAGATAGCGGCGAGGCGGAGGGAGTTGTCAGAAACAGTCGCCCAATGGCATTACTCACATTCTGCATCTGGTGAGTCAGACTACCAGAAGTACCAGAACACTGTCAATCACTGAACAAACCACACCTACACAGTCCTGATGAAGCGGACTGATTATGTTTTTGTGTGGTAAATTTTTAATAAAACATATCTTTCTATTTTTTTTGTTTTTTGTTTTTGTTTGAATCCAAATCTTTAAGTGTTTCTTGTAGGCGAAAAATATCATCACGATGTCAACCCAAGTTTTATAGGTGCTTTAACACAGTATGGAGACTCAACGTACCTTATTAAATGAAAAAAAAAATCCCTTGTTTGAACATTTAAATAAGCGGAAAATGAAAAATACACTGCAGTGACTGACAGTCACACCAAATATAATTACATGACGGTAACAGCTCGCCCTTGAATACCCCCCCACCCACCCTACCCACAGACACTGCAGATAGACAGATATTAACATATAAAGGTGGCAGAGCTTTCTATACCCTCGCGCAAATAATAAAACCAAGCCGCTCCTTCGGTAATACGTGATGACAGAGCTGCATCATGTGAACGTGGGAATATGTTTTGAATGCACTGCTGGGGAGCCCGGGGTTGGACCTGACGTGCGCTGGATGTGATTGATTGTGTTGTTATTGCTAAGGACTCTCTTCCGGCTGCCTCCGGGACCCTTTTCGATCCATCCACTGTCTGTTTGTACTGCTGCTCATAAATTTTACAGCCTGTGCTGGAACCTACTGGGAGCTTAAACAATTGCTTTATTGATGAATTTCACTCATACAAGGAAGAGCACCACACCAGGCTGGCGTGGTATTTGCGCCACGGCAGAATGAATATTGCTTGGCTTTTTTCATTTTTACCTATCTATTTATTTAAATCCGATAAGTGCAGGGCGGTTGTGTAGGTGAGGGTTGCCCTTGAAAATGTTTTTTTTTTTTTTTACTGGTGTTCTTTATTGACTGCTTTGTACCTGGGCCTTTAAAAACAAAATGCATCTTTAGATGGAGGAGTGAAATCATGGTTTATGTTGTTTGCAAGGTCTTAAGTTGTTTCATTACCTTCCCTGCGGAGAAATAAATGTGAGAGTGTGACATTAAACAACGCCAGCCTGTGGAATTTGCATTAGAAGCAGGGGATTGTTCATTATAAAAGTAAACTCTGGAAGAAACGTTAATTACAGGGAGAGGCGCTACTGTGATGCAGGTGTTGTATGTGAGTGAGAGAGCAAGAAAGCAGAATTTACGGTGTGTGTGATGCTATTTATAGGTGCAGAGAGGCAGAGGGGGGATATGTTATTAGTGGGAGGATTATTGGTGTTATTAGTCTTGTGCCACTAACCTACATGGGAGTGAGCTGGGGAGATATATTGTGTCATTAAAGTGAGCATCTTTAAATGGACACCAGATCACGGCCGGCCACGGTAACCTCTCGAAAATCGGCCAATCAGCGGCGCCCTAGCTCTTTTTAAAGAATAAATATTGCAAGGAAAACATGTTTAATTCTTGCCCGGATCAGCTCCAGGTTTCCTGGTGAGTCAACTGGGGGTTGGGGAAATAGAGTACTGAAATATTTATCAGAGCGTTGCATATTCAGCTGAGGGTCCTTTGTGCGTGCTCGTGTGATCTTTCACAACACGTTCACAAATTAAATATTTATCGCATTTAAATAAAAAGGCGAGTGCCGGGTCTCGCCGAGTGGGAGTGCGTGTGGATGTGTGTGTGTGTGTGTGTGTGTGTGTGTGTGTGTGTGTGTGTGTGTGTGTGTGTGTGAGAGAGAGAGAGAGAGAGAGGGAGGGAGGGGAGAAGCGAGCCCTGTGCTATCAGGGATGGTTGGTGTGGAGTCCCGAGAGGCGGGGGTGTGTTGAGCCTGTCAGGATGGAGATATGAGACTCACCTCCCTATCTACTCATTCACAGAGACTGGAATCAGCCTCAGCTTAACCAGTGCGCTGGAGCTACTGAGGGGGCTGCAACGGACAAAAAGAGCGCCGCGCCTGACCTGATGTTGCAGTATGCCACATACACAGCTGCATACAGAATCATCCAAAAAGCAAATTACGTGCATGCTTATCACATTTTTGTCGACTTAGGGTTAGACTCATTTTGACACCTCCGATAACCTCTTTTCTTTCACGTATTTTGCGCTTTAAAAAAGACATTCTGCATTTTCTTCAGCTGCGTACTTACGTGAATCGAAATCTATCCACCAGATGCCAGATGTGACATCACAGCGTGAGGAAGGAAGTCGGTGAACCAGCTATCTAGCCAGCTGTTTACTCTAGCTGTTTGCATTGCTCACACGTGATCGGGCACGTTTGAGCGCTTTCATCGGAAAATGTAGTTTTCTGACAATGACGACAACGACTTCCATGATCTTCACGCCATCGATCTTTTATCATTGTCTGGCTTTAGAGAGTTGCAGTTTGGTTGAGTTGAGGCACTTACTCGGCTGGGTTTCAACACCGAACACTGTGGTCATGCAGGTTTCAAGAATAGCCCTAACATAATTCACATACACGTTACATACATCCTGCGTGTAACTTAAATGACCTGATGCATGTGACTGCGTAAGTAAGTTAAAATAGCTCACCACTGACTCTTTGTTTCGCACAGAATAAAGCCGTCTCCTGGTCAAAGTCAAAGCTCTCACTTCCTCCTTTGCTTCTGTAATAATTACTACAGCCACTAGAGGTCACCATCCGACACGAAACACAGTCAGGGTCCATCAGCTGTTTGCGCAGTCGACCAGTACTGTTGCTTTTCTGACCAGGAAAGGCTGGAGGCTTTACTAGGTGGTCAACATGAGGAAGTCTTCTGTGACTTGAGGTGCACGACTGAAAGAAACGAGCAGGTGGAAACTGTTTATTATGCCTGTAAAGAACGCTTTCAGTCCACCCTACACCGCAGAATATTAGCTATCTATCAGTCCCAGCGATCTGGTCAAGGCCGAGTTTTATGAAAGCCGAGGATGGTGTCGCACTAAAACTGCCTTGTTATTAAGGTACGACAGCTCACACTGTGGAATGTGTGTTCGATGCCAACGTTTGTCAGGCTCTGTGATCAATGTTTTGCAAAAGATTCTGACCTGCGAATTTGAGTTTGCAGTGTGTGGCAGCTGACAGAGGTGGTGATACCTCACTTTGCTATGCTGCAATTTTTCACAGCAAAAAAAAAAAAAGAAAAAAGAAATTGACTTGTGTGCAGTCTCTCTCTTGTGCAGCTGATAAATGTATAAAATCCTGTATTGACACATTTATATATATATATATATATATATATATATATATATATATATATATATATATATATATATATATATATATGAATGGAGCTTCGGCTGTGTACACTCGTCTAGGCTAATATGAATTTCCACACTAACACATCAGGCATGTATGAAGTGTCTGTGCCTCTGTGCTTGTGCAGAAGTCAAACATCAGACATTTCCAGCTACTATTACTTTTATTTACATGGTTTGAGGCACATTTTCTCTGTACATGTTTTCCCTGCTACGAGCTACACTTGCTCACTGGAATGTGTGTCATGTTTACTCAGGGCTGCTGGATTGAAATTGTTTTTTTGTTTTTTTTTTGGGTGGTGGTGTTGGAGGACTACAGAGAGTTCTAACAATGCAATGCAGATGCAAATTTCAACAGACCTCAGAGTGCACAGTGTCTGTGTCTTCGGTATAAAATGCTCATGTAAACACTGTAGGCTGTTAATTCTGTGGATCATCTATGAAGGTGAAGGTGCACTAGGCAGCGATTCTTAAAGAGAGATGTTGCATTTGAAATATGTTTTGACAAATGAAATTCCACTCATTCAAACTCACACAAATGGACAAAACCCACATCATCTGAATGGACAGACATCAAACGAGGCCACTGAGAAAACTGTAATTTTAGCTGTAATAGTATGTCTCACAATATAATAATATCACCTCAAATACGCTGTCTGTCATAATCTCTGTATTACCTGAATTTTCATCTCACTGATTTTTTCAGCAGACGCACGGTTATCAGCTGAAACAGACCTGAAAACGACCTGACACTCGTACTGATGCTATGCCAGCACTGAATGTCTGTATCTTCAGAATATGTCACAGACATGAAGAGCGCGGATGGACAATTTTTCCTTCCTTTCTCTCTCTGCCTACCTCCCTTTTCTCCCTCCCACTCTCTCGCTCTTTCAACTGGGGTGAAGGAAAATCACATCATCATTTTTATTGATAATTATCGAAGGCAAACTCATTGTCAAAATATGGCAGTAACTGCTCTGCAGCAGCAGCAGCGCTGCCTGTGTGGACACAGCAGCAGTTCAGCAACACAGCAGCCACACAGTGGAGAAGCAAAAAATGTACCATTAGCTTCAGATTTATCCTATTTTTGTGTCTGGCATGAGTAATATATATCTTTTTCTTACTGAAGTTATCACTGCTATGCGTACTTGTTGTAATGCACATGGCAACTAGTCAGGTCTTTTGAACAGGTTTCCATTCAGCGGCATGACGAGCCTTATTAATTAAACCTGTTACAGAGTCTGCGTTGATCACATTACTCTATTTTTGGACATTTCAAGCTGAAATACTTTTGAAATTGTAGAGCAAGGTAAAATGAGGCAAAGCTGTTATGACTGGACACTGTGACGGCCTGTTGGTGGTCTGTCTCTGTGCGTTTTGTTTCAGAGGTGAGGCTCCACATGGCTTTGCTGCCGGTCGGAGACGTACCGGTCCACACACCTGCAGCACACAGAGTATAATCAGCAGCTGCTCTTATAGCCAGGCGTGCCCTCTGCATGGTGCCGGATTATTGTCACCAGCTCCAGTGGTACTTGATCGCTCTCAGCATCTCTAGTGTTTATGTATTTAGAAAGCCTTCTTGGGGGTCACTCGCCAGCGCTTCAACCTTGCCTTCCCCCTCTTCCATTGTGACCAGACCATGCCTGTATGTAGGCGTGTCTTCTTCAGCATAGAAAAATAGAAAATGGCTAATGTTGTGCCTTTGTCCAGGAAAAGCATATTTCAATGTATCCCTCCATGAAGGCTTCCCCTTACTGATCAAGAAAGTTATTCAAGCAGCGTGTGTCCAAGCCTCATATATAATACCTCAATCTGAAAGGGTTGCTAACTGTTAGCCATCCATAGCTGATGCAAACCCTGGTCAATGAAATGTGGCCCGTGGCAGTGACGGAAGTTTTCGGAAATGCAGGGATTAGTGTCGCATACTTATTTACCTCCGAACGGTAATCGTTATCCCGCCTCAAAAATCAGCCGCCATTCATCCTCTTGGAGTGTCTGTAACAGCCAGGATCACTGGCGATGGTGCAGGAGGAGTGGTGTCAGACAGGACTATTGTCAATAATAATCATCAAGTTCACGCCATCTAGCAATCACCAACTTGAAATGGGTTACCGGCCTCCCCTCCCCTTTGACGACGGTGGCCTGGTAACCTGTGTAATGTGAGTCTGGTGCATTGGATATGGAAAGCGAGTCCCTCTCGGTGTGTGAGGTACCAGCGCGTTGCCGCGGTCACACAAAGTGCACGCCATTATACTTTATTCAGCCGTAAAGTTTGCAGACACGCTCAGTTTGCAGTTTAATAGTTACTGACAGGCTGTGTATTGTGCTGGCAGCCACAGAGGAGAAAAGTGTCAGTTTGTGCGGTGGTACGGCATCTTCCGGCATTCCTCCTCACAGCGGGGTTGGTCTGGATTGTTCAAAGCTAGTTACCAGCTACGAGCCAGGCATAAGTGAAGTACAGTAGCGTAAGAGATTTGGGAGCTGTGGCTCTGGGAAGGTGACATATGCAATCATGTCAATCAACGGATCAGTTGATTGATGGTGGAATGTGTTTCTTGCCTTTGTGATTTTATTTAGCTTGTGGTGACTACTACCCCGAAAAGCCCAAACTTCATGTGGAGCACGCCATTTCCTGTCCAGAGGATTAAACCTTACCTACAATTCTGTCCCCCCATTGTTAAACCCAAGGACGAACCACCTGCTAGGATACTTGTGCCTTTGAGACACAGTGTGCCAGTCCATTCGCAAGCCCTTTAAAGGGCAACTACGTAGTTTTGGAGAGGAAATTCAAACGCAGAATTTTAATATTACAATATTAATGAGGTAATAATACAAACTCAGAAATATAAATTGCTTTCATAAACGAATAAACAAACTGTTCTCAAATAAGGTCCCCAGAACGATGTTCGAAGCTAGAAATGTGGCAGGGTCCGCCACTTATAAATATAGTAAAACAATATGAAGCTGCTCCTTTAAGGTCATTTTGTTTATTTGTTTTATTATGTCATACAAAACAAAGATAGTTTATTTAGTTTTAGTTTGGCATAAATAAATAAGACTCAGCCAATGAATATCTTTGTCTTCTCATTAAAATGTCTTACCCAGAACTACATAGTGCACCTTTAATGTTAGCACATTTTTTGATAGATTTTGCTGAGAGTGATCTTAATGGCTCATCTCCACTCGTGCTGTCATTACATTATGCTTTAGCATGTCACAGATATACACAGAGAAAATGAATAACACTGTACCTCACTAGCAGACATTAATAGGTAAACTACGTAGAGGTAACCTCTATGATTTACCTTGTTACAGTAGCATTGGCCTGCTTGCTAAAAGTAACTGATACCTGTAACATGACCCTCAGGAACTTGCTACTCAGGGTTGACTAGGACTACCATTCTTTGCGATTATGGGAAATGCAATGTGCCGTAATTGCCACGGTTAGCAAGCAGAGGCTTTAACGCAATGTGCGTCACAAATATAAGAATCCCAGATCTTTCTCAGAGCCAATGAGAGTCCACAGTACTGTAGGTACTGCATACTGAGCTGGATGTGATTTCTAACCAGCTTGCTGCTAATTTCCAAACGCCAAATGTCACTGTTCTACCTTCCTGCTAACGACACCAACAGAAATCAATTAAGAGCTTAAAAACACATTCAAAAAGTCCAGCAGCAGCAGGGACTTTTTCATCCCAGCGTGTCCCAGTCACATCCGGCCTAATGTGGCACATATTTGATTTAGTTTTTTTTTTTTTTTTTTTCTTTTAAACACACGCACGTTCCAGTGTTGAAGTTACCTTCAAAGCACAACAGAGCATGAATGCGGCTTTTCACCGTTCCCCGGCCCGAACTTGAAGGATGGGTCAGCACACGCTGCGAGGAGACGAGCCGGGTAGAAAAAAAAAAAGCCTCAGGTTCTGCCGTCGCTGTGGCACTGTGTGCGACCAACCGCGACAGAGACATCAAAAACGAGCCAAACATAATTAGCATTGAAATAGTCAGCATGAGGGGGGGTGTTTTATGTGCAAAATGATACCTCATCAACATCAACAACAGCTATTAAAACATGACGGAATGCCTCTATTGATGAGCACAGGCCCAGCACGGAGTGCTCGGTAAATCTCTGTATGATCCCTCTGAGGTTTAAATTGGCCCCTTTTTATCTGAGGATACAGCGTGGTTATGAATACAGCTAAACAAACAGGTGCATTTTTCTTTACATTTCCGAAAGCGGCTCTTTAACTCCCTTACGGATCGTGCTGCGTCAGGCTGAACGCTCCTGCTGACAAGGACAGCCCATGGCGAGAGCAAATTGACCTCCTTGGAGGGGAGTTTCAGGCCAGCTTTGTCTTGAGAATGCAGCACCAGTTCATTAAAGGTTAATGGTGCAGTGATGATAAGTTTCATCCGCCTCCTCTCTTCCGGACTGATGGCGCTCTGCTCGCGATGTTGACACCTTCCACACAGGATGAATGCTCGAGTCTTTGGAGAAGATGCAAAGGGTTTGCTGGTGGCCGAGGCAGCAGAGCGCCCTTCGCAGGGGGGGGGGATGCCAGAAGTTCTCCGGGGACAGGATTTACAACTGAGGACACCTGTATTCTCACCTCACTAGACATGTCGGTAAATCTTCTAGTATTGAGAGGATAAATCTGAGGCGCTATGATATGTTTATAGCCCCGTGTCTCAGCTTGCTCTAGGCGCCAGAGTGGGGTGTCACAAGGATGTTGCAATACGGAGACTCAGACATTCTTGAGCTGAGAGATATGTCTTAAAAAATGCAAAAGTTAAGATCATGAACTTAAAAGTTAGCTTTCCCACCGGGCGTTAGAGATGGTGGTGGGAGGACGTACCTTCATATTTCAACAACTGCATTGGCAGTGATTACAAAGAGGAGCTGGAGGAGCTTGTCTAACTCATGGAAGCATTACGTTATCTGGGCATAGTTGGGGCCACTGCGCCATTTATATTCAAGTGTTTTTGAAATGAAAAGTGGTGATAGAAATGGCTTTATAGTGCTTATATATTAGCTCTGGAGGGAAGTTTCCACAGTTAACGCTCCTGGCCGGCAGCCAGCATGAGCTAACTTCTTCATAAAGGGAGACGTTTGAGTTTTTGATATAGGGTAGGACTATCTATCCATAGATATTAACTTCAGCTATGGACATGTTAAACAATACATGCCCTATTAAAATGCAGCAGCCAGTAAAAAAAAAAAAAAAAAAAAGTATATCCAAAGTGCAATACGCTCAAATAGTTTCTCCTTCTTCCTGCCCAGCAACCTGCATTAATGCCTTTCATTGACTCTGCACGCTCGACTGCGCATGAATTGCACATAAATAATATCTCGATACGTCTCTCGGTGGCTTTTAGCTAACTATTTGTCTCAACGGGTGAAATTTCATTACTTGAAAGATTAGATTGTGATTGTGTCTTAGGGCATCACTAGCCTGTTAATCAGACTGAATTACCATTTAGTTTCACATCATTCATTCAGTCTGATATCGTGTTCGTGTCAGGGAGGTGGGGGGCTGTTTTGTTTTGTCTCGTCCTAACCCAATCAGCACTGACACATTTGTGTCACCACTCTCCGCTGACACGAACGCGTTGGCGGTCAGCGCTTAAAGAAATATGTCTATTTGCGTTATTACAGGCCGTATCCTGTAATTTGCCTTTGGTTAAAAATACAGAGGAGCACGGCGGATATTTCATTCCGCCATCCAGTGTGCAGGCTGACAACTGCCTAATCACTGTCATTTAGTGTTTGAAGTGAGGGAACCAGGCTCTACAGGTTCTGCTCGAGGGGGCTGAAGGATAAGTTACTTACCCCACTAAGCTGAAAGCGTTGAGCGCGCCCCCGTCTGAAGTGGGCCCACGCGCTTCATCACTTGTGGCGGATGTACTGTGTTTTTTGTTTTTTTTTCCCAGAGACTTGGACCACGCCAGTTGAACTCTATGGAGCCATATTAGTTTCATTTACATTTTAGGGCATTCAGCAGATGCTTTCGTCCAAAGAGACTTACAGTAATTCATGCATACTTTCATATACTGATCGTGGCAGCTGCCATGCAAGGGGGCCACCAGCACATTAGGAGCAGTTTGGGGGTTCAGTGTCTTGCCCAAGGACACTTCTACATGCAGTCCAGAGGAAATGAACCGGCAAACTTCTCATAACAAGATGCTGGCTCCAACCCTGAGCCACAGCCGCCCCTTCTCCTTGGATTGTTTACCTCACCCACTCTCCACCAACATGGTGAGTTTCCGTATTTGAGTGACCTTATCCTCGGTCATCCTTAGTCACGTTTCTGCCAAATCTTTGGCATAAAAAAGCCAAACAATAGCCAGCCCCATAATGATGGATAATTATGATGACTTTAATGCGCTGCAGTAACACTGCTGGGTCATATTAGCGTGAACGGCCCACACCCAGTCTGCCCACGTCCCGGCTTTCAGTGTGACGGTTGCTTATTGTGTTGCTGGCTTTTTTTTTTTTTTTTTCTCCAAATGATTGCTTTATATCAGAGATATTATTTAGCGCATTACGTTTCAATTATATGTTTGCCCTCATTTAGTTATTTGGTATATATCACTGCTGTGGTGCCACCTGTGCATATTCTCTTGAAAGTGATTTTGTAACTCACTGCAGGCTTCACACTTCATCAGCAGTGTGCTATTTTAGACCGCCTGTGCCTGCTCGTGCAGTCTGCACTGTACCTGCTGGTAGTGCACCCCCACATTTAAGAAGCCCCCTCATTGTTTTTTTGTGCCATGTAATTTGTCCTGCAGTGATCTAAAGTTTAAATGAAGATGAACAAGGATCTCCTGTCAAATTTCAACCCTGTGACGGGCTACGACAGTGAAGGTCCTCCTGTCTGTCTTCACCTTTTCCACCACAGTCCGGTTCAGCTCAGTCACCATGCTGCACAAACCTGTCAGCTAAAAGAACTATCAGCTGCAATATTTTTTTCACCAGTGTACAAGCTTCACCTTTCTGGCCACAGGGCAGAAATCATCTTTGACTTGTCAAACCCTTTGAAATCCTACACATCGCTCCGTGGCCTCCGGACGGATCATCATCACGTCGGCACAATAACAAACTTCCTCCCACTTGCATCTCCATCCCGGAGTGGATTATCCGCAAACCAACAATGGACTGAAGGAGAAAACGTCTGTTCTGTGGCAGGGGGAGCAGTAAGGGTGCAGGATGGTGCCAGGATGCAGGGGTCACGTCTGATTTATACCGAAAACATAGTAGATTCCACACAATCTGTCCCCCGAACATAGCGTTGGGAGTTGTAACAAAACACGTTGGTATTTAGAGTTAAGAATGTCGCTGAATGTGGTAATCCAACATCCCTCCCCCACCTACTGAGTGCTATAACTAACTGTGCAGCAACACTCTCACGCCTTTGTATTCTTATGTGCCGCTGTGTGATGCTTTTTGCATTGGGCCTTATTATAACTGCTGCTTTGAATAGCTAATTTAAGACACGTGCTGTAATCTGTCAAACTATCGCGCTGCTCACACTTGGATTTATTCTGAGTTAACATCTCTCTTTTTGACTTTTTGCGCGTGTATTTGTGGAGAGGCTGCACACAGTCTGCCGTGCCAAAAGTTCAGATGTTTCTGAACTTCAAACCTCAATGTTCGTCAAGGGTACAGCCAATAACTGAAGGCTGCTGCTGCTGCTGCTGCTGCTGCCATCAATAATGTGCTGCTGTCGACGACGGAAGAGGAATTAGCAGATGGAATATTCCAGAACACTGAAATGACACGACAGAGGAAGAACTGTGAGAACTATCAGCATGGTGAGATGTCACCGTTCTGAAGGCAGCCATCAGATTTCAAGATTTTTTTTTTTTTGTCATTATAGAACACAGTGCTGCGAGATGAAACGGGGGGTTTGTTAATTCCATCATGCTACAGGAACATGGAACATGGTAAATTGCTCGGCATCTTCATATGGACAGTGTTTTCGTGTGCGATGCAGATTGATTTTTGTACTGTCAAGTAGTGCAAAGGTCAGACATGGAGCTGTTCGTGCTTAACCCCGCCTCCTAGAACTTACGTTTCTGTTGTGCTGTTTGAGTATTGTTTGCCAAAAGTGTCATGGCAAAGGGAATCGCTGCCTGGATTACGCTTGATGTTTTTTTAGAGTGAATGAATATCTGTGTTCTGCACATTCATGGGGAGGTGACCTGAGCGGAGACTCTGGGCCGCGTTACATTCGCTGCATGTTGGTGAGCGCGGCATTGTTCTTGGAGTTTACTGCATGATAATCTGGGGAGATGCACTTAAGAAATGTACATACATAGTGTTTATTTTCCTTATTGATGTTTGCCTTTTGTGATTAGATATTGTCAGGCTCGTGTTGTTGCTGTTGTTGGTTCTGCTCCGACAGCGTGGAGTTTTGGGGCAACGCGGATTTAAATTCATCCCAGTTTTGAGATAATGAGTCACCACTGTAGCTGAACAAATACAGGCAATACAGAGAATCATTCTAAACGATAAACCGCTCTTTACTCTGTACATAATGCATATATTCATGTATACAAGCTCATAAAGTCCATAATCCATCTGCCCCATGTATGGATATTCATCCAATAGCTAGCCTTTATTTCCTCCTTAGACAGGGCAGCAAGCCGCCAATTTCCCCGTCCTTTTGGCGGCTCAGTCCATGGTTTTAGACAGAGGGCGGCAAATTGGGTGTCTGTTTAGGTCCACCGATTTGCCGCCTCGGATGCTATCCAAATCCGAGGCGTCAGTGTTGCGATGGGCGGAGGTGTCGATGACCTGCGCTGTTGTGCAACTCACAGCCAGGGAGTTTTGAAACCAAGAAACAGCTGATCACAGCAGTCAGTCCATCACTTCATCTGCGGACATGAAGATGAGCAACTGGACAGCCGCAGAAATCCAGGAGATGTTAGCGTGTCCTTGGTCTCTGTAGCTGTTTGGTTGTGTTAGCTTGTTGTTGTAGCAGCAAGCTACGAACGGTCGCTACTTTCAAATTAAAAGCCCCCCGCTAAGAACCCAGTCCTAAACTCCAATGGGGTGCAATGTATAGCTCTTATTTTGATGACAAATTCGCTGTCACTGTTCACAGCCCAATTTCGAGCGTCACATCACGTCACATGTTTACGCCTACCTCAGAGGCGGCTTTTGGAAAACGAGGAATATTACGCCTCCGTTTTAGAAAGACGGGCCGGCACATTGCCGCCCTTACCCTTGGAGCAAATGTGCCGCCTTTTATATCTACAAAGGGCTTCTGTTTCTTTTTTGGACTTCACAGATGCTGTTGTTCAGTACTGTCCTGCACCTATTCTTTACCTATAACTCATTTGTTCCCTTCTTGTTGTCCCTTTTATGAGCTTTATGTCTGTTTCTTTGCAGTAGACTGAGTGCAATGTAAACTCAGACTCATGCTCTGTCATGTGTACACATATTGGCCAACAAAGGTGCTTCTGATTAAACTTGATTCACTTTTTTTTTATCAGAAGTCGTGGAGCGTGTGGAGGGAGTGCGGAGGGATCTCGGTTGATCGTGCTCATGTTTTCTAGTCTTGTCATCCTGTTCTGACTTTTTGCAAGGCAGCAGCATTAATCATTCTGGGTTTCAGTATCAGTGCAACCTTCACATCGCTTTGCCTTGGACATATTCGTGACAGGCCTGGTAAAGATGATGCCTACCTCCTAAAGATCATCACGAAACGCTGGCTTCAAAGAACCTGCCCCCCTGCTGGCCTCTTGGTCAGTAATGTTAAACACTTGCATCTTTCAGAGCAGATGACTCACTCTTTACGGCTTCAAAATGAATTTGAAAAAAGAAAATGGGGTGCAAAAAATGGTGTCTCTCCAAACCAAATTATTTTTCTAAAGCCAAATTTGCGTTGGTTCAGTGATTGTCCCATGGCCTTGTGTTTAGTTTGAGTTTTTTTGGTTTCTTTTCTTCTCCCTTATTTGCCTTTTTGTCCACCGTTCCTTTATTCTGAGAAAGGTAAGGTAAAATAAGCTGTGCCAAGGGGCTTAAATTGGTTGGGTGGCATGTCCAGAATATTGAATATAAGTGATTATATTCTTACAGTCAGACAAATTCAACAACAGAAGACGTTTGTCGCTGCCCTTTGGCGCGTCACGTAGAAGTCTGATCTGACGCTCCTGTCGGCGGGAAGACAATTTATCTGTGCCTTCAGAAACCTTGAGGCTACAAACCACAGTGATGATGCTTTGGTTCAGGATTTGAGTTGAAATGACTGCATAAGCTTGGGAGTCACAGTGACAGTAATATAAGGATGATTAAGGTCATGGAACAATCATGGCCATGGTGTTTAGAGAGACTTATTGTTTTGACCAATTCATCCTCCCTGACCTCCTCCACATTCTGACAGCATCGCTCCATCACAGCGTCACCTGACTTTCTTCTTTGCTCATGCCACAGTTGCTACAGATGCTAGAGGGCGCTATCACTTAAATACATATAAATGAGGTGTTCTGGGGCACCAGTAGAAAGGACAGTCTCATTTTATCTTCACCAGGGAGGTTATGTTTCAACCGTGTCCATTTGTTGGATGAATTATGGGTCTTGGCCCAGATTATACCCCCCCTTAACTTTTGGTGCAGATCCAGATAAAGAGATGAAGATACGGCGTTCTTCAACATTCTCATTCATTTCTAAAGGAATAATGCATGGATCTTAGTGAAAAAAGGCATATTGAGGTGAATTAGGTCAATTTGACGCAGATCCTAGTAGAAATCCAGATCTAGTGGACTTTTAATGAGCTGTTACATATCTGTATCATGTAGGGTATTGGGTGAAGTGAAGGTACAGTTTATGCTCTACTGAGTGCTAATCAGGCAACATAATGGATTTATTTTGTTGGATGTCTCTGGAATTTTTACTGACCAGGCTTGAGGAAATATATCTTGTAGACCTGTAGAAGAAGGGAACTGATTTTATACATTTTATTGTATCACAACTAATGGTTCTGGCTTCACCTTGGCTCAGTCACGATGTTCCACTGGAGATGTTTCAGAAGCTGAGCACCTGTTCTCAAACACCACATTTATAGAATAGTTTGATATTGTTTTGATTGAGTGATGTTTTAATAAACAGCCGGCACGTCTGCAGGTCAGGCAGATGTGGGGAAAGTTCCGGTAACAGATGCTTCGTGGTCTGTGCTTGAGAATGAGAACCATCCGTCGCTTCTCACCTCGCCTGTCATTACTTATTTCAAATGCCAGTATGGCTGATGTGAACTGTGCTCTTGTTTATTTTTGTCTGACGCGGTTCGTCGAGAATTATCGCTGACTGGGGGAAAAAATAAAAAAAGTCGTGCTACAATGAGCGACAATGATAACAAGAACAAATAAACAAAAAGCGGGCTTCTCTGTGAGAGCGGCGAACAATGAGAGCTTTTGCAGCAGTTCCTTCGGAGGCCCGGAGGTCTCCTGAGTCACTTTACGTCTCTGAGATAGTGTAACCTCAGAAACCAACAAGAAGACAAGTTGTTCGGGAGCCAACCGAGGAGCTCTGAGGTTGTGCCGGAGCTGCGCTGAGAAGCTCATTCTGGTTTTAATTAATACCAGTGGACCTTCCGAAGACCTCTGAGTGAGAAGACGTGTGAGACGGGTGCTCATTCAACCAGAGACAGTCATATTCACCAGCTAATTGCGTTCATGATTTCGGTCGGAGGTACCGCACATGTTTGTGTTTGAGTGCGCTGTGTTGATGTTTGGGCATCAGAACAAGATTTTTGCTTGTTTCGTCTGTTTTTTGTTTTTTGTTTTTTTTTCAGCACTGCCATGCTGTCCTCTGTCACACGCTCGTTTGTTATCTTTTGATGAATTATATAACTGAACATTCTTACTGCGGTAATTACTGCTGAGCCTGAAACCATTTAGCTGTTTGAGCTCTGCCTTTGGTCCTTATTGGTTTCATGTGGTTTCTTAACTGACAAATTTGCCGTTTCCAGGATCCATTAGCCTACTGTTATTGAGATTAATGTTGTTGTGATTGTTATTACCTGTACCAGCGACTAGCGAGAGAGGGCCGGGGTGGTGGTGGTGGTGGTGGTGGGTGGGGGGTACAGTCGGGAGAAGCAATGCGACAGTTTGCCGCCGAGGAGCCGTAACACTGGGTCTGTTTACTTGTTAACCCTGCTGGCTGACCCTGGCACCCGCCCTGCGTCTTCCAACACGGCAGCCGAGTTCCTACATCGCCGAAAAAAACTAGTGGCAGAAGGAAAGAATTAGTTAGATCGGTCCTTTGTGTCCAGCTGCGCAATGATGTCTTTGGCCCAGATCAGTCAGCTTCGCTCCAGGAGAGTGTTTGAGAGTCAGTGTGATGACTGTCTGATCACTATTTCTAATTCTCTCTATGCTCTGACATCCGAATTGTACTCCTAATTAGATTTTTTATTTTCCCTGGGAATGATCAGAAACGAGATAATTCAATTGCCAGTGTGTTATGAGCCCCCCCGCTGCCTCCCTGTACAGGAGTGTGATGTATTGGTTTCTTGCAAGTTCCTCTTTGAGTTCTTGTTTTTGAAACTTTCTTGCTGAAGCTACACATACCAAGGCGAGTCGAGATTGTGGATAAATAGCTATTCTCAAAGCCACGAGGCCCGGGGCTGTGCATGTGCTTTAATAGATGAGTAGCGATATACATAATATTTCAGTTTTGACAGCAAATCTGTTCTTAAGTTGGCGTGACAGCCACTCAAAATCATGCCAGGGAGCTATCAAATGGAATGGATTATTGCGAACGTTCCCTGTCTACAAACCAAACTGAGTGGGGCATGACACAGTTCCTCTGGCAGTGGTTTGTGGGGTGGCATTCTGCCAAGGAACAAAGGCCCCAGCTTGGCAGGGCCATGTGACGGAACAACAGGAACATCTTCATAGCCCCGGCACAACCTCTGAAATCGCACAGGTAAAGAGAAACAGCTGTGCACAGTCGCAGCCGCGGCCTCACTCGGATTCGGAAAACACAGCTGCTTATTGTGCTCGGCATCGGAGTGAATCATCCCAATTAATGTCCTCATGATCCTTCCTTCCTGGCAAATTTGCGTAAATGCCGCCATCGGTTCTCTCTCGGAATTGCCTACAGAACATCTCCGAGTATCAGTGTATCGACATCTGCAGAAAAGGCCACGTGTGATCACTGAGAGGCTCTCAGCTGCATGCACTATTTATATTTCTCCCTGAGAGGTCCCCGCTCTTCCTTACCATTCACTGAAATAAACAAGCAATTCACACTGTCAAATGTTTCTCTGTGCCGCAGTCATCATTTGACATGTTCCATCATTGCCTGTACCAGACAGTTTCATTACCATATGACAAGATTGCAGAGATGCGGCAAGACTTCTTTTACAATTCATTTCAATCCAGCTTTGAGCTAATTGCCCACAGAATAAATCCAGTTTGCAGACAGGTTTTACTGCACACATCAGTGGGAAAAAGCATGGTATGAATAATAAAAAAAAACATCGACCAAATGCGAGTCAACAACATTAAACAAAAATAAAATGTTCATCATTCATTCAAGCAGAGGAACCCACAGCCCGGCGCGCTGAAATTAGGCCGTCTACGAGGCTCTTTCAGTCCAGTGTGGAGGGTACAGTGTCGGCTCCCCTCACCACCACCACCACAATCCCCCCCAAGACTCGAGGGCCATATGAACAATCACCATAACGATAACTATAAACGTAATGAGGTGAGCATCCTACTCTGATGTACGATTAATGCTCTCTAAACAGCGGTGCCTGGCATGAGTGCCGTGCTCCAGCGGTGTTGGCCGTCCACTAACTGGGAAATCGGCGGTTCGATTCCCAGACCCCACAGCGTAGCATCCTTGGGCAAGATGCTGAACTCCGGAAATTACTCCCGATGGCTCTTCCATCAGTGTGTGAGTGGTTATTGCTCCTGATGAGCAGGTGGGCCCTTACATGGCACCAGCCTATGAATGTGTGTGAATGGGGGAATGCTGACTTGTGTTGTGAAGGCTGCTAAGACTAGAAAAGCACCAAAAACGCAGTCAGTCATATAGTACAGTCCATTTAACTTAGGAAAACAGGTATTGATCACCTCAGCTCACTGCTGTACAGAGAGTCAATAAGAAAAAGACATTTTAGAAAGAGTTAACACAATCCTCCAAAGATCAGAGGTGTTCAGCATCTGTTACAGGAGAATCCATCATGTGTAACAAGAGTCTTTTGAAGACAGATTTTAGTCTTACTTCTGCATCAGTCAATGTCAGATATTCTGGCGGTTGTCATAGAGGAAACCGGCTTCAGACACCTAACCCCAACAAAGGCTGTTGTACCTGCCCTTGCCTCAAGTAAAATGACTTTTTATATGTGTAATATTTGACCTAATATTGTGTTATATTAGCATTGAATGTGCTGAAAATGTGTCATTCTGTAAATTTGTTTGTTTGCCTGCTGTTGCTGTCGTTATAGTTGTGGTGCAGACTTTGAGCTGGAATGATTTTACAAATGTTCTACTTACAATTTTTGTGATAGTCATCTTGTGTGTCTTTACTCACATTCAGTCATGGAATATTTTACTTTTTATTACACTCATTTGATAAAGGGTAGCTTCACATAAGTGAAAAAAATAAAATTGTACAAAGCCTTTTGTGGCTCCAGCGGAGGCTGCATGTAACCTGATGGACTGGCGCCAGTGATGTCACTCAGTAGCTTGGGAAATGTAGGCATCAGGTTGTGAAAAGTGGCCCACTGGTCTGGCGTCACACTCCTACCACACTGTTGGACTCATTGTGGACAGTCTGAAACTAAATGATCAGAATCATTGCAGCAGAAGTGAGATTACCTTCTTTTCCTCACATGTGCTCTTCCTACATTTCAAAAACCTGGCACCTACATTACCCACAAAGCAACTTGACCAATGAGTGACATCACTGGAGGCCATTTAGCAGATTACATGCAGCTTCCTCTGCAGCCCCAAAAGGGGTTATACTGTTTTGTTTTTTTTTTTTCCCCCCACATATGTAGCAGTACTCACTTTAATGTTTTTAAAAGTTGGGGAAGTTACCCATTAAGTGACTAGTTTCTTTGTAGCATCCATGTAGTGTGTATTTTTAAATCAATTAATAATAATAATAATCAGAAAAATGCTAAACATCAAATCTGATGATCAAACAGGTGATGATGTGTTAACCCCTCGTACACAGTATACACGTGTAAATATATGTATGACATGCTTTCATGTACATTTAAAAATCGGATAGGTGAAGCCTTTTCAGGTGGCCTTTTGATTATTAGCAATATAACATTTTAACACAATACCTTCTTCAAGTATGACTTGTGGGTACATTTTACAACACTGCTCACACCAGTGAAGACATAATTACTTTCCCCAAGTTTTCCCACACTGTTTATATTGTGTTGCAGCAGCCAAAACAATGTGATAAAAAAAAAAATCTGAATGTTAAAATTGGCAGGCACGTGGAAAGAGCAGAACCCAGGGGAAAGGCATCGGCTGAAACAAGCCCCCGTGAGAGGACGCCGACCCAGATAGAGCGAAATCTGTCAGCACATAACCCCAATATCCTGCTCATAATGGTCATGTAATGTGACTTGATTTGATCTGATTTATAGTTTTAATTAACGCGTGGAGGGTGTACGATTTCTTATAAACTGCGACCTGAAACACTTTATTTATACCTCCGAATTTTATCAGCTCCCCATAAAGTCTGTTCATGTAAATCTCCAACTCTAAAAGCCCTTCGCCAAACTTCAGTGATATTTCCTCCCTGCATTCCATCTCCTCTAATTCCAGTATCTGCCTGCAGTGAATTAGTTTGTCGTGGGCTGCTTGGAGGTGTGTAATGGCTAATGTTTTCCAGACGGTCTAATTTGTCCACGTTTTATCTCCGTCTTTATTCCTCCCTAACCTCCGGGGCCCCTTTCTTACTACTTTTTTTCACTCTTTATAGGGATGCAGTGTTTGATCTGCTTGACTCTTCAGCAGTTGAGTGGTCTCAACGTGTTACTAAGTTCATGTACAGGTCAATGAAAGCAGCAATATTACTGAATCAGTGTTGAACATGAGTAGATTTCAGCCCAAGGGTTGAGGTGAAGGAAAACACTCAAGCTTAATGTCTCTGCTCACTACCGGGAACATATTTGGTAACATTGATTTTTTTGGTTTTTATCGGATTAGTCACACAAGCAAATAATGATAACATAAAATGTGTGATTTTTTTTTTAGTTTGTAAGAAATGGCCAGAATCTGAAGGCAGCAAACCTACTTACTGCTGCCCACTATACTATCTCCTGTAGCTATCTGGAGCTGGAGCGGTTCTGTTTGCTATGGGGAGGCTGACTGCAGTCAACCTTGAAGAACAAGCGAGTTGGATGCCGATGAAAACAGCGAGTAGAGTTAGAATATTTTCAGATCTTATTGAGGATTCATTTCATCCAAGCCTGAGTTGAAAGACAAACCAAGACTCTTTTGAGGATTCTCTCCTGTTACAAGTTTGTATTATGAGACAGGCCGGGCTGGGGCTAGCTGCAGCTAACCATAGTTATCATGCTAACACCGGTAAACATCTCTGCAATACAGCACACAGATGTATTTGACATCATGTCAACACTGTTGTCCCTTCACTCTCTATTGATAGTTATTTAATTCTCAGGAATGTTTTAATTACCCCACACAACTGAATAAGACAGTCGCCAGTAGCTAAAACCAAGCAAAATGGAGAAAAACACTTAGCTAGATGCTAACTAAGATACCATAACTAACTTAGTCTAATAAGTTTTTCACTCTAGTGAAATTCACCTCTAAATCACGTTTGCATGTATTGAAACATAATTGAGTGTTTGAAATAGATTCATTATACTAATTGTATGCATTATATAGTAGCCTATGATAGGAATAGGTTGACAGACAGACAGACAGTGTAAAAACAGGCATCATTTTTAATTCTGATGAATTGTAAAAGAATAAACATTATTTTTTTTTAAACAAACTAGGTTTTCAATGCGATCTCTCCGTCTGTTTCATAGTTTGCTTGCCGGCTTGAAAATATCAAACTTCCTCTTTCTTCTCATCGTCACTGGTTTGGTGACTGACTTCTGCGTTGGACGCGCGGTAGCTAATCACAAAGCATGATTTATGAACGAAGCTCCCACATTACATGTGTAATATATGTATGAGCAATATTTTTTCCATGGTTAAAAGTGGCTGCTACATGTAATAAACATTACTTCATGGAGAACAAGTAATGAGACTGAGTAATTCAATTGATTGGCACATTAACTCAACTGCCCAGGGGCATCCAAAACCTACAAATGAACAAGTTTTAAAACGGCCTCTGTGACTCTGTGCCACCGTGTCGGCCTGTGAGCTGACACAGTATGTTCCCTTCTCAGAAACGGTGTCTTATTCTGAGGCTGCATGTTTTTGTGTTCGAGTTCACGATGTTCATATTTTTCTTCACACATGTTACTAAATTAAAATTGCATGACTGGGACATGTCCCAGCGTCTATTGTGAGCAATTGTTGGCTTAGTCGTGATGAATAAGTAATGACAATTAAGCTGTTTGTGCAGCGCAGTGTTGTTTTACAGTTTTCCTTCGCCTGTTTTTATGAACGTTAAGGACGAGGTTGCACGTCACAGGGTCCGCTTCATGTTGATTTGACTGAAGTCATAATGAGTAGTTTGAAATACATTGTTAACAATCTCGTGATCAGCTCTGGGGACTGTGCTGTCCCAGATATCCTGGGTGTTTCTGCTGTAAAGGGCTGGTAGGTCACACGCCTGTGGGTTAATGTAACATTAAATTAATTTACATGATTTTCTAGTATAATTACATAACATAAAAATGACAAAATAATAGGATAACCTCGTCTTTCTTAGCCCACATTATACGGTGTGCAAATTATGGGTGTGAATTCCAGCATGTCCTGTCACTTAGACAGAACCAATGTTTTCCATGGCGACAGGGTGCTAGTCCTTGTTCCTTAAGCAGGTGGCCCAGCATGTCATTCATTCATTCATGAAGGGATCTAGGTTTGCAGCTTTACAATGACACCATTGTTATTGCTTAGCTAACGCTTCGAGAACCTTGAATGTGCCGCCGGTGCATCAGTTATTATGACACTTCGTTATTTACACCAGTTCTGCCGAGCACAGGGAGCATCGCCCATAATGGTTTCCCCAGAGACCTCCCCGGGAAACTCGCGGATATATTTCATTTCACTTCTCTGTAAACAACCCAACATCATCACGGCGACATCTTCATGCGTGTTTCGTTTTACCTTCCGGCCAATCCATCGGACTGTTTTCTTTTGTTTTGTTTTTGTTTTTCCCTTGCCGTCCAGAAGGTGTCGTCTAACATCCATCATTCTGAATGTAGCATAAATCTTCGCCGAGGGGCAGTGAATCCCTAAAACTTCGTCCACGAGAGAGACAGTTCCAACCCATAACTCCTTGTAACACAAACTGTTGTTTTTATGCTTCTTGTATGAATTAGGCAAACCAGATGTGTTCATTTGCCAGCGTCGGTAGTGTTTATATGCAGCTTCCTTTGAGTTCCATTCTTATGCTCACCCAGGCAAATTTTTCTTGCTGGTTGTTCCTTTATGTCTGCTGTGATATCGATCTTATTGGGGAAAAAAAAAAGTGTATTTCTCTAAACGTCGAGCTACCTTAACATATATTGTGATGTTGCGTCTGCTATTGTCTCCTGACGCTTTGAAGAAAATAGATCTCTTACTGTATATGCCTGCTTGCTTTTCAAATGATGAATCCCACCAGGCTTCCAGCAATATAGTCGCCCTGTGTGTCAGTGGGCTGCAGATTGCGAAGCCAAAAATAACACTTTCCATCTATTCACTTAAGGAAACCTAAACAAAATGATAAACAATTACGCAGGGAAGCGGAGGAGTCTCACAGCATGGCTGGCTCGGATGAGAATGTGCGTTGCACTCAACAATAAACAAATATGCAATAGTTCAGCGAGGTTTAACAGAACATTTCGCAATACCTCAAGCACCAAGCTGCCTCCGCTCATGCAAACTGACACAAAACAAGGCGCTTATTCTCAGACCTACATATTAATTGACAGAATTGGTCAGTGAATGCAACGTGTGGGAGCATTTTGTCTGCATTCAGGCTGTCGCAGCACCAAACAAGGGGCAGGATTTTCTACTAAAAGGCTGAAAACCCAGTGAGAGGCATTGCAAAAATGTGACGAAACCGCAGTCAGACAGACGCGTCGCACTCAAACAGGAGAAACACAAATGTTTCAGGTTTTTAAGAACACCTCCTGACTGTCATTGCTGCATACGACTGCGGAGCAGATGTCGAGCAGACAAAAACAGCGCAGCTTAATGATAAATCTTTAAATAAATTGCTCTTGAACAGTAAATATATTGCCAGCGAAGGGGTGTTCATGACAAGGATCCCTGGTGGGTTTCAAGATTACTAACAATATTAAGTCTTGCTGCAGCTGGAGCTGAGAGATCTGTCTATTTGCAGTCTCTCCGTCTTCACATACAAACACAAACCCGTAAGTTTGGGAATAGAACCTTACCTAGGATGAGCGCCGCAAAAGCTGGCACCTGATCGAGTTTGGCAGTATTCTACAGCAAGAAAAGGGGAAGCAGATTAAAAAGGAAAAGGAAAACAAAACACTGGCGCAGGATGCAGACAAGTGCTCCATGACAACAAACAGATTTAATGCATGTGGGAAGCACTTTCCAAGTGTTTATGTAAGGTGCCAAAGTGCTGTCTTAACTTTTATGACTGCGTTGGTTGGAACAGTCCAGTACATGTCCACGCAAAGACAACAAGCAGGTCACGCATACACGTCGCACTCGGTGATTTTCAACCGGCAGCCGTCAAATCAACAACAACGTCTGTCCGGGCGCAGGCCGTCCATTTAATTTACTCTTCTGTGCATCCACCGAATTATGCCTCCACAGAACGAAAGAAATAAAAGCGTCAAAACAAAACAGCGTGGCCTAAGGGGCCGTCAGAAGAAAAGGACAGGTCGGTAGGTAATTCTAAAGTTTCCTCCACACGGTGCCCTTTTCAGGACAGCACCAGGCTCAGCTCCATGTCGTCACCTCGTTCAGTATTCTGCAGGTGTTTCTACGGCTCCGGAGAGAGCTGTGCGTAAAGCTAACAACGGCGTGTTAATATGTTAATGTGATCGTGTTAGATCATCCCTGCAGACCTGGATCACCAGAGGCTACTTTGAATTTCGCCAAGTCTGTAAAAAATAATTTCTTTGTTGGGGTTGATGATTTTTAATTGTCAGGGTGTTTGATGCTTATGTTTCGAATGTGGAAGAAGAAGAATTCTGGTTTATACCGGTTTTTAGATTCAAATTCTAAATGTTATCATGCCATTAGAAATAATAATCACACTCTTTCAGTCTGTTCACGTTCAAATACCTGTAAATAGCTGCAAACTACTATCACAGCTGTCTGCTTACTCCTCTGGCGTCAGTTTTAAGTGTGAAAGGCAAAAAGGTCAAGTGAGCAGTAATTCCTAATGTTCAACGTCTAGTGAGACTTAAAAATAAAGACTCTGTTATAAAGTTAGCAAAAAATAAATAAATAAAAAAAAGGGATCGACAACACTAAGTTTGACTTTCAAAATAAAGCTTCCTGACAAACGGTTTGCATATTATGACATATTATTACTTTTGGACTGTTACAAACTACGGTCAGGGTTTAGGTTAGAGCACCACAAGGGTTAGATTCTTGGTCACAGGAAGGATGTGAACCAGGGTCTCTGGAGGAAAAGTCCTGTGAATGACCAGAACCCTGCCTTGGACTTTACTCATTCTTTATACTACTGCACAAGTGTCTCGTATGTAGATATTTAAGCCATTTTAAGTATTTGATCACTGTATTTACATGCGTTATAATATATACATACTCAAAACAGATGTGGCCAATGTGTTTCTTTTGCAGGTCTGTATCACACTATATTTGTGCTCTAATATCCTTCCATCGTTATGCATTGTCATTACATTCACCTCAAGTATTTCATCTTTTTACACTGAGAAGAAATTGTGTTTATTTTCTACATTTTCCTCCTTGGCATCCTTTACATTGCATGGGGAGCATCCTACACCATGTAACAATAGTGGTTTTGTTTTTCTTTTCTTTTTCCTTTTTTTTGTCTCTCTCTCGACATTTTCCACTTGTTCCATCTTTGACAAGTTCACAGCGAGGTGTTACCCGCAACCACTGTTTTTTTTATTCATTTTATTTTTTTTTATTTATTTTTTTTCTGAGCAGCACAGACCCAAAGTGCACCAATAAAACATAAAGTGTTATTCTCGCCAGTGGATGTTGTTATACCTCCAACTTTAGAGAACTGGCAGAAACAACAATGAAAGCAGTACAGTATGCTGCCAAGCCTGGAGCTTAAAAAAAACTCACCAGTCTCTCAGTCAAAGCTGTACAACTCAGGGAAAAGCACTGTACACCTGCAGGTGAATTTCATCTTTCTGATCACTTTCCACTTGTTTTATTTTTCCTCTAGCTTCTCTCCACATGCAGTGTCCTTTCAGAAAAAAGAGATAAAACGTGCAAAGCAACCTTTAATAGTTATATTATAGATGATATATACTGAATAACATTGTATGGCACCTCCTGTTCGGGAAAAGTAAGAGGAGACAGGTAGCTATGGAGCAGCGTGAGAATCATTGTTTTAAGTTTAAAGCTTCCCCTTCCCATGACCTCTTCGTACGTTTTAATTTTTTCTTCTTTTTCTTCCGTGTTTTCAAATGTTCATGCCGATACACAGCTTTGTATAGAATCGCTCAATGTGGTGCAACAGCCCCTTAAACCCGACAGATTTACAGGAGCGTGAAAACCATAGAGGACCCAATGCACAGCAGAGGACTCCAACTGATCCAGTTTGCACCCATAATCTTGACCCTCCTTGCCAGCTTCATAACTCAGTTAAACAATAACACAAATCACACACACTGATGATTAATACTTTTACTTCACCACAAACACACTACCGGAATCAGCGATTTTTTAAGAGATCCCAGTTTCTGTTGAAGGCTGTGGAAGATTTTTCAAAAAGGACGCTCCGTGTAATTTCTGATCTTGCATCACATTGATCGACGCTTGACAAACATTGATTTACGGTGCTAAGTGTCAGGCGGTAATCACACAGTGGCGGACTCAGAATGCCTGAGGGCCGGGGGCAGAAAATATAAGAAGGGCTCCAGCTGTATCACGTGGGGCACCAGCGCACAAAAAGTCGTCATTCATCTAACACTAGAGGGCACTTGATCACATTTTTGTTCCCCCATTATTCCTCTTGGATGGAAGGGCACCTTCAAGGGCACTTCTTCACCGTTTTTCCACTGAAAGGGCACCCTAGAGGAAACCATATTACATTTTCTCTGCTTGAAATGCACCCTAAAGCGAACTTTTGTTGTGTTTTGTTTTGTTTTTTTCTGACATGGGGGCATCAAGGGTGTTACCATCAGACTGCTTTACCTCCATTGTTACAATGCCAAATAATAGTATTCAACATTAGGGTAAAAAAAAAAAAAAAGAAAAAAAAAAGAAAAACTTCACACAGTGTGTGCGCGTCAACTGCTTATGTGTGCGATGTATTTCCGGTTACTGCCTGCAGTGCCCAGGAGGTTTATCAGAGCCGACTGGGACAACTCGGTTAATGAGGACATCCCGTCACAAATACATGGTTCACTTGAGCTCGGATGATGTGTTGGTGATGCATATTTCCTCACAGAGAAAAGAAGTCCGATCAGCCATGCAGCATTACAGCTGATGACAGTAAAAACAAATGCTCTATCAGGAGCTGAGAAGCATATGGGTGTGCACAAACAAGATATGACATGGTGTTATTTTGAATTCTTTCTGGAGCTCCTTCTCGTCTGTTAATAACTCGCAGGCCTAAACCACCTTAAAGGGGAACTGGTGGTCGTTTCTCAGCAGGAGTGGTGATGAATTGCGGGAAAGGCTTAGCTCTGAGTACTGCTCTATAGTGGGATTAGAATACAGCTAGAATACATCCAGTGTGAACTAAAGTGTTTTTTTTTTTTTACATGGGTGACACGTGCTACCCAAGGGTTGAGTAAGTCACTTGTATTGTTAAGATCTAAGTGTCAGTATTTGTACAGAACCTCCATCCAGTGTTACACAGGTCATGTAAAGTCTTGAAGCACCGAATTCAGGTAAATATCTTCTCTTGCATGCTGTCGGCTGGGTCGTTGGTTAAAACATCTTTTTTTGAATCTGACTGCACGCTGCAAGGAGACATTTCACACCTCTAAACTGAAAGTGGGACTGATGTGACACTGGAATATGCTGCAGGAGGGTTTTTACAAAAATAAAAACAACAGGAGTGAAAGTGAGCCTGTTTTTTTTTTTAAAGTTAACACCATCATATTTTTATTTTCTCTGCTTCGTGCCTTTATGCATTGTCCTGTCAACACCAGACTGTCCTTATCAGAAAAACAACCATATCGGTTGACGGTGAAAGAAACTTAGTACAGTCCATATTTACATTTGTTGTGTCAATGACCTCTAGTAGCCAGGAGTTTTTGGTGCACAGGAAGTGCAGGACTTTCACCCAAGGGCACTATATTACATATGGGCACAGTGTTAGAGGTGGAATTCCATTCAAAAAGCTGTTAAGTCGCGTTTTGCAGCCACTGTCCTGGTGATGAAAGTACCCATGTCTTTGGATTTTGGACCGAAATTATATCATGTACATAATGTAACTATAGTTACGTACCAAACTTAGGTAAGTTACTTAAGTAATGGGGTTATTTCAAGCCTAACCAAACTGATTTCCAAAACGTAACCAAGTACTTTTCTTGCCTAAACCTTACGAGACTGCAAGTGTCCTAGGAAGATCTTGTACACTACAACAGTTGTGTGTTTGGGAACGGTCACGGATGCCATTTTGGGGGTGCCATTCTCCTCTAATCATTAATGTAGCTGTTGTATTTGAAACCCTGGAGATATACATGGGACAAAAAGGAGCAATTTCACACTGTATTGTTTTTTGTTTGAATAATTGATTTAAAAAAAAAAAAAATCTATCCTGGAGCTTGTACGGTACCACATGCTTCTGGCTTTTCTGAGTCGTATATGACATACCTACACACATAATGATTATGCAATAAGCCTGTAAGTAGTGGGGATGAAAGGCAGGCGAATAGAGTCTAGGGCTCAAAGGATTATTAATAACAAGCCACACTCTTTGCTGCATTTATCAAAAGGTGAAATTTCACACTTAGATTTGGAGGCAAAACCTTGGCATACTGTGTAAAAGGTGCAAGACTGTGTGACTCCATATTCCTTTTAAAGGCCTATTGAGTTGCAAAGTTGGTCTGTAAACTTTATGGATCAGATGTAACTGAATACGTCTTTGAAATGCAAAGCATCACCTCAACATTTAATTGTGGGAGTGTATTAATTTTCCGTTGCTCGTCCTCCAAAGGGAAGTCAGAGTTGAGACTCAGCTCTGGAGCAGCGCCATACCTGGTCGACCTTCAGTGTCTTGCTCGAGGACTCTTCAGCAGGACCTCTGCTCCCTGCAACTGATGCTTGTACTTGCACAATGGTCTCATTACTCATTACGCCAGCTTAGATACCCCTGGATGAAGCTGGATTATCTGCAGCGGCAGAGGAGGTGGTAGCCTCATATCTCTGCCGACCTTGAGCTGTCTTTTTTTTTTTTTTTTCCAAACACAAACCCCCACTCCACCACACCTCTCCATAGCCAATAAGACACCAAATGACCTTAATTAATAGCATTTCACCTCCTCTGCATTTTCCATCAGTCTCTCTGAGAGCCCCCTGGAGTTCTCCTTTGCCCAGAAACATTAAATATTCATATCTCCATCATTTCAATATTAAAGTCAATCAAATGGATTGCACCAGATAAAACTAACAGCAATTATCTATGCAGTGATAGGGAGATTTATTTAGTGTCATGAGTGACAGTTGGCGTAACATGAGACTCAGTGTCTGCCGTTCTCCTTCCTCTTCGTCTATTTTTTTCCCTTTTTTGTGTGTTTTTGACAAGAGTGTGTCTTTAAAGGCTTCCTTTAACTTAAAAGAGAATCACTGGTGCAGCTCGTCAAGAGTTTTGAAAGTGAAATATCCGCTTTTAACAAAAAATGACACAGACCCTTTCGCGGTGTCTGACGGCGTAAGAGGAATCACAAACTGCAGTGCCATTCAGCAGACTGTCGCGGATAAAGTGGCTAAAATAGCTCAAGTGGCAGCTCTGTTTTATTGGGATTCAGCGATAGTGAGCCTCACATATATGATTTCACTATTGTTTGGGCTTCTTGGATACAGACTGCACTGCATCGGCCTGAATAGACACTGTAAGGTTGCAGAAATTAGAGCACTGCTATTGTGTGCACTTGAAAGGATGTCAGATATCTCCGCTGGGAGGAAATGTTGGTCAATTCTGTCAGTTGACCCCGAAAATACAGGCCTCAATCAATTATTCAGCATAATGATGGATTATATTGGTTATCAGTATCAGATGCACTGCAGCTTTGGTACTGATGGTGGAAAGTCTGGTTCTCTTATTTATGGTCATAAATCAAGTATGTTCATGACCAATGATGGATTAAATAAGGAACCTGCTGCATTAGATGAACATATTCAGCCTTTTCTCTGAGCAACAACGTATATGTACAAATTAACAACAGCAAATAATGTTTGAGTGAAAACAGAAGAATTAGGATTTCTGTGTTAAATGACGTACCTTGAAAATTGCAAAATCCTTGATACTGAATGTATTAGTAAAATGATCATTGACAAACAGTTTTGTGTGGGCAGTGGCAGCCCATTGTCAAGGTTTGGGAAGGATCATTGTCTGTGTTAAAACAGTAAAAGTCAGCTTGAGACAGAAGATTGAATTCAGCTCAAATCAAAACCTTTCTCTAACTTTAACCAAATTGATTTTCCTAAACTTAAAGTTGTTGCTGATATCATTCAGCAACTTAAAGTGACATTCCACCTCCCCCGTCTATTACATTCACGTGGCTGCTAATGTTGCTAACACTAGCTGTCTGACGTTGCTGATGCTATCTATTGACATTATCATATCAGTAATGTTGCTCATGCTGCTGGAAACAGCAGTGAACAACCCTGAACATATGGAACCTCTGTGGGACCTTTTCCCATAAAATGTAGATTGTCACTTAAGTGTAAACACACAAGTAATCCTACGCATCTACAGTGGTTATATGGTACAAAAAGTACCATGTTTGTGGTCGTCATTATACCCATGTAGCTTAGACAACTGTGGAAAGACATCGTACTCTGCCAGCCACAGTGAAAAATTGTGACTGCATTACTTCATTTTGTAATAAACAATAATAATACATATTTTATACAATGCATGTTTTATTTGCAGTTAAGTGCAAGCCTTACTGTTGCAATAAAGACGTAGTGTAACAGACACTTGAAGGCACAAGCATTCAATATACAAAAAGGTAGTTAGAAAAACGTTCTCAAACTAAAGCTGCTTCATTTAGCAGCAAGCACTCTTATGGCCCAATACAATCAAACCAGCTGCGTAGCGTAGTGAGATTAAACTGAACAATAAACTGAACAAAAAGTTGTGTTCACAAAATCCTTTTGCTGCTTTTTTTCTTCCTCTCACCTGCCTTTCTTTTCTCATTTTGAAACTTGATTTGAATTTTTTTGTCTAGCTCATCTGAAGGCATTATCACAGATATAATTTTGCCTGCTCTACTGCTGGAGCCGTGTAAACCATGTGCATCTTTTCAGAAGGGGCGGACCCCTGACAGGCTGTTCGTTGTTTTAGATGCTATAGATTCAGCCAGATGTAGTAGTTTGCGAATAGCACCACTGAAAAAATATCGCAAATAAAAACAACATTTTATTTTAAAGGCCCCCAAACGTACTGGATCAACGGTTACTCGGCAGTTGTGCCACTGACGATGAGTCAAACCTAACCTAAGTAACTTTGTGGGCCGTGAAAAAACAAAACAATGAGCTGAAAGATACTAAAATGCACAAGAGAGCAGAAGGAAACTACAAAGTCGAGTAAAGAAACATGCACATTACACATTTGATAAAAATGTACCAAATAAATAAATCAATAAAGTCAACAGTATATTAGATGACCTAATAATGTTTAAGCTACTGTATATTGCCATGACAACATAAATGTAAGCTTCTATTATATAAAAGTTTAGTTTTCAGCTTTTAAAACATTGACAGATTCTCACAGCTCAGCTCAGTTATGTGCAGCATTTTTTTTTTTCTCTCCTTGCACAAGGGCTCCATCCCAACGCATCTGAGCCCACTGCCAAAGATTTCTGCCAGGAAAAAAAAATACTGGGACACCAGATTCAAAAGCCGCATACTCTAGCAACAGGCCCGCGCTTTGGCTTGACAGCAGTTATGAGTCCAAAATGTCGAAGGCGAAGCAGACATCTCAGGGCCGGTTTTGTAATACTGTTCTTTTATAGAGTAGCGTTGGTGCAGCAAGTATTTCAGCTGAGTCCAGCAAGGCCGCAGAAAAGCTCCTCAAGAAATGGTGAATGCGACAACGGCCCCCAAAAAAACTAAAATAGAGCAGCAGGGGTAGTTCAGCTGGGCCGCCAGTCACACACAGAGACACCTCGCTAAAATACTCCAGCGGAGCCGTTGCTACCTTATGGTGCAGTGCGCCTGGCGCATGCTCCTCTTTGGGTTCATGTTTTTGTGCAGTTTTTTTTTTTTTTTTGGATGGACAAAAAGTTTTCAGAGCAGGTCGCAGAGTTGGATCCCTCGTCAGCGTGACACTTGGCCAGGCAGCTGGCGCTCGCAGCCCCATTCAAGAGCACAACAAGCAAACCATTGGGGCACGACAAGGTGGACGGACAGACAAAATGTTCTGCAACGTTTGTTTGCAATATTAACAGCCAAATTTGCTGTCAAAAAAAAGTCAAAGGGAATGTTTCTTTTAACACGCGTGACCCTGTCCCTGTCCGAAACAAGAACGCAGAAGCCCAGAGGTAAACAGTAACAGCAATCCCATGTCGTTAGTCCATGTGTTTGTAATAAGCATGTGACAGAAAAATACCCTTGAAGAACAACACTAGTGACTTTTCAAAGAGCTGTTAAAAAAAAACTCTCCCAGAAAAAAAACACTGTGTGATTTCAGATGGTTGCATCATGAAAACACTGAAATCTGAAGTAGGTGACATAATATT
Source organism: Acanthopagrus latus (assembly GCF_904848185.1). Lineage (NCBI taxonomy): Eukaryota > Metazoa > Chordata > Actinopteri > Spariformes > Sparidae > Acanthopagrus > Acanthopagrus latus. The sequence goes on along the minus strand of NC_051044.1, from coordinate 27,690,155 downwards.
TATAGGGCACATGGCATTAAAGGCCAGACAGGGCAGGTGAACGCATTGTTTTTTTAAGGCGCTGGCCAATGCGGAGATTTCGGGTCCTGCTTCTATAACAAGTCTCTCTCATACTAGAAGAACGAAAACACAAAATAATTCCAATCTGAAAATGTATTCAAATTTGTTATCATTTCATTAGACTTTAATTTGCGTATTTAAAAGTCTGGTGTGTAGGATTGAGTGACATCTAGTGGTGAGGTTGCACCAGGAGGACCTATGGTGGCTGCTGGAAATGCAATGGCTGGAGTCAGTGTTCGGTTTGACCGCTAAGAGCTACTGTAGGAACATGGCAGTGCAGCATGGAGGACTCCATGGAAGAGACGCTGCTCCCCCCTGTTTGTATGAAAGGCTCACTCTAAGGTAAAGAAAACACAGTGATTCTTAGTTCAGGGTGATTACACACACGTAAAATCATAACACATATAAGTCATGAACATTGGCTACCCAAAGTGGTAAGGTTCAAGGTTTTAATTTTTGATGTGGTAAAATGGCCTTGAAATATGTAAGATCCCTATTTATTATTGATTATGTTTTAGCATGGGGATTTGGGATCCTTTAGAAAAGGTGTTGCTTTCAGCCACCATTTAGATTCCATTTTGAAGACTTAAGACTTGATCTTTCAGAAAACCTGTGAAACAAAAAGTAATGTAGCTGTTCAACTGAAGAAGTTTCACGATGCTATCTGTTGGTTCACAGTGTCCGATCTTCCGTCAGTGCAACTTGTGAACTGTGATTTTGTTGTTCTGTTCCGTACATGCCACATCTATAGCATGTCTGTCTGTGCTGGGAGAGGCATCGCTCCTCTGTGGCTCTTCCTGAGATATCTTCCATCTTTTGTTCCCCGTTATAGGAGTTTTTTTCCCCAAGTTTTTCCTCACTCGAATCGAGGGTCTAAGGACAGAGGATGTTCACTGTGCAGATTGTAATGCCCCCTGAGGCGATGTGATTGTGATTTTGGGCTATAGAAATAAAATTGATTGGACTGGATTTGATTTAGTTCATATGTTTACCCTAATCACCACTTTTGCCTTGAAAAAAAAAAAAAAAAAGGTTGTTGACAATATTTTACACTCAACTACACCACACTTTCCATTTTCATTCCTGTCAATGTCCTAAAAGGTTTCTCACAGAGGGTTTTCTCATATATCACGCACATCAACGTGTGTACTTGTATAAATATATATATATATATATATATATATATATATATATATATATATATATATATATATATATATATATATATATATATATATATATGGTCTTCTTCAGCACATTTACTTTGGAGACTCTTTAAAGTGCTTCATATGAAACCCTCTCCAAAGGCTCCTACACTAGGAGGGCTCTTTCTACATCTATTAAAAATTATTCTTGATGTTTTTTTAATGCATAAAAAACGTCTTTGTGGGTCAGTTTTGCTCGTGCACATCACTTTTGCCCCCTCTGCCTCTTCTTTGATTGGTCAGCAGAAGCCTCATTTCTACTGCACCTACACGCATCAATTTACCGCAAACACACCTCAAAAACCGTTTCCTGACGGGATCAGGCACGAGGCAGTTCGGTTATTGTCATAAATGTTTCACTTTCGGCTCATTATCATAACGCCCTCCTCAGCCCTATCCTTTCTCGTGTTTTCTTTCTTCTTTTTTTTTTTTCCAAACCCCCGAATAGCTGATGATTCAGGAAACATTTCTCTTTCAATGTCCACTTCGTCTCCACTCCTCCTAATGACAAACACCCCGAGATCCAGCGTGCGCTCGCCTCGAGCATAGGAATGGCAGGTGCCCATAAGGGTGGTGGCGCATTACTGTGCTGCGATGGGTGTTTTTCACGCGTCACCAGTGGGCGCCTCTTCCTGCGCACAAAGAGAGCAGAGCCCGGGGATGCGCACAATGTGAGTCTCCGCTCAGAGGCACCGCTGTCCTCTCTGCGTCTTGGCAGCATCTTTTGTGGAGTGTAACGCGAGGAGGTCGAGGATCATTCCCCGGCGCTGCGCGTTACCGTCCTCGGCACCGCAAGAAAGGGGGGGAAAAAAGAAAGAAAGAAAAAAAAAGAAAAAACTCACAGACTGTGGAATTTACCGAGCTAGAGGTTACTGTTAGTCCCATCCTCCAAGACGCACTTAGCCGGAGCAGAATTTAAAAAAAAAAAAAAAAAACTGCTGGAGCAGAGAGGAGAGCAGAGCAGAGCAGAGCTCTTCTTGTGACTGCACAGAGGACAAGAGTTGCTGCGAGAAAATGCTCCCTGCTCACCAGAGCCTGAAATAACGCATCCGACGGATACTGGAATTACAATCTAAAGCAGTTTAATGAAGAGGAAAAAAATTGCGTCCTAGGAGCAAGTAAGTATCCGGTCAGACACCATCCCTGGCATGCTTTTTGCACGTTATTTCCCTGCCTGTAGAAAAAAAAAAATAACATAGAAATCTGAATATGCGACGAACTAGATGCTGCTAAGTTTGCATCCTTTTCAAATAGTAGCGTATAACAACTTCAACGACACAACCCCCACCCCCTAAAAAGAGCCACATCCCCGCGTCGAGATGTCTTAATCTGACGCTGGGAGACTGAGAGCTGCCTGCTGATAGTGGCCACACATGCATGGTGCTGATGATGGCGTTTCTCGACCAGCCTCGAATAGGGTTTTTTCTTTTTCTTTTTTTTTTCTTTTTTTTTTTTGGACGGTCCTACTGGGATTTCCAACTGCTGGGGCTCATCTCCCCCTCCACCCCCTCATCTAGGACAAAGTCCATATGGTGCCGCTCAGCCCAGTCACACCAGGACTGTCCGCTCGGAGAGAGGAGAGGAAAGCTGCCTCTCTTAACTTGTTTCAAGGCAATTATCCCAGTCCCTGCAGAGGAGAGGGGTCTGTAAAACTGTGATCTTATGTTGCTGAATTGTATCAGTGTCACCTAAAAAAAGAAAAAAAGAAGAAAAAAAAAGAAATCATAGTATTCCGGTAATTGTTCAGCATTTTCTCCTCCAGGGGTGAGGGTAATTGCAACCTACAGGGGAGAGTTACCAGAGGAATGAATGCTTCACTCTTTTTCTTTTTTCTTTTCTTTTTTTTTTTTTTTCTGGAAAACCAAATGTTTGGCCACCAGCGGTCCGCACACAAGTGTTCTTTTCTCCCACCCAGGCTGCCAAAGGACAGACCCAACAGTGAGCACTGAGGGGGAGAAAAGAAAAAAAAAAACAAAAAAACGCTCGTCCCGCTCCGTCTTCAAAGTGTCCTACCATTCAGCCGGGATTGTAATCGTTCTCCCCTTCTATTCATGTTTATTTATAGATCCTTTGCACGTATTCTGAGCTGTAGCCAAATGAGAGGTGAGACGCGTCTTTGAAGCCATGCAGTGAATTATTCTATAACGCGGCAGCATCCAGCGTTGGCAGTGCAGGGATGAAAAAAAAAAAAAAAACATAACCCTTTTTGATTGAACCAGAGTGGCAATTACATTGTATGGGCAGTTTCCTTTTCCAGGCAGCCTGAGAAATGGATTGAATATGATGAAAAAAAAAAGAATACATCTAAAGTGTCTGCCTGAGTGTCTGCTGCTCCTCATCCTTGACCTCCAGTTGTATCTAGGATGAGGGTCTGGGGATGTGGCTGGCTGATGATGGGGTTGAGGAATGGATCGCTGCTCCCTTCTCTTTTAAGTGCACTTACTCTCCTGCCCCTGCGTTCCGAGGCAGCTGGGAGGGGGGGTGCAGCCGTGTTTAACATTGCAGGGAGTCACTGGGGGCGTCCTGCTGTCTTCAAGGGATTCGGTGATATATTTTTTTCATTTTTTTTTTTTATTTACGCATGAAAATACACAGCTGTGTGGTGTCGCCCTGCCCAGATGTTAAGCCCCACTGTGGTAAACAAAGCCTCATTATGTAAGGAATGAAATGTCAGAGGAGGTGATGAGCGAATGAGAAATTAATTTCTTTTGGGATTCTTTTTTTTTTTTTTCCCCCTGAGTCAAATCCCTCGGATCGATGACGTCCCCCTCGTCTCCAACTTGAGTGGCGTTTCCAACAATCGGACCCACTCTCTCAGCTCGCTGCACGCCGTCCTCCAGCATTCAGACGCGACCTTAGACACAGTTTCTTAATCACGCCGTCTTTATTCATGCGTTCACGGCGTGACCCGTCCGTCCCTCGCACGTGTGAAGTGGCTACTTTTTTATTTAGCCTGCGAGGGCTTCGCTGGAAATGAAATGGAAGAAACATCCCAGGAGAGAACAATATTCCTTCATGAATGTTAATGTAACAGCTGTTGAGATTGTGTCTGTAGAATGGAGGGTGGGGGTGGGGGGGGACTACATGAAATGCCTCTTTATTTGAAACCTCATTGTATAATCTGCCATGGGAGGCATTACTCTCACCTGAGATGATGATGCGCGAGTTATGGCGCAATCAATACCCAACAATTACTCCTGCTCTGCTTCCTCTTTCTTTCTTTTTTTCTTCTCATTTTCACAAACATTTCGCTGTAGCCTAAGCCCTGGAATACACAGGCACTAAGCCCCGCACTTATTTGTTAATCGCGTCACTTATTTCGCTATCCAGCCCTCGCTCATGTAAAATGGACTCATGCAGGTCTTAGTCGGAGTGAATTAGGAGGCATCAGCGCGCCGTTGATCGTGAATTCTTCATTCATTTGCCGAAAGCACAGAAGCAGCTGTGTATTCAGATGGAGTCGGTCCCCAGTGACGGATCCTCGTCTCCCAGGTTGTCTTGCTGAGTGATTTAATGGAGATGGCAGCAGATAGTCAAAAAGAAAATAACTTGGTGGAGATGAATGCATCATATTGTTGTAGTCAACTCATACCCATTGTGCCACTGGTGTTCAGCTTTTGCAAGAGGGAGCTTCTTTTTTTTTTTATTTTATTTTGTTGCATGATCTGATGTATCTGAATCCGCCGGCTCTGTGTATCGCCTGTGATCTGAACACAGACCTTGAGCGTGCACACCCCTCTGATAGAAAACGCTCTCCATTCCTCCCTCCCTTATTAGATTCTTTTGCAATTATGCTGCCCTCAGGGGGGGAAATGGATGCCTTTAACCACCTTTCCTATCAATTATGTGCCAAACAACAGCCCCACTAACCAAGAAGTCATCTCATTTACTCTGGAATGCGTTTAGTCAATGACTTCCATTAGGTTTAGCTTCTGTGGAGGTGAAAGTGTGATGCCTCATTACATTTGGCAGAGCAATCTTTTGCTCATCATTTCAGCTGAGAAAGCCGGAGAAAGAAAATGCCATCTCACCTTCATCACCATGGCGCCCAAGAAGAGTTTTTTTTTTCTTTTTTATCTTCGGTTTTTCTCTGTGTCCAGACTTTGTTTTGTTCTTTTTTTTTTTTTTCTTTTAGATCTGCTAAAGCATAACCTCATGTGCAGCTCTGCAGGGTTTGACACTGGTGCAGCTTTTTGAAGGTCAAAAGTTATACAATCCTTTCTTCAATTTGAGCGGCTCTGAAATGGCTTTTGGAGCATCGTGAGACACTTAAGTTTTTCCTCTGAAAAGCTGCCCACTGAAAATGAAATTCTTCAAGGCAGGACGAGTCGCCTTATCTGCACGATCAGTTTGCCGGTTCGGGTTATTCCTAGGACGTCCTAATAAATGTTGCTCGCCAGTCGTCATTGCAACCAGCCAATCAAAGATTCGGTAATGTCAAAGCTTTGAGTCTGTTAAACTTTCTTGAACATGTGGTTAACATAGAGAAAGGGTTTCGATTCAACCCAGTCACCAGGATAAATGTTGAAATGCAAGTTCATGCAAACCATGAATATGTTGCAGCTTAACATTTCTGTAGGTTAAATTCTATCTTGTCACAATGCTCAGCTTATAGTCTCGTTAGGTTAAGGCAGAAACATCAAAAGTTAGGTTTCATACTATATTGTGTTTTCGCTCAAAATACCAGTTTTTTTCACCACAGTCGCTGCTTAAAAAAGGTCCTGAGATCTCCTTAACAGTATCCAGTGACGTTACCCTTCAAATGTTGAAAAGCAGTGTCTAACTGCAGTCTCTGACTTGGCAACTTTCTCGCCTGTGACTCGACCTCAATCCCCTCCACCTTCTGAGTCAACACAAAATGTAACCCACTTGGTAGAAATGTCATTAAGGCGCAAATCCAGCCCGTCCTGATCAGAAAAATGACCACAGGTTAACTGTGAAAGTAGCTTATGATTACACCATTGTCAGTTTCTTGTTTGGCAGCACCACTCTAGTTGCTGTAGTAATTATTATGGCAAAAAAGGAGGAAGTCAGGTGAGGTGGTATAAAGAGCGATAAGTCCACATAGGGAAGTGGTCAGGGATGGATGGTTGGGTCAAACATGCGCAGTGGGAAAGAAAAAGTCAACAGTTCTGACCGACTAACGAAGTGAAGTTATGTATTTTATGTAACTGAAGTTACATACGCAACGTAGCTGCGTTCGTAGCTAAAGTCACAGAGTTATTTTAACCCAAACCACAATAATTTCCTAAACCTAACCAGCTAGTTTTAGTACGTGACCTTATCAAACTGTGAAAGTCTGGTACACAGTCGCTGTTACGTTGCAACTGTCTTGGGAAAATTGATGGAGGTGGTTTTGGGAGTCACCGGTAATCAGCCTGTCCAGTCATTACTGTATGTATCATTTTGCAGAAACTTTATTGCTGCTGCAAACTCAACCAAGTAGTTTGTCAATAGAATCATTAAAAAAAGTGAAAATGTATGAAGTTAACTAAGTGTAATGATAATATATTATAGTAGTAGAATACAGTAGTAGTAGCAGTAGTAGTATATAGTAGTAAATAGATAGTAGTAAAATACTTTCCAAACAGGAAACAAACCCCATTGCACTTTACCAGTGCAGCCACAACAGCTTGCTACCAATGAGGACTTTCTCAGATGATGGTCCAGGAGCAACACTAACACAGGGGACACCAGATAAATTCACCTTTCCTGCACAATGACTGGTAAAACAGGCTTTTAATGGGCCTTTTAATGGGCCATTAAAGAAGAAACATCTCAAAGAAGCAAAGCTCAAAAGAGGGAAATGTCACTTCTTGTTTTACAGACTGCAGAATGAAGCTGTTCTCAGCGACAAACATCAATCATATCAGCAGAGACACCGTGCCATGAACTGTGTAACACCCAGCTTGCAAAAAAAGGTCTTATTCGAGGAGATTTTCCTCTCAGGATCTTGAAGCTTTTTGGACTGATGGGTTGGGATGACGAGGTCGGATTCTCCAGAAAGTGGATGGCAGTTAATACCGCACTCAAACTGAAAAATGCAGCACACAATTTTTTTTTTTTTTTGCTCCAGTAGAATCTCAAACCGTGTAATCCAATGTGATGGGTTTTTAGAGTGGCAAAACGCCCCCTAAATTTTAAAAGACACCAGGAAATCCACTCTGAATTGCACTGTGCCTGCAATTACACCAGATGAGGAACAATTACTGGCACCAGGATAGTATAGCTAAGCCAACACTGGCCATTAAGTTATGATCAGGAAAATGAGACAATCCCCCCCACCACCACCACCACCTCCTGCAGCTGCTTCATACTCCTCCATAGGATTATGTTGCCACGATTTTCACGTCAAACCACAGCCACAATCCTCCAGTTACAAGTTGATGAAACAAGTGAGTGGTTAGTATTTAGGTCTGTTTCAAGAATTCCAAAGATAGCCCTGGGTTAATCCGCACAACAGGGTTGTGTTGTAAGGATGAGGGGTTGGGTTGAATTCTTAATCCTGAGAGGCATATCAGTTTCCACTTACTGTGATGTAGGTCAGAGCTTGAGCAAAGCCCCTCCTGTGCCACTGATACTACAATTACAGTCTTAAGACGCTCCGTTCCACCTCCGTATGAGGAAAGTTGAATGGCAATTTTAGGTCATTGATCACTGGCTAGATTGGAGGTCTGATGCAGCAATTTGAGGATGATCAGCCTTTCGAGTGGAGGGCCTTTTGACACTAATGGGTGATGAAGGTTGGATATACCTGGAATGATGAAATCCTCTTTCACAATTCAATTTTATATCGAGATATATTGATATTATGAGGCAAAGATTGGATTTTTCTTTTTCTTTTTTTTTCTTTTTTTTTTTTGCAGGTCAGGGAATTAAATACCTGTTAAATCAAAGCACGCCATACAAGGCAGTTATTCTCAAGGATTTGCAACATTTCCAGCAATGGTATTAACACAAAAATAGACATTAAAGGGGCACTTCGGCATTCAAGTACAATTTTTCTAAAAAGTTGGGGAATTAACAAGAGACAGATTTATAAAAGGAACGGTCGAATTCATACTATCAGAAGCTCAAATGTCCTGACTTTTAGTCCCTTAGGAAGGTCAAGCCCCAAGGCAATGCATCCATTTCCCATCATGCCACCATAATAACGTTTTATGTGCAGCTTGTAACACAGGTCTTTTATTTCAAATCTGTCATTAAATCTCCCAGATTCATTTGTCTTATCCCCAGCTGGTCACATATTAATGCTTTCGGAGGACGGTTGACCCGACCTATAATCCCAAAGCATCTGTATTACTAGCTTCCCAACAGGAGCTTTAGGCAGTTTTGAAGAAGTTACTTAAAATGTGTAATTATTTAACTTCTTACTTACTACTCATTGAGAGAGTATTTATACCAATTTCTAAAAAGGAAGATAAAGCAGATAAAGTAAATAGTTACTTTACTTGTAACAGTATTTTACTCACCAGCTATCAATCAAGTAATCAGTTATTTTTTTAACAATACAACATTCTCTGATTACAGCTTTTTCAATGTGAAAATGTTCTGGCTTACAGTAAATCATTTTGGGTTGTGGACAAACCAAGACATCTGAAGACTTCATCTTGGGCTGTAGTAAACACTGATGGACATGTTTCGCAATTTACTGACATTTAATAGACCAGACAGCTCATTGCTTAATCAATATGATGATCAACAGAATAAATAAAAAGCTGCAGCCCTACATCCAACTACTCCAAAGTCACCACATCCACTCAACTTGCATATTCTAAGTGTAGAAATAAAAAAATAAAAAATAATAATTAAAAAAATAAATGATTTTTAAGAAATACTACCAAAGTAGCCTAATCGTGTTTGAAATGGCCTAGAATAGAATCTGTTCCTTCATTTGCAATGCCTCTGCCACTTCACTTGAATGATAAGGAAACATTTATGTAAGTTGAAGTTTACAGAATCAACAGCCTTGCCTTTATCCACCATTCGTAGTGTTGAATTCAGAAAGCTTTCTAAGCTCTCAGATGGTTCGATTGTGTGTTCACCACGGCTTGCTAGTCTCTCAGAGAGAACAACAATAGCCCAGTTTTCTGACAGAGCAACAGCACCTGCAGCGCAGCACAAGTACTTCATTTTGTGCCTTCACACTGTCAGACCCACGTTACGGACTTTCATCATCAAAAATGGTAATTTCACTTTGAAAACAAAATTACAGCCCCAGTTTTAACTGACCATTACATATGAACAGCTAGCTAAGCCATGCATGTAGCACGTGCTCATAGTGAAGCTGCAGGGGTGTTCCCAGGCCTTCAAAGTCTGAACAAAGCCACATACTTCCCAAAGACTATAGACAAGTGAAGTTACGTAGCACACTCCTCCTCTTCTGGCAGTAACAAGCTGCCTCCCCGCCTCCCGCCTCTCCCGTCGCTGCCACATCCCAGACCGGTCTCAAAGTGTAACTGTGTGTAACTAAACTCCAGGTTAAACAGAAAACCAGCCTACCCTCAAAATGTCACATCATCCCGGAGATTAGTAACTGCAGCGTAATTACCGAATTTCAAACTGTAGCCCCTTAACACTGTGTTACTGACAGAAGCAATCCCAGTGCTGTAATCCACTCCTCAGGAAGGCGTCGCTGCCCAACACTGTATTCTCCTGATGACAGTTATGCTAATGACACAGTCAGAGTCATTGTCTCAGACTTGACAAAGCTCCTCCAGAGCCACAAAGGAATACAGCTGTTTTCACGGGCCGAGTAGTACTTCGTCCGCAGTAAATGGGTCGTAATGTGTAAAATTGCTGGAGTGCCCCTTTAGATGGATAAACACTTTGGTCGAAAAAGGAGTGGCTGACAAACTTCTGTCCTCGTAAAGAATATATTATCATGTCAGTCAACGTTATGAGATGACAAATGAAACGCAGCCTGTTTTTATTGTTTAACTGTCTGGCCCTTTTGTAATTTGTGCACATCTAAGGGAGTGATGCATGTGCATCAGAATGAAAACAGTCAGTTTGCTTACATTCGGTCGGCCACTAAACCCTTTGTTAAAGTATGAAGTGGCAATTTGAGGAGTGCTGGTACACAGTCTGCCAGCTCCTATTAATAGTCAAATAGGGAGAGAGACATATCTTTTGAGGTCAGTCATTTCCCTCCTCACTTCTCTTTAAAGCGGCGGAATTGAGCTTGTTAGGCGGGATGAGAAACGCGCCCAGCAGAAGAAAACATACTCATTTGGCAGCTGTTTCTTCTTCTGTGCCACCTGAAAATCGCACTGGCGTGTTTTACCCTCAGGATTTTTTATTTTTTTTTTTGTCTACTGCTGTTTTCCCCCCGTCGCCTCTCAGTTCCTCAAGATTCACTTTCTCTCGTGGTAACTCTGAAATAATAAGAACCTATTATGTAACTTAGCAGTGCTGTAATCATGTTTTTTTTTTTCTTTTTTTTTGCTGATGAATGCTTGTCGTATTTGGATCAAAATGTCATATTTTAATCACATCCATAATTGCTTTCCCTTCAGATTAAAATTCTTGTATTCAAGGGGAGAGCGTTCCTTTCACGAGGCAATTGGATGAGAGTCTTATTAGCCCTCGGCAACTAAAGATGATGTTACCATGGAGACAAATTGTTCTGCTATCAATCACTGGATGCCTTGCAGGTAAGATATTATAACACATTTCATATTGAGTCTCAATGCAATTGTTGTCATGTTCTGTGTCACGACAATGTGTCTCCTAATAAATGAGTGCGTCTGTAATGTGTTTTCATTACGGAAGCATGTCTTTTTTTCTGCGTTATTCTATGCAGTATTTCTATGAAATATAGAGTTTCGTCCATTAGGGTTGTAAACAATCTCAGAAAATCTCTTCTCCTCGACCAAAAAAAAGGTTACACTGATTAGGTTGCAGTCGTTGCATGTACATCTCCCCAGCGTGATGTCCTTCGCCGCTCCCCTGAGCGCCGGCCCGCTGCGTTCACAGTGCACTGTCAGGGACGACCGGGAGTCCGAACCCGTCCCTGTTTATGGCCTGTCCAGATCATTATCAGGATCCATGCAATGAATCCAGCCCGGCGTTTTAGTGCAATCTACTTGCCACCGCGCCTCATTCTGCCCTTGCGCGGCCACCAGGGATTTGAGCAGGAGAAGCAGCAGAGACACTCCACCAGAATGTCAACCCTTGTTCGAATGACATTGTAAATCCCAATGAATGTTATTCAAATTGGCTCATGGGTAATTCACACCCAGTACTCTAGGGAGCAAGATCCAAGCGGGCTCACCTTCCTAGCGGACAAGTGTTTTTTTTTTTGTTTTTTTTTCACCACTTGGGCTTCGACCGTTGCCTGTAGGTGCCAGTTGTTATTCAGTGTTGTGATCATACACTTGGAACCCCTCGAAAAATCACTGCAGCTGATAACAATCATTACAACAAGTTGTCGGGCTCTATTGTCTGGGAATTTCACAAAACGCTGCTTAGAAGTCAGGCTGAATGGCATTGTATTCAAATCCACATTAGGGAGAGGCCGATAAACCAGAACTGTGAGGTGAATGAACAGCCGGCAAAAGTCGCTTCTCTCGATCTCTCGCGCGCGGTGAAATGTGTTGATTCCCTGACATATTATCACCGGTTAAAACCACGTGTAGAACTGCTAGCCACATGCTGCAATCTGTTAGCAGTAGGATATTAATTAGGCCTACTCCGGCCGTCTGTTGACTCCGCTTTCATTTAGTACCAGATTGTGTTCCACATCCTTTCCTTTTAAGCTGCTGGCAGATGAGTGCATCCTTATGGCCTCAATTAACCGGTGCATGCGTAGTATGACATAGACGGCCTGAAAATAGATCACTCTGCTTTATTTATCTACCCTGTCACTCGCAGGGAATCATTAATTACGGGGGAAATAAGTGAGAATTGGCTTTCTACACCAGCAGTCAACCATTGAAGTCTTAAGCACTCAACTTAAATCCTGTTATTATCTATCGCTATGACATTATTCATGGCAATTATCACGGAACGTCTTGGTTCAGTTCTATAACTGGGTGTATGTGAGCTCACAGCAACTGCATTTAGCTTTCCCTGGCTACATTTAAACAGTGCTCTTGCTATTTTTATTTACTTGCATTTTATTTATTTATTTATTTTGTTTACCTGAGAGCTTTGAAGCAAGGAGATAATAAATATGTTGGACCGCGGCAACAGCATTTATAATATTTCATTCATCATGATGATAAAGTGACAGAGAGAGGCCGGGCAATGTGGAAAACGGGGCCTGCATACAAAACTGGAGTAAACACGAGCCCCATGGTCAGTGTTTGTGCACGCCTGGTTCATTTAAAACAAATGCAGAAGAGGCACACAGTGAAACAGATACTGAATATGTCAGCATTAGCAGTTAATGCCTAGCAAGGGTAAGCGGGATGTACACAAAGTGTATATGCAGTACCTCTTGGAGTGTGTCCCAACGCATTTCTGTTCTCCTCTTCGGAAAGAGACACATTTGTTCAGAGAATAGGAGACAGAGAAAGCAGTATACACTGAGTGTGGAAAAGGTGCTGTATATCAGCAAGATGAACTATTTTCCCCCCACCCTGCCTGTGTTTTCACTGTATTCTCCCAGTGTTTTCTCCTAAGGTCAAAGAGACAATTTCCCCGCCTTGTACTACTATAGACTTTCTCCCCTCTCTCCCAGCCTGTACAGAGGATGTCATATTTCAAGGGCCAAGATGGAGGACGGAGCCAAGTGACCTCATTTTACCGATCAACTCCCCGGACCAGCACGCTACCATCACGTGCGAGGCAGAAGGCAGCCCTCCCCCGCAGTACAGGTAAATTACCACATCAAAGTTCCGTTTCCCCCCGCAAGCCTCCTCGTCTCCAACTGTCTACCCGCTTCAGCTCCACATCCACATCACATGATGGGAATCCATCGCCGCTTAATTGCTTCTGTGAATCTCCGCTGCCGCTTCCTAAGGAAATCAAAGAGGGCACCGATAGCGTTGATTGCAATTGATTTGCTGAAGAACGTCGTTTTTCTGGACATAAATGCTTGAGAGAGATTGCACACCATCCGACTAAAAGACGGGCTTTCAAAGAGCGGCTGCCTAATTTGAGCATCAATTTTTTAATTGAACAAAGCTTATCTATTTTCAGCCTGAGCTATGATGTTGAGTCAGCTAGATTCAGGTTGATAGTGCCAACACCTCAGATATGAGTGAAGTTAACTTCATTAATGATACGATTTAAGCCACTGAGCGGCTTAAGATGATGATTTAAAGCATGGAGCACGGGCTAAAGAAATCATTAGTGTAGAAAAGGAGATCCCAGCAACTCATTTGCACCACGGATCCTTTGATATCTCCCCGGCTATTCCCCGGCGGTGCACGGAGCCCGCCTGAAAATGGCAGCGGGCGATGTTTTTTTTTTGTGGTAGATTGTGTTTCAGAGCTTGGTCAGCACCATGTAGATACGCAGCAAGCAGGGCAGAGAGGCAATAACCTTGTGAGTGACATTCCGTTAAATGCTTACATTTCCTATAATGTGTCTGCACTGAAAACATGGTCCAGGCACAGCAGCGAGGTGGGGGGGGGTGGGGGTATAATTATACTTGTGCAACCTGAGCTTTCCCAGGATGAAGCCGAAACCGTCGCTGGCATTATTTCCCCCCGCAACTTAAAACATTCTGATGTTCACCGATGGCGTCGAGGAGGTTTTTCTCCTTTGGGTCCTCGATGGCCTTGAAGCAACAGCCAGGAAAATGTGTAGGTGTCAGAATGATCTGCAACTTTTACTCCAGCTGAGCAAGCACGTACTGTTACGAGGGCTGTTATGCACACACCATCACTATTATAACGTAACATGTTAGCTACATATCAGCGCTGCGCCAATCAATATTTTATATGAGTAGTGGAACAAATGACTGCGTAAAGTGAAAAGGGCTGGCTCATCATTAGAAACCCACAGAGATTTACAACCAACTTTGCATTTTCCCTTTAGCTTTATGGAGTGTTTTAGTGTCCTCCACCTCACTGTTTTTTATTTTACATCCTGAAATCCTTTACTGTTTTTAGTATCCACACTGGGTCCAGCAGCAGAAAGAAGGCGCCTGATTTTAAGCAAAAGAGAACCTGATAAATGCACAGAACCAAATGTGAATTATTAGCTAGTGTGCTAATGATCCCACTCCTGGCTTGAGTTCTTCCTGATGTTTCGTCTATTTTTGGGAGTTTTGGGGAATTACTTCCACTAGAATGGAAGAGAAAATTCATTGTGATAATGTTAGGCGTTTTCTTCGCTCACTCTTCACAGCCACTGAGCCCATTGTTCAGGAGCCAGCTTACCCAGTAGCAAAAAACACACAGCCACTGAGCAGAAGAGCAGAGCCGCTGGGGCAGCAGCAGACTGGATCAGCTGCTAACCTCAGCACAGAGCACACGTCTACATCAGTAAGGTGCTAACAGCCACGCAGAGTAGCCTCTAAGACTGGGGTACATTTGTGATGCTGGTTTTGCTTGTTCTTTACAGTACACGACTGTGGCTTTTAACACAGCTGTTTATTTATGTATTTATGAGACCAAACAAGCTAAGAGAGCTTGTCGAACAGACATGTCTCGTAGTTGAGCAGGAGCTACGGTGTGCGTTTGTAGGAGTTTTGGAGGGATTCCCGAAGGAAGCAAGTAATTTTTTTTTTTTTTAGTTAGATACTTGCTTGCATCCAGCTTCCTCAAGATCTGGCGATAACGATATATTTTATGACCCTTCCACTGCTCTGATGTTATATAAGACTTTTGTTATAAACTTTACCCTGCTTCCCTAGCGAGTCTTGTCTCATCTCTTATTTTGTCTACTTCTAGTTTTTTGTTTTTTGTTTTTTTTACTTTCTGAGTTCACTGATTTTACACCATTTTCAAAGCACTCAGCCTCTGTTTGTAACACAACACAACACAACACAACACAACACATATATCTGACTCCAGCGATGTTCATCTAGGTCAGTAGTTCCTCCGCTTGGAGTCAGTGGCTTCAATTATGAATGAAATATCTGAAACCAGGTTTAAAAGGAAGAATTGATGTTTGAGTGAGGGAACGCTCACCACTGCGGATTGACGTGCCTGATAATGCTTTTAAAGACACACGATGTCTTCCCTTAATATTACTTTGAGGAAGGAGTCGGGTTCTTTTAGGTTTATTTGGGTTGCATCAGTTTTTCTGACACTGATCGTCCTTGACTTGTTTCCCTCCGGGCAAGGAGAGGACTGTTTTGTCCTGGTGATAAAATAGAAAGCATAAATTCTTGCCAATTTACTTCACTAACACTGAAATTAGAACCTCAAAGTGTCGTGAGCAGACTGAAATAATGCCTTTAGGATGTGGTCATGCTGTGACTTTCACCAGATTCTGCAAACTATGCATGGGCCCAGACCTTGCAAATGAACAGTATTTGTATAATTAGATATGCCAAGCGAGAGGGTATTAAATTCAGAGCTCCTCACTTAATTTCCTCAGTTACTGCAGCTATTAAGAAAAATTCATCCATTTGGTTTAATATCCATAGAAAAAAAATTGGGTCACACAATATTGAATTTGTCAGAGATGATGATGTCAGGGAGCCACAGTAGCACTGGAAGTGTCAGTCTCCTTTCGGTTGGGTGTTTCAGCATTCCTGCAGTGAAAAAAGCGCATGTGAAATGTAGATAAGATGAAATTATGGTCGGATATTACCTGAATCCAGCAGGCAAATACCAAACATAATAGATATCCACCACACTTGGAATGAACTATAGTATAGTAAGTAGTGATTCCCATAGATACAGAATGGTTTTAGTAGTTTATTTGTTTCAGAGACATACAACTGACCAGCCTTCACAGACTTTTTATCTGTCAATAAGTTGTCATACATTAACAGACTGCCTATAAAAATAAAAAGCATTGTTGACTAATTAAACTGGAGACGGTCAACTTCCCCCCAGCGTTTCCACGTTGTATTAATTCTGGCACTGCTGTCACAAGACAGCCAGATAGTTTCCGTTTCCCTCAGAGTAACAAGCAACTACCAATAACACGCGACAAAACATGAGTTTATTCATTCGTTTAGTCTGTAATGGAGACATGAAGGTGGATATAAATGGTGCCAGGCTGCCAGCCTGACCGGATCGCCAGTCAGCCCTCATTTTCCTGAGAGATTCTGTGCCCAGTGGCAGACGCAATTGCATAGTGAGAGCGAGGTTTATAGAAAACCAATCTAAATGCAGATGGTGTCACTCTATAGCCAAGACAGCAACCTTTACCTCATGATGACTTATTAAAACAAAACATTGTCTATTGCACTCCCAAGGAAAAAGAGCATCAGCCTATTATGATAATCACACTGAACTACATGTTTCTGAAAAACAAAAACAAAGTACAAATATCTGCATGCTTATGCAAAAGAAACATCTAACATCACCTGTCAAGGGACGTCCATGTCTGTTCCCTAACATGAGTAAATTGTGCATTTGTTGGGGATTATTTTAACCAGTTGATTGGCACACATGTGTTGTTCTAGTGAGCATGTACAGCAGCAGGATGGTGTATATGTATACGTGTATAAGTGCTGAATGTCATGGTAGGTAGTTTAACGTGAGCACAGAGGAATTTAGCTATATCAGGATTTGACAAAACATACATTTAGTAGGATCAATTTATTCTTGGTGTCAGACTTTTAAAGGTTCAGTGCGTATGATTTAGTGGCATGTAGCAGTTAGGTGGCAGATTGCAACCAGCTGAATACCCCTCACTTCACCCTCCACTTCAGTGGCCACTAAAAGTGCAAAAGGGCCTATTCTTATTCTAAGGTCAAGAAAATGACAGATTTTTCGTTTAAGGTGATTCGATACATATAAAAATGTTGCTATAAATCGCATATTATGTTCCTGTCTGTTAATGCCCTGTTTAATGGGATTAATTGACAAAAAAAAAAAAAAGTATCACCAGCATTATGATCAAATTTGTGTGAATCATTACTAGTAGCATCATCATTTAGGGACTATCAAAGAACAAGTGCTTTTCAGACTCATCAGTTTGTATCGATACTATCCAGTAAATACACATGGAAAAATCCATCATGGACCCAATGGACCATGACGTGCTGCAGAACCGTATATTGGAAAATCTAGGCAACCACTACATGAAAGTGAAAACTAGCAGGGATGAGGTAGTGCAAACCCCTTAAACGTGAAGTTAAACCTGCACAATTCCTCCTGTAATATACTGAAAATACCAAATTGGATATATCTAACTGTGATATGGACCTGGAGAGGTCATTAATCAGGCTGTTTGACAAGCTCGAAAATTCTGTCCGGCTGATTTAAGCGGCCGAGCGCAGACAGCAGGTATGATAAAATGAGAACATAAGGCTGTCATTTGTGTTTATGCTCATAAGCTCTGCTAGTTAGCTCCATTCTGTCTGATTTTGTTTCACGACACCTCACTCCGCTCCACCTCACCCACTCAGTGACACCGTGAGAGTACGACTGGGAGCCCTGACAGTTCTGCGGTTGACAAATAGTCCAGTGTAGCGCCAGAGCACACTCCGGGGCTCAGAGCTATGCTTTATGAATACACCTGTCACTGTGTTTACTATGAATCTGCTGTAACACAGGATCAAGGGCACCGCAGTGATTGGAAAGGGGGAATAAAAAAGTACTCTGGTTGGTGTCTGCTATCATGTAATGTGACTTCAGGCAGATGTATGACTCTACCTTTGTTTACGGGTCGGCACAGGGTAACAGGGACATAAATAGAACGGCGAGCATGTGATTAGAAGATGTTTTTTTTTTCCTATTTTTTTTTTTTTTGTTATGAATCCAGCCGCAGCTTTGAGTCAGATAAAAGGGCTGAATAGAGAAAATGTTTAATTGATTTTGTATCTTTTGGAGGGTCACTTTTGGAGAAATCTCTGTGATCCTGGGGCTTTTCAGATCTTACAAAATCAGTTGGATAAACTGGAGGAATGCAGGACTGTGGTCTTAAATAAAAGGCTTTATTACTGAATTCCCAGATAGGAGACACTGGATATGGACTGATGCATATCTATTATTTATTTACATATATATATATATATATATATATATATATATATATATATATATATATATATATATATATATATATATATATATATATATATATATGATAACATTTCACTTATTTTCAAAGCTGATACATACGCAGGAAACACACCCACATGCATGCCGACACACACTCACACTTATACAAGGTGGTTTTAGGAATATTTATCGTGTTACATTTGGCTTGAAGGCCAAACGAACATCAATTTATTAAAGAGCAGCAGCAATAACCTGCTAAACATAACTGTAGAGAGTACCCTGGTCAGCAGTTGAATTTCCATTATCAGCTCTAAGCTCTGCATGTGTGCGTGCGTGCGTGTGTGTGTGTGTGTGTCTGAGAGCGAACAGTATGTGGTCTGTGTGGCCACTGCCGTCTCTGTGGGTGTCTGGCCTCAAGGAAAGCCAGGTGAGCCACTGCTGCAGTACAATCCCCAGTCTATTTGATGAGGAGACCTCATGCAAAATTGATGTGAACCTCAAGGTCACGGGGAGTTCATTCAGAGCATGCTCAGATCAGCCCGTGCCTGCAGCACACCGCAGCAAATAGGACTGTTCCCCCGGACTCCGCTGGACTTAGCGTAAGCTCCTCTCGGCCTGATGGGGTGGTGGATTCAATATGATTCACTTTGGGCTTGCTTTATCATTAAGACCTCTGCTCAGCCTGTGTCACCTTTCTGTTTTCACTCCTCCTTTGTATTTGAAATGGAATTATAATGAAGGAGTAAGGGAGATGTTTTCTTTTGAACAAAGGAAAGATATGGCTCTGATGTCTTGTGCTCGTTAGCAATGCGCTGGCCACAAATAGAATGCTGCCTCTGTTGAGGTAACAGTTGTGTAGTTGTCCAAAGGAGTAATGAGGTGTTGTTTTGTGGTTGTTTGCCGGCCTCTTCGGCTTGTGGCCCCTAAAACAAAGCGGTGTGTGCATGTGACAACTCCCCCATCACAGGTTATGGCCTTAATATGTGCATGAGTTGTGCGCAGTTCTATCAGAGTGTTTCTCTGAAATCACTTGCTGAGGCGTGAAGAGGTGAAAATGTCCAGAATGTCAGATGAGCAAAGCATTAGCAAAATGAGAGAAATGTCAGATGCATTATGTCTTTAACCCTGTCATGACCACTTGGAGTAAATCGCCCAGTTGGTGAGAGGAAAACTCTTTCAAACCCATCGTCAGAATAAATGTTGGCAATGTACCACAGACAAGTTGTCAGGTTGCATTTCTGTATGCATTTCTTTATGTTTATTTAGGTTCAATTTTCAATGTTATTCAGCCCTGCCTCATCAGAAAAATGATCATATAGGTCAACTAGGAAAGCAGGATATTATGAACTATATTGATGTTTCTTGGCAGCGACCTCTGATGTTTCTTGGCAGCCATAATTATTATTATAGGTGCAAAGGAGGAAGTAAAGAGAGGTAGTATAAAGAGTGGAAAGTCTGTATAGGGAGGAGGTTGGGGATGGATAGTCAGGTTAAACAAACACAGGACTTGCATTTAGGAGATCGAAGTCAGTGGTAAGTTCTTTGAACATACTAACATGGTAAAGTTACGTCACATATGTAAGGTAACTTAAGTTAGGTAACGTGACTTAAAGATCTAGTTTGTACCAAAGCTAATTTTGCAAGATCATTTTGGAAGCCACCATCTGAAGCGTCAGCATTTAGTGAGTTGGAGAAACCCAAAGCATCAGTTTTTGATTGGCTTGATGAGGCACAAATCAAATATCTTACAATTTGGACTTTTACAGCCAAACCACAATGTCTTCCTGAGCCTGAAACAAGTAGTTTTGAAATTAGTACAATTCAATTCAATGCCAGTATGCTTTTTGTTGGTACGCTGCAACAATTATGTAGTTTTGGGACCGGTTAATAAATGCTGTTTTCAGTGAGTGTGGTTATGCACCGATATGAGGATGTGTTGATCTTATCTTGTATCAAGACTGTACTTATGTTCTGGTTAGGTTTAGGCACAAAAAACACTTGGTAAGGGGGTTAGGTTTCGGAAATGATCCTATTTGGGCTTAAAATACCTGTTTTAATCGGCACAAACCCAGCTAGAGATTGTCCTCAGGTCTGGCATCACATTTATATATGGTGAAACTCAGTCTTGAACTGTGGTCAGGCTTCTCGCCTCTGACAACACCACCACACCCCTCCATCTCTGTGGTTGGTATCCTATAACACCTGTGAACGCATCAGTGGTTTGCTTTCATTAAAAAGACCTCGAGATGAATGTTTATGTGGTGTTGTTTGAATGTTCAGTGAGAATTATCTACCCATATGGTGGATACCCTAAAAAAGTGGTGCAAAATCAATAGTCACTAGGGTACTCTCTACAGATTTATCAGCACCACTTTCTGATAAGGTGCATCTTATGAATTGTTTATACATTCCGACTAATGCCTTTATTAATAGTTAATAAATCACTGACTTTCTTCCTCAGAGCAGTCGTAAGCCATTAATAAGCACAAGTTTTTATTAGACCAGCTTGCTAAGTTTTAGCTGATCCATAAAACATCAATTATGTCCTTATTAACCCCATAATAATGTTTTTAAAGACAATTAACCAGATCTTATTAAAAGGGGGCGCTTATTTATCTACCATCATGCACTGTGCAGACATGGAAGACAAAACACATGTACTGCCAAAAGAAAATAATTGACCCCAGTAGTATTAATCTGTTGTGTTAATACAGTTATCACCAAGGATCCGTGAAGTTTTGAGCTTACATTAATGATAAACTGGTGGATGTTGGAGGTCCGATACAAAGTAGGATTGCAGTAGATAAGATGTGGCTGATAGTGTGTAGATAGTGGCCAATATTCATCGCATTGTCTCATGTGGAATCATGTCATCGCGTTGTATCACTGGTGGGAATAGGAAGAAGTAAACGTTTACATGAGCGGTGCGTTAAGACAAGGCCGCATTTCTCACCTGTGTGTTTTTTTTTTTAATTCCATTGCGTATAAAGGCGCCTCAGCCTGGTTTACAGAGAGGCTGTGCTCAGTGTGGTGTGCTGATGTTTCTTCACGTTTTCTGAGTGTGAAGATTCACATTTTTTTCACATACTACTATGTGAAAAATCACAAGTGCTTTAAATAGTTCACGTCACATTAATGTTAGGTATGAGACCATCTGTGACAAAAAAAAAAAAAAAAAAAAAAAAGACAGCCGCTTTTGTTGATCTTTCCTCGTCTTTGCTTCAAACCCACCTTTCCTGGGTTCACATAAGAAAGGCGAGCAAGAGCTCTCTAATGATGCCTTCCCCATGTCTTCTAATATCATCGCCTGTCTCAGGTGTATCTGTGGCAAGAGTAGGTGGGTGGCTTACTGATTGTGTCTGCGGCGCACAGACGCCCTCACACCCAGCCAGCTGTCTGCTGCAGGGGTGTGTGATCTGTCCAGGCTGCCCACCTTCCTCCCCCATTAAGCTCAATCACGCTGGGTGGCTGCAAGTCTAACTATCTTCTCATCCTTCTCCATTTAACCTCCTACCCTCTTCCACATACAATAATCCTCCCTTTGGCACAAACAAAGGAGGAAAGGGACAGCGGAGAAATTCAGATGGAGAAATACAAGGACTTTAAACACGGCGGCAAAAGCGTGTGATGTACTCGAATTGCCCATGTGATGGAGCTGGGTACGCTTTTACATAAATTCTTGGAAACATAAGCTTTGCCATGACAAGGGTAGAGCATTTAAAAGTAATATTGTTGGAATAGTGACAAAATCAGTGAGATTAAGTGACTGGCGCAGACTGTTAGATGAATAATGCAAGCAACAAGATGAAAGACAGCTTCGTCTTTTGTAGTCTGTCAGGCAGGAGAGTGGGGAGAGCCATGACTGACTTTAAGACTGCATGAAGCATCATTCTAACAGCCTGTTAGTTTGCCTGGGAGGAAATAAATGATATTGATTTTTTTTCCCCTCTCCTTATCATTGGAAATGTCATTTCACAGTCCTGTCACTACGAAGGCCGACTAACACACAGCATTCCAATAATCCTCTGTTCCTCCAATCCTAGAAGGAACGGGAAGAGTCATTTTTCACCAGTGTTAATGATCTGAGATAAAGTCTCATCACCCTCCATATTTGTATAGGTTCCTCCTGCGCCTTGCATCTCCCTCAGATGTGGCACTGTCGCACCGACAGACTGATGTCAGTGAATAACGCGCAGTGTGAAGTGTTTTCATTGGTCAGCGGGAGCAAAATTTGGCACTTTTGTCTCTTTTGTAGCGTTGATTAATAGCTCATACTTCCTGAACTGAGCTGGCATGACAGAGTATCTCATGACCTTTCCCTGAAGGAAATGGTCCGTAGACAACGCAATACGAAGGTGTCAGAAAGCAATAAGACAGAAACGCAAAAGCACAGGCATAAACTAATTAGAAAACACTCAGAGAGCGCCCAGCGCTGCCAAGGCTGCACAGTCCTATAGACATGTCAATTTCGGAACACAAATGTTAAGGCATTTTTAATCTGCATCTGCATCACAATGTGCACAGTCAACATGGGATGCTTTTGCCATTTATTTATTTATTTATTTTTTCTATTCAAGTAAGTGCAGTGGAGTCTACAGACACACCGGGGCCTCTGTGACACTGTTGGCATGGTGGTGCTTTTGAGTTGACATCAGCAGGCTAATCAAGCCTCTGAGAATAGCAGCAACTTCCAAGTCAATTCAAAATAGTGGCCAAACCGTGTAATTGCAACCCAACTTGATGCACGGTGGCCCAAAAAGGTTATATCCCATGAGCTTACATTGTGAAAGAAGTGGCTGTAAAATGATATTAGAATTTGATACAATAGGTCAGGTAACCTGTGGAAAGCTGAGAGGAGTTGCACAACTAAGTGATTTTTCAGTTAGCGGGGAGCTGGACCAGAAGTTAGCCTCCCAGCTAGCAGAAGTCTCTGGTGAGATGGCACCTTGTGAAAGATCTGGCTGATTACATACCTGGAGGTGGCACACATAGCACTTCATGCACCACAGAATTCATTTCCCAGGAATGAATGGGGCCCTGCTCAAACATTGTATCTAATTTCTCCTAAATATATCCACGATGCTAACATTTTCATTATGACTGCACTAACATGCTAATGTTTAGCAGCTCAAATGTATATCATGTTTACCACCTAAAAAAGACGGTATTACTTCTTCTCCTGCTGCATTTTTTTTGTGTTATCACTAAACTGAAAATAAGGCTGATGCTGATGGGTATGTAATTAGATTTGCAGGTATCTGATGAACTCCACCACTGACAAAGTAAAAGTTTGAATTGGAAAGTCGGGGGATCACCAGGATTAGATTCTCACAAAATGTTATGTTAATCCACTGCTGACTTGATAAGTGAAAACCCTCAGCCACTATTGGCGCTAGATGAAATGTCAGAGGATAACCTGAGTCATTAGGATTTATCATCTGAGTACAGCTAATATTTACCAAATTTCATGGCTATCCCTGTTGCAGTTATCGAGATTTTTCACTCTTTATCACAAATGTTGACCTGGTGTTGGCGGAATAGAAAATTCAGGGGATCATAGAAGTCAGCAGGAATCATCCTTTGGGAACAGTGAATTCATGTTATGCCAATAATGTGGCTGAAAATAGTAAATTGCTCCATCACCATGCTATGAAACACAACCTTGTGTATTGCTACATGCACAGGAACACTTGTCTCTCGTGCACGGCCGATATTTCCATCAAATGTCAAATAAATCTGTTAACATTTGTCAGATATTCCGCTAGCAGGCTCAAGCTGCACCAGAAAAAAAGAAAGAAAAAAAAAAAAAAAACCTCCTCAGTGAACGTAATTAAAAATGAGATGAAATAAAATCCACTTCACCACGCAAGCAGGAGAAAATCAATACTCACCTCTACAGATTTTCTCTGTTTGGAATTTTGCCTAAATTAAAAGCAAAACAAAATACTTAAATGAAGTCAAACTGTTACAGAAAAAAACTGGAAGCTGTATCTGTGCTTAATGTCAAGACTTTTATTTTTGCTCTTCCGTGACTTGCCGGGAGGCTTATTCACAGCATTCAGATCCCTGTGTTAATAACACAGAGCCCTGCTCTCATTACTCACCTTTTATCTTCTCAGCATGATGTGGGTGGACCGATCGAATCGATCTCTGTGATAAACACTGTGAGCGTGCATCTCCAGGGGGCTCAGCTACTGATTGTGTTTGCGTTTTTCCAGATGGTCACTAAACGGAACACTCATTGATCTGGGGAATGACTACCGGCGTCACATGTCTGGGGGCAGCCTGATCATTAGCAACCTGGACAAGGACCAAGACACCGGGGTGTTCCAGTGCACGGCCTTCAACGCGTGGGGGTCCATCCTCAGCCGCAGAGCCAGCCTGCAATTTGCATGTAAGTGATCCCCACAACTGCTCACACATTTCTGGCATGGCTCTGACACAGTTATGACACCCTGGCACGTTTTTTTGTATCTGCCGTATATCAGTCTGACATGTTTGTTACATGGTTGTGGCCCTGGCTTTTTTTTTTTTTTTTCCATTTACTATTCCAATTTCTCATTGAGATTGCCTGTGAATAGATTTCCGAGAGGGGAAATGGTAATCGAATGAAATGTCAGACGCAACAAACACAGTGGGTGAGGCCGCTTCTGACTGCCTCTGAACTCCATTGATTCTCATTAGTGGTTCCAACTCTGACAGCATCTTTGCTCAGTCCGAATTGACTCATATTTTGCCAAGTGATTCGTCGGCCCCTGTGATTCACACTGTAAAGGAGAAGAGCACAAATAATGCTTAAGAAGAATTTGCATCCTTGTAATCGGCAGCCATGCCGTTTTGAATAATATAAACAGCAGACTGTGAGTGGATCAGATAGTGACAGGCTGTCTGATGCTCCCGACTTCCTGTTTTAAAATGCAAAAGGAGGGAAAGTGATGCTGTAAAGTGGGGGCCTACCTTCCAGACAGGGGCTGTAGAGGCACCTCTCTTCTCTTGATCAAGCCTGCCGGCTATTGATCATGTCCCAAGGATAGAGAGCCTTTCACTTCCTCTCAGGAGATGGGCTGCTATTATCCCTATAGCCCAGTAATGAATCTCACTTGTGGGGACCGGGTGAAGAGCAGAGCTGCTTGACATTTATTGTCTTGCCTAATGCACAGTGAGGGAGGTCTCGGAGATCAGCATGGCTGATACTCTGTTTTTCCGCGTAATGAGGCCACTGCCCTAAGATAGAAATGTCATGCCTTCTTTGCTGCTTGGCCTGCCTTCAGAATTCAGCTGCAACCACTATAAGCTGCCATATCCTCCCACAGCACACAACTGTTGGGGAAACATTGGGAGTGCTGCGTAGAATTGCAGAAAAAAAAATATATTATCTACAGCATCAACAGAACTGATAAGTTAATCTTTACATACCGCCTGAGAGACATTCTGGTTTCATGTAATCTGGATGTTATTTTTATAGCTTCAGCCATCACCATTGGTTAAGATAACATTGTAATCTTAGAGTCAGTTGCTGAGATCTGGGAACTTTGCAGAATTGGCCTGCTGCACATGCACATTAATGTTTGTCTCCTCCAAGTCCAGCCAGCCCACTTCCTGAATATATCCCAATATAAAGTCAACCCAGACTTTATATTGGGATAAAGTTATGCACACGGATATCTCTATTAAAGGCCCGGAAATGTAACATTTTAATGGTTTATAAAACAGAAGTCACATGCAAGGACTAGAAATGTTCCTTCTTTGCCGTCAGAGGTGTCCTGTCATTTCAACATTTAGGTTTATAATGACGAGTTATGTGGACTTGTTCTTGTCATTTATGTGGGGGGTGGGGGTTGTCTTGCAGTACCACAATTGACCACTGGGGCGAATTAGCATCAAGAAGACAGACATGTCATTGACACCACATTGGCAGCTTAGGTCGTCACTGCAATACAATCATTATCGCCACCATATCGAGCTGGGCAAAATACTGAACACTGAACAGTTCCATGTAAACCGTTAAATAAAACCCACTATAATTTGTATTTCTCATCAGATCTCAACGAGTAGTTTTCATATTCAAGAGTAAATTAACTGTGGAGGTCAAAAGAGTTTTTGTCAGCAGTTACTTAAAGTCTCAATTGTTAGGGTGCATTCACTGCCAGACTCTCAAGAGAGCAGATTCTGAGTGACTAGAGGGAAACTTTTTGTACTCCGCATAGCTACGTGTAAGCCCTTGAACAGAAGAAAGACTCACTGAAATTGCCGGAGAAATATAAATGTTAGTGCTTTTTATTTAGAAAGAACACAGCTCCACCATTTACCTTCTACATATTTGCTGTGCCGTGTCAAAGGTGTCCCCAACAATGACAAACCCACAGGAAGGACACATTACCTAACCTGTAGAGCCTTTTAGCTTCTGTCTGCTGGTGTTGGTTTCATGGCCCTTTACTGTCCTCTTCAGTCCACTCTCAGCTCTTTCATCAGAGTTCCTTTCTGCCACAGCTGCCAGCTGCATTTAGTGAAATACTCCACGCTTCCTGAATCGGCACCAGACGGCAGACGGACACACTGTGTGATTAGCTGGTGAATGCAGTGGCGCGTTTTAGTAGCTTGAGAGCCAGATAGTTTACCTCAGGTGTCGGAGGAGACCAAAAACAGAGCTAAAAGAGAGTGAATATTCAGCTTACATTCAACAGATGGAGTGAAACGTGATATCAAGACATGTTATCAGATCGTATTGTGTCTGCTGTATGTGCAAGTAAAGGGAACTGCTGGAAGAAACGTCATCTCAAAATATCAACTTGCAACATTCATTTATTTCTCAAGGTGATGATAGGTATGCCGGCGTAGTGTTTGCACAACTGGGCTACGCAGTTCGGTTCAGTTAACCACCCGTGAAACTGTCTGAGTGCTCACATTTCTTGCTTGTCTCACACTTTGTTGTAATTGTAATTCACAGAAATTACCTCGATATCGCAACGACGGCCGAAACCACCAAAAATAGACCCGAGTTTTGAAAAAAAGCTGCCAAGTTTCCTAAAACAGGGCCCCCAAGCATGCAATAGCTGCGTTGCCCTCTCAAGCAGGTTAAAGTAGCCTTGCTCAAAAATCACTGCTGGACACAATTCATAACGGAGAGCGTCTACACAATACGGCGGCGCCATTGCCCAGACCGATCGTCTTGGAGCCGTAATGGTCGCCGTGTAATCTCTGGGCCAGCCATTCTTATATGGCAGAGACTGATTCTGCCTACAAAGGAATCACTGCAGCTACAGTGAGTTTGGCCTCCAGCTCTCAGAGTTACAGTGTGTGGTCAGTTCACTCCAGTGAAGCCCATTATTCTTCCGCTCAGAGGCCGGAGAAGAGAGGCGCGTATCCCCTCCAGCGTCGAGCCCGGCCACATCTCTACCCTCCCCTGTGCCATTTTTTTTTTTTTTGCAAGATCTCCGTGAAGGAGTCATCCTTTCCTCAACCCCTAAGTAATTATCTATGGCTCTCTGATTCACCTCCCGCTGCTCCCAAAAAGCGTTGCCATTATAATTATCGGCCGCTGTTTTTTTTTTTTTTTTCCTTTGCCGGGCTTTTTTCAATCAAAATCAAGGAGGTGAAACTCTCCCCACTGCCGTACCTCGGAATCGTAAATGTCTTTAGGAGATCGACTCTGCATTTACAGAGGCAGCCTGGTGAGATCAGAAGGACATCGCCTCTGTCTGTATTTCAAGTCGGCCATCTCCTCCTGTGGCCTCCGCTGTGTCCTGCCGTGACTTGGCTCTGTTTGATTCCACTGCGGTCATCAGAGAGCCGCTCATTAATCTTACCAACACTCTGTCCCACTTCGCTCCATAATCTTCCCTCTCCTAATTTCCCTTATCGGTCACACTGACTTTCTTTTGTTTGTGTTTGGAAGGCTCACTCTAGGCTGTTAGCCAGAGGGTGCAGACAGAGTACAGAGCGGACTGCGGCAGCTTCCCTCCATCAGTCATGAAGCCAGGGGTGGTTTATCATCCCAGGTTTGGGTTTTGTCTGCCAGCAACTGCTCATTCATTTACAAGGGCTAGGTTGTGCTGAGAGTATTGATGGGGAAGCTAATGCTTTTAAGTGCAAGATTACACCACATTTAATAATGATGTTACTTATTGCTGCTGGCACAGCAAACTGTCATTTGTCATGCAGGCTCCCCCGTGTTTGCTCAGTCCGCGCACAGTGTCTCCTTCCCCTCCACTCGTTTTATCCTATTGAAGCCTAATCTCATCCCAGCGTTAAAGTGTGGCGTCGCGGGGTAAACATCACCAAGTCAGGTCCATCTGTTTCATCAGTGCCCTGCATGCCTTTGAACGCCTCATAAGCTGTCAGTCGGTGTCCCAGGCCAATCAATGATGCCCCATTAAAGTCCCACTGCTCAAAGTGTAACATCAAAAACATGCCTCAGTGAATCAGTGGAGGGAGTTTAGGGACAACTTATGTCTCCTTTTCTTAAAACCATGCCTTTTCAAAGAAACCCTGGAGTGTATGGTCTGTGTAAAACACACACTTTTTGGCTGTCTGATACTCTGCTCTGTGCCGCTGATGATTTGGAGTTCTGTTTTTCTCAGCCGCTGTCTAAACCCATTTCGATCTTTTTCTGATGTATTAGATCTCGATAACTTCAAAACTCAAACCGTGAGGAGCGCTGTCAACGTCCGTGAGGGCCAGGGCGTGGTGCTGTTATGCGGACCACCTTTACATTCCGGAGGTAAGTTTGCTGCATGGGTGTGTGTGCGTGTGTGTGTGCGCGCGCGTGCTGCTTTTTCTTCCCGTCGTCTCTTTTTCAAACATGAGTCATTGGAATTACCTCCGCTACATTCACATGGAAACCTGTGATAAAGGATTACTCCCTTACTCCTAACTTAATCTGTTTTTACAGCCATTTATGTGTACACATGCTCTTAATAATCATCCTCTTATGTATTTCATACTGAATATTACTAAGTAAATCCCCTGGGTGTTTCTTTCCTCATGCTGCCTTTTTTTTTCTAATTAAAGTTTCAGAAGTAAGTCTTGAAGGAACAGCTTGGCATTTTGGTAAATTGAAGTCTTTGGCTTCTTGCTGAGGGTTAGATGAGAAGACCACTCTGGTTTTTCCATTGAATATGTAGCTACAGAGAGCAGAGACAGCTGACAGCGAGCATAGCTTTTTTATCAAAAGTAATAATATCTGCATACCAGCACCTCTGGCACCTCGATTCCACTTAGCTCTGTACACATTCATGATCTGATTCCGTACTTTTGAACTTCGGAGACGCACTGTGGAGCCGCGAAAAGTTGGCCGCAAATGTGCCAACGTTGTTCGGAAGCTAGCTGACAGAGTGCACAGAGTGATTCATGTTTCTTCACTCAGGTCTCGCCACGTGTTATTGGTCCTATTTTTCGTCTCGTTAATGCTACTATAACAATTACGGGGGAGAAACAAGATGAGGACCTAAGTGCAGACATCACACGGGGAGGCACGATTGGGAAACAAATGGTTTTTAGTTAAACGTAGCTGAAGGATACAAAAACCGAGACATCCAGATAAACCAGAAACGAGTCACAAAGACAGTAGCAACGAAAAGGGCTGAAACAAAGTGCAAACAAAAGCAAAGTACAAATCAGTGAAAACACAATGAGCAAAAACCAGAAACATAGCACGGGAGACACCAAGTGCAGACATTGGAGAAGACACTGGAGGTGACGAGGATGCGAAACTCAGGGTGACATCACAGGAGAAGACGGAACGAACTGACAGAGACAAGAGGGACAGCAAAGACTACACACACACACAGATACACACACACACACACAAACAAGGGGATCAGGTACAGGGGAGGGAAAGGAATGGAAAGACACTGGAAGGAGGGAAAATCATGCAGGGGGAGGAACTGAAAGGCAAGACGCGACGCAATTTCACGATAAACCAAGAAGCAAGAGAACGTGACCGCTCCATGCACGTACTAAAACAGAAAATCCCATTCGCAGAGAAATGCATTCCCTCATGTTGTCCATAACTGCCCATTATGTTCACACCAAAGCATGAAAACAAAAAGTTAAAGGCTGGATTCCAACTAGTGAAAATTTGGTCTGTTGTGGCAACTTTCTAATAATTCATATTAAACCGTGTGATAAGTGTTAATTTGTTAGCTTTAGAGGTGCTAATTGGCCGATAAACAACTTCTTCAAACATAGCCAGACTAACAGTTTCACGTAGTTATGCTACGCCAACCAGCTGCTGCCTGTACTCTTATTTTTCTGTCAAATGATTAATCAATTAATCGATCAGAAAAAAAATGTATCAGAAATTCATATCATTGATCATCAGTTATTTCAGTGTTCCTCAGTGCTCCCTGCCCTCCATGTTTCAGATGTTTCCCAGCACCACCACACCTGATTCAAACAGACAGGACGTTGTCAGGCCTCAGCAGCCTGATGACAGGCTGATCATTTGAGTCGGGGCTGTTGGAGCAGGGCGACGTCTAAAACGCGCAGGGACCAGGACTGAGGAAATCTGGGCTGATCGGTTAAGCAATTTTTCACGAAGAAATGTCAAACATTTGCTGGTTCCAGCTTCTTGAATGCGAGATTTTCTGACATTTTACAGACTGAATCAAAACTGGTGGAAACATTCTGCAGATTAATGGATGAGGTGAATCCTTAATTGCGGCCCTTTCATAAAGAAACTCAATGACGACGCTTTAATTCTTCAACAGAAAGAGCTGAATGTGTATTCTTCCGATGAGAATGCCACGGTATGGAGATCCAGGCGCAGACCGTTTGGCCCCGCCGCGCTGAGTCCCTGCAGAAAACTGAGAACATGGACAATGGCTGCTGCCTAGCTTGCCTGCCTCTTGACACAGTAGCTTGCACATCGGGACAACCAATTTCCTTCACAAGAGAACAGTTTGCAGCGCAGTGCATTGTACAGCTGGTCTATGGGATAATGGGTCAGAGTACTTTGTGTGAAATACAGTTTGACAGCTTCCCTCTGACATAGGATTATATGCGGTTGGCTGCTGAAACCGTAGCTCTATTGTGTTTTCTCACATTTTTCAGAAGTGAATGAAAGTAAGCCTGCTGTTCCATTTTTTTCCTTTGCCTCTCCTCCACTATCCCCTCTTTCCCCCTCTCTTCTTCCTCTCCTCTCCTCTCCTCTCTTCTACTCCCCCCATCCTCCCCTCCTCTCTCTTGAATTTTGAAAACCTTGAACTCCGCCGAAGTTACCACTCCACTTATCCAACACCTACAAGGCTTCCCCTCCGGTTGTCATGACACTCCATCGACTTTGAATTCCGTGAAAGCATTTTTTTTTTTTTTCCCCTCCACTGCCGCATCCATTATCACATCACTCGGATGTGATAAATTAAATACAATATTGTCACAAGCGATTGCGATTTTATCACTTTTGTGCTCCGACAAAGGAGTTTTGTTTACTCGCTGGGTGCATAAGTGCACAAGTCACTTTCTTTGTTGTGTAAAAGCCCTTGTGTTGTATTAGCGCTCCTCGTCTGACTTGCAATTGTTCGGCAAATTTTCCATCACGGCCTATTACAGTCGCATAGTTCAGATGGAGGTTAGGCCGACTTCCGACTGTGTGGCTCATGCTCGCATAATCAGAAAGAGGTTTCGCGTCCGCATGGCTGCGCTCGGCCCAGACGCCGGATCCCCTCGCAGAGCCAGGAGGCGTGCTCGCTCCCTCGGGGGGAGGATATGATTGACAGTCATCGCGTACACCTTTTGACTCGGCGCCCCTCACCTCCGAGGAGACGCGGATCACACAGGGCATCTCCCCGCCCCTGCAAAGCTGTGCAGCGTGCCCTTCTCCACGCGACGCGGTCATTGTTCATGGCAGACCTGCTGCTTGTGAAGGGGCATCACAGCATATTTATTCTTCAGTACGTCAATCCATCCGTCCGTCCATTCGTTCGGGCCTCCCACGAAACCCAGCAAGTCACTCGGGGACCCGGGGAATGGAGGCCGCGTGTCAGGGGAGCAGCACTGACGCACTGTAATCCATTTTGTTTCGCTCCCTTTACTTAGGTCTCCCATTTCTTCTGCACCGATAGCTGCTACATTTGCCATGGTATCTCCTCCCAAGGAGACCGCAAACATTTTTAGGCCACAGTAGGGTATGTTCCTTTCGGTTCAGCCGCCCCCAACCCTCGGAGGTTGATGCATCTAATACTGCATGTGGGGAATCAGTCGAGCTCTGAGAGAGTGTTGGTGGACCTGCTTTAAGTCGAACCATTTTCCCTTTTTTCCAGAGCTGACATTTGCATGGATCTTCAACGAGTACCCGAACTTCATTCAGCAAGACAGCCGGCGGTTCATCTCTCAAGAGACGGGGAGCCTGTACATCGCGAAGGTGGAGCCATCAGACGTTGGCAACTACACCTGCGTGGTCAACAACACTGTGACGAGGGAGAAGGTGCTCAGCTCTCCAACACCGCTGGTCCTCAGAAATGACGGTAAATGCATGAAACTACAGGGAGCCTTTGGTTTGTACCCCGCTGTCCACTAAAAATCAGTCAAAAGGCATTTTTTGACTAAATTTAAATTCATCATATGATTAAAATTGTAGTCTAGGCAGAGTTTCACCTTTTATATCTTCCATCGCTTGTTATATAAATACATAAGCTTATTAAAACTAAGCTAGATTTCCTTGAAATTGTGCGATACATTTTTTTTTCAGACCCACCTGACATTATTTAATAATATTTAGATGCGACTGTGACATTTTAAAAGTCATTGATTCATTAACAACAGCTATATACTTAGCAAGAATATAGTGACAATGAGACGCTGTTACACCTGGCACTGTTGTGATATCCACCGGCTGACACCTCATCATACTGGTGACAGCGCTACACTTAAGCCGCTTGAGCTAACGTTAGCGTTAGCTTCGCAGAGTGACAGGACGAGCTGATCTCAGTTCAGAGCTTTTAAGGTGTTAGGCTGGAAACGATGATGCGATGAAAACTGTATAAAAAAAAAAAAAACTGTAACTGAGACTGACACGAGGCAATCACCAAGATTGTCCGTGTAGGAAAGTAGCGTGCCAGTTTGTCTTTTACCGACAGTGCACGGATGCTTCCTGTGTGCCAGTCCTTTTTTTCGCACCACATCATCTTTGGCGTAGTGTAAACATATAGACACTATAGCACGCAGAGAGAAGACTCACCTGACAACAGCCACCGCCACTGCTGTGACAGCTTGTTAAAACACTGTTAATGATGTAGTTATAAAAAAAAAAAAATGCTGCTTATCAAATAGAGATTTCCGTACAGAAACGCTGAATTTCTCACCCATGTGTTGCCGTACATATCGTAGCCTGTTACAGTTGTTTGAACAACATGTCATTGAATTCATTTTAACAGGATGGCGGGACCTGCTTCACATGTCTGCTCATTTAAATTCTTTTGAAAAAAATAAGAGGGAGAAGAAAAAGATAAATAACCATCTTTTCAGCCAACCTGGCGGCCTTTTGATCTGCGAATCACCTGATGATCGCTGCAGTGCTGCAAAGTGTGTCCTCTTAATCACACACTGTGCACAGCACTGTGATGTGTCGTTGGCACCATTTTCTGCAACCTCTACGCTCACGTGTTTCCAGATCACGGCTCCAGGTTTGGTGGTTTAAAGGTGACAGATGTTACAATTTAACAACTGACTGACAACAATTACAACAGCATGATCAAAACATGGGTTAAATACCAGCCATATGGCCAACCCTTTATAATGCCAATCATTTATAAATGGTCAGTTTATGGTAATTTAAACATTAGTTAATAGTTATTTCAGCATTAAGAAATGACAAAATACTTGATAAATCTTGATGATAATAATAATAATAATAATAATAATAATAATAATAATAATAATAATAATAATAATAACTCATTTAATAAGCGGCCACCCAAATACTGTTATCAGTTGCGACAAACAATACACTGTTCCTCAGAAAATGATTTACAAAGCATTCAACTGCTTGTTACCGGTCACGTAACTATTAACTAAAGTTTTATTGAATATAGATTGACTATTTGCTAATGATGGCTATTAAAATCTGTTGTCTCCTATTTTCCTAGCTTGGCATTCAAGATGTTGTTGCGATTAATGGCCTTTAATTGATTGATAAAGCATCAATAAATACATGGTAAATTATTCATTTAAAAATGAGAGCCTTATTATGAAGCATTGGTGAAAAGAGTACTGAATGTATGACTACAGTTACAATTATTACTCAGCTACAACTGAAACGACAGGTATTAAAACAATACTTAAGTCAAAGTGCCAAGTTATATTCTCAAACACTACTCATTGGTTACCTTTAAACTGTTGATGTTTAACAGTCCCATTAGTGCAAAAAGTGTATTTTGGAGTCTCAGCCCCAACCCATCAAAACTGGCGCTTTGGGATGACACCTTCATGAATTGGGAAAACCTGGAGCATTATTATTTGACGAGTTGCGAATGAGACTGAGAAAAGCAACTTTTCTCACACAGTAAGCATTTTGTGACACTGTCAGTAGCAAGCATTCAGTCAAAGGGGTTATTTGTTCTTCCAAATGACTCCTAGCTCCGGCTCTGTTCTGCTCAGAGGTCATGGTCAGCTCTCTGAACCTGAAGTTTACCACTTTTTTTTGTATCAGGGTTGTCATCAGCCCGTTTGTGAGCGCATTACCATATTGGCTACAAAAATGCAGATGAAGTTTTGGGTATTTATTCAAATTGCACTCAGTGCTCCATGATGATTTTTAAAGTAACTAAGTAGATTACATGGTTCAATGCGTACTGAAATATGAATGAATGTTTGTATGTATGAAGGAATACATCGAAAAACTAAAAAAAAAAAAAAAAAAAAAAAAAAAAAAAGTACTCCAAAATAGACTGAATTAATTACAGCCATTTGAATAGCTGTAATTGTTGACTTCAGGGTGTGGCACGCATTCATGAGCTGCTTCAGGTTGAATTACCCATCATTCAGTTCACGTCTCTGTCCCTCAGAATGTTACAGGTCATTACTGGCTAAACACAGAGGCTGTTGATTGCTTGTTGAAGGAGATGCAATTCCACCTTCTGTATGTTTTTCCTCGCTGTGGCCAAGATGCAAACACTTACCACAGCTTTTCGAAGTCTTTATTGACCTTTACTCTGAAAACATGCGCTGGACCCTAAATCAGCTCTGCTGCCAGGCTGCGGAGTTTGTAATTGATAATAGTAAAGGGCACACTATTATCTCTGCGTACAAGTCCCTGACCTGTTCTAGTGATGTGAATATAAATACAGTCATAAATGTAGTCACTTTGCCACAGGTGATAGATCTTCACTAAGCAAGCCTTTCCCCTGATGTGTTCTCTGAATCTTTTATAAGCCACCTCTGATATGTGCGCTCCTCTCCTTCAGTGGTCACTTCTGCTCCCACGCATAAAGACTTCCCTGTCAGCCGTCCCACCATGTTACTACGCTCGCTTTTGATCCGGCTTGTGTTTAATGTGCGCTGTTAATCACCGGTGTGAAAAGCTTGTCATCTCTTGTCTCCCTCTTGCAGGAGTAATGGGCGAATATGAACCCAAAATAGAAGTTCATTTCCCCGATTCGGTTCCAGCTGCGAAGGAATCGGCGGTGAAGCTGGAATGCTTCGCTCTGGGAAAGTAAGTCAGCCCCGTTCTGTCCGTGTGTGTGTCTGTGTGTGTTTGTGTGTAGTAAGCTGTAGGCTCATCCATGTATAGCTCTTCTCAAGATGATTTAAGAATGCACAAGCAGAACATTACTCAAGTCTCAGATTTATCAGTCCGTGAGGGAGCAAGGGGCCGCAGCATAAAAAGACAAGGGAGCAGAAATCAAAGTTCTTTTAAAAGCTTCGGAAATCTGAGCAATCACAGTTTGATTTGTGGGGGAACAATAACTCACACGGCTCCGGCTTCAACCGCAGTTCTTTCAGTGCTTAATCAGACTTTGATCACGGCGACTGACAGTTGCCACCATGGGAACTTTTTCTGTTCGTCTCTTTCACAGCCCTGTCCCAGAAATAAGCTGGAGGAGAACGAGCGGCATCCCCTTCCCCAGCAAAGTCAAAATGAAGAATTCAAACGCCGTCCTTGAAATCCCCAATTTCCAGCAGGAAGACGCGGGGACGTACGAGTGCATGGCGGAGAATCGGCGGGGCAAGAATGCCGCGCGGGGTCGCATTTCATTCCACGGTTAGTGAGCCGTGCGGAATGGATTGACAGTGAAGGGCGGGGTGAATGTGTGTAGCTGATAACCACGTGTACAGAAGACAGGCATGTCACCTGCAGCTGTAATCTCATTTGTTTGCCAGAAAAACCTATTTGTCTATAACATATGGGGCATGATGTTAACCATGAGATGACGGAACAGGCTGTGGAGAGATTAATTTCACAACCAATGTTCGTCTGTTAACTCACCTGTTCTCCTCATTTTGCTGATAATCCACTCATTCAGCTAAAACGTCGATGATTTAATGCGAGGCTGCTTTGACGGCTTTATGAGTCCGGATGCCACCCTTCGCTAATCCGCTGCGTCTTTAATTAAAACACATGTTTCAAAAGGTAATCCTCTCGTTTATTCCTAGCCAAACCTCACTGGCTCCAGACAATGACGGACACAGTTCTGTCCATCGAGGAGAACCTCTTCTGGGAGTGTAAGGCCAACGGGAAGCCAAAGCCGTCCTACAGCTGGCTGAAGAATGGGGACACGGTGACGCCTGAGGTATGCTGATCCGATCAGATGGGTGATAAAAGGAAAACACAGAATGAATGTGCGGAGGAATGTACGTAATGTATGTGAAAAATTTTTTTTTAAAAATGAGGGAGTATGTTTCAGAAGAACAGCGTTCAAACCCTCCGAAAGAGTTCCCCACACTTGGAAAATCTGTGTTAAGGAGCATGGAAGCTGTGCTGAGGCTTACCGAGAAGCTAAGCTCAAAAGATCAACTTGCCTCTCTTTACACAATTTGCGCAGAAGCCTGTAATATCGTTTTCACAGCTTTGTTGATGTTTAAAATGTTTAAAAAGCAGCAAATAAGATCTGCCGACGAGTTACACTGAATCAAGAATGTGCAGAGACTGGATTAACTGTGAATTTACCCTGTGTTCTGGAGGAAGGCATGTTCTCTGTCAGTACAGTTTTTTTTTTTTCCCGATGGCTGTAATCTACTTCGCTTCCATTTTTCCACTTGCAAGGTAGAACTGCTGTTCACGAAAGTCAAGGGGTACTCCAGCGATTCAGTACTTTTCATGATGTTGCAGACAGATGTGAAGGGAGGCAGAGGTATCCTGACTTACACCTCCTAACAACACATGTATACATTGTCTGGATAATCAATTCATCATTACGCTGATTCTTCCTGCAGTATGATTTGATCTGAGTATGCGTTGATTTTTAAATTACTTTGTACGACAGAAGACTTGAGAGTTAGACTTTTTATATACTGTCATGGTCCCAGATTGAGTTGACTCCAGCCTGAGATCTGATTACAATGTTGTCAGACCTACAATATATTACTGTTCTGTTTAGTCAAGCTTAGGCAAGAAGAATACTTGGTTAGGTTTAGGGAAACATTGTGGTTTTGATTAAAATAACTGTTACTTATTCCTCTTCAGTTACGAACATACATGGATATAATTCACCTTTTACTTTTGATGCCGTAAAAATTGCTACGCCCCCCCAGACTCAAAGTAATGTGAATATGGGTTTTGATAAGCTGCTTTTTGGTTTCTGATGAGGATGGGCTGTGTAATGGGGTGTGTGCAAACAGAGCCATGATTATAATATAAAGCCAGTGGAAAGACACTGAGGCAGTGCAGATTAAAATGAATATATGCAAAGAAGCTGAAATGATGAAAACTAAAGGAAACAAAAAATCTGCGGCATAAATCTACAAAGACAAAAAGGAAAAAGGAGGGAGAGTGAAGGGAACTACAAGGAAGAACCAGATTTCCTGGTGAGTTCTTAGCTAAGTCAGAGGCTGAGCTGAACAGAAACACACACTTCCAGCTGATGTTGTTTGGGGGTAAAAACAAACAAAAAAAAAAATCTCATGTAATTCTCAAAATACACTTGGTTCAAACTCCATACCTTTTGATACAGGTTATTTTTTTGCCATAACTGAAAACCTGAGCCCAAGTTACAAGCCCTCAAAGTTTTAATCGGACGCTCCCCGAGACATTGTGTGACTGTTTCCCCTCATGACTGCTTAACATATAAATGTGTAAAATCAGTGGAGTGCCCCTTTACCCCAGTAATCAAAGCGAAACAGTGCAGAAATGCAGAAACATGCTATAGATCCATCCTGTATGTGGTGTTCCTGTGGCACAGTGTCTTTGTTCCTCACTAATATGTTCTATCTGACTGCCATATGCGCCTCTAATTAACGTAAGACACCACATCCCCTGCAGCGAGGAGGATCCCTGACTAGATCGTTGGGTTAAAAATCCACTCCAAGTCATCATCCGTTGCTGTCATTATAGTTTTTACAACTGAGCAACCCCGCAAGATTAATGGCTTTTTAATGTGCCGCTGGTGCTATTGTCAACATTGCCTCTTCTCTGTGTGTCGAAGATGCAGGTTAGCAGTTTCCACCACTGCCTCCTCATCTGTTCCCTTATTACACGCCGAACAAACGTAGAGCCGCCACAAGGCTCTTTCGCCGATTTCTCCCTCTCTCTTCCCCCCCTCCCTCCCTCTCTTTCTTCCCTCCCGCTGTCCTCCTCCCTTCACGGTGCACCAATAATTGCTGCTGTGCTTTTTAGACATAATAGACCACACTGGCCTTGCAATGGATATGCAGAACTCTTTCTCTTTCCTCCGCAGGGCCGCGTACAAATCGAAAACGGGGCTCTCTCCATAGCTGCATTAAACCTGTCGGACTCCGGGATGTATCAGTGTGTGGCAGAAAACAAACATGGCATTATTTATTCCAGTGCCCAACTAATGGTGTTAGGTAAGAATTGCATTCCCCCCTCCGCTTTTATCCTGCTTATCTGTCTGTGCGTTTGATCATCTCCTAAGATTAAAAAAAAAAAAAAAAACCCAGCAGCCTGCCTGCTAAAGCTCTCCTCAGCGATCAGTCTGCGCACTCATTTGATGTCACTATGGGCTCCTCCAGCAGAAATATGAATCTGATGGAGTGTCTCATTTTACTTTCAATGGTTTTCGCCGTATTGATTTGGATACTACAAACGCATTTCTTTGCAGCATCGTGCGTTGCTTTCTCATGTAGATGGGGTATTGATTTTATTTGCAAAGCTTTGATGACTTCCACCTGACCCGGTTCAGTGAGAAATTCGATCCTGTCTTGATTCATACGATGACACCTGGGGCTCCAAATGATGGCTGACAACTGTGATCATAGCAGGTCGGGGGCCCGAGTGAGGGGGAGGTTTTCTGTGTGCAACAGCGGGGCGGCAGGTGGATCTGTAGCCTTGAGCCCCATCGGCATTTCTGCTGAGTCCACGCTGAGATTTTGAGCCGCTACCGCTGCTGAAGCTGAAGGAGAGTCGATATCGGCGCGGCGCGGCTGATCTGCGAGGGGCTTCGGGTTGTCTTTATTTTTAATCTCGCGCCTTTTCTCTCTGTCCCTCCCAACACACAGCTTCACCTCCCAGCTTCGCCAAAAGTCCATTAAGAGCCGTGCTAAAAGCTCGCTCAGGCAGCGAGGTCACTCTCGAATGCAAGCCTCAGGCCTCGCCCCCAGCAATTAGCCTGTGGAAGAAAGGGAACGAGATCCTGCAGAGAACTGAAAGGTAGGATAAAAGTCCGAGCGCATATTCCTCACAGCTTTTATTCACATGCACCGCAAGCAGACTTGTTTGAATAGCGTATTTGGCATTTGTGCAGGTGCATAGAGGGAAAGGCTAATCAGGAGAATGGGAGCAGGGCACCCACCAGGAAGCCTGCACATGGCTAATGTGCTGTGTGCGCCCTCATGTGCAAATAGCTTGGTGTGAGGGATGAAGATGCTCGCTGGTCCTATCAACACGGCATGCATGAAATATTTAAGACGATAAAAGATTAGCAAATGGAGCCTCTGCCGAAGATAAAGTCTGTCTGCTCTCAGATCGAGGAAAGCAAAGGTGCCATTGCACCTTAAATTCAAGGTAAAAGTGTTCAGCTGCACCGTGGGTTGGATTCGACCTTGCCGCAGATGATGCAGACAGTGAGCCGACTTCAAGCGCCGCTTTAAGTGGCATTAAGTGGTGCTTAATTTGGTTTGTCAGCCCTCTCTGTCTGATTTCTGATTGAATACACGTGAAGCTGTATTTTGGCCATGCCAAGATTTCACACAGCACTCAGCCAACGAAAAGGTGGAGGAATCAGAAAAGGCAAATCAGGAGGTAGGAGTGGCACGTTTGAGGCAATCCGTCGGCTGACTTTTCATCATCCCATTTGGAGGGAGAAGAAAGGCTTAAACGGTGACAAAAACCAAGCATTGTAAGCACTCCACACACACACACACACAGGCAGGACAGAGTGAATAAGAACGACTCCAACACCGACGAAATGCCTAACTTTGTGCTGTTTGAATCACTCCCATGCTGTGTATTCAATGGGAGATCTGAAAGAGAACAATAAGAGCATCACGCATCTTGTCAAAACAGCGCAGAGGCTCCTTAGCTGGCTCCAGATGGGGAGCTACATCTATAGCTGCAGGAAATTGGTAAAATTCCCAAGCTGACTGACATTTCGCACGCTGTATGTGAAGCCCACTTAGTCTTTCAAGGTGCCCACGTTAGATGTATGCAGACACGGGATGGGAAGTGTTTTCTCATACATGCAGTCATGCTGTAAATTGGAGCAATGCGTAGGAAATGAACTGTGAATACATTTTCTCACTAAATACAGTATCAGTCCAAGTTAGTTTCACCCAAGTGATTAAAAAAACACATTTTCACAATAACCCCTGATGATGTCTAGCCATGTGGATAGTTTTAATGATGGGTTAATTTACTCAGGTTTTGAGTAATCCGTCTCTGAGATGTCTCCACCCCGCTGTTACTCTGGATAATTAATAATCAGAGCTACTTCTCCAATAACAATCGCTAAAAACGAGGTTTGTGATTCACCCATTTTTGTTTTTCTGATGTTTTTTTCCAGCCAAGTCACCAGGATATAAAATATAAAAGATTTCTGCAAACCACTGATACATTGACATTGTATGTGTCATAGGCCCACACAGTTTATTGGCATCGCTGCAGAAAAAGTCAGATCGCATATACGTTACATGCAAATCACCTGTCTGGAGATGGATAGGAGTGCAGTGGAGTAACAGGCAAGAAGGCTGCCAAGCCAGTGATCGCAGTTCAAGACTGTGTTTGAACAAAACAGATATCTTTGATGACAAGTAAGGACATCGCCAGCCACATTTGTGATGTCAAACATCTGACATTTTTGACAAGAAGTCAGGACATCTCCTGCTGTATTTGTGGCAACCAAAAGAGACATTTTAAGCCAAAACACATGATTTTCC
Source organism: Acanthopagrus latus (assembly GCF_904848185.1). NCBI lineage: Eukaryota > Metazoa > Chordata > Actinopteri > Spariformes > Sparidae > Acanthopagrus > Acanthopagrus latus. The sequence goes on along the minus strand of NC_051044.1, from coordinate 27,648,322 downwards.
TAACCCTTAACAAGTGGTTTTTGTACTTAAACCCTAAAAAGATCATAAGCTCACACGTTATCTCAACATAAATCAGAAAATTGAACATAAACACCCGCAAAGTAACAAGGGTTGCAGAAAGACACATTATCGGTATTAATTCTGGAATACTGTTTATTGACACCGCAAACAGTTTATTAATCACCTTTGTTGCTCTGGGGATTAACAATTGGGGAACTCAGAGGCAGATATTTTTGTCCAAAACCTTGTCAAGTAAAACAAAATCACTCTTAAAGGCTAGAGCTACGTATCATTATATTTCAGTTGGTTTATTTTTCAAAGCAAGACTGCAAAGCATGTGAAAAAAAAAACATTTTTCCTCTTGCAGATAAAAAGGTTTGTAGCACTGAAAAGTACCCTTGACTGTGTCAGTTCAATGTCCTGACTCTCTGACTCCCTTTCTGTTCAAATAATATATACTTTGTGGAGCAATATGCTTCCTCTTGCTTATATAGCGCTGTATATTATGTCTTCAGCTTATAGTGATATATTATTAACTATTCAGCAAGTCAGTGAACTCCAAGAGTGTTAGTGTTTCCTCACTGACCTCAGCAACATAACGCCTGTAAAGCACATTTTATTTATTCATTGAGCTATTCAGTGTTGCTGTTTGTAAAGATTTTTCCTCATTTAGTAATGTGTCCCGGAGTTTAGCCCACCACTGAGCCAGGATGGCGGGTCAACCTGCCTGCTGCTCACCCACCTGAAAGAATTCATTTTTCTGGGCTTTGTAGAGGAGCCTCGGGGTACCGCGAGGGTCAAAATGCTTCAGAGGCTTTTTCTATTTTGACAAGAACACAACTGAAGGAGAGTAGACCCACAACAGGAAGGCTGAGTTGTATGAATCGTCCCATGTCAAGGTGTTGAGTACGAAAAGCAACTAGAGGTGATATGAAGAGTGCAGGCAGATGAGAAACGCAGAGCACTTCAGTCTAACTAAGACGGCCTCCATCTGAGTCAATGAGTTAAAAAAGCTGTTCTGCTTCCCTCAGGATCACCTTGCTTCCCAACGGGACGCTAAAGATCGCCAATGTAACCAAGCGGGATGCAGCCAGCTACACGTGCGTCGCTAAGAATCAGTTCGGGACAGCGAGTACAACCGGGAGGCTGCTTATCACCGGTGAGTCCCTTTTCTCCACCATCAGCATTGAGACTTCACTCCTTTGTCAATATCCCAACCGTTCAGCTCCCATTCCAAGTATGCAGTAAACCATAGTAACTTTCCCTAAAAAAAAAAAATCATGGTAATATTAAAAATGAGTTCCTGATTTGCAACATAAGCAGACAAGAGCAGACTCTAATTTCAAACTGCTGACTGTCGACCTTGACAAAGCTCGTTAGCAGACTTTAGCAGCTGTAACGCCTGCTAACTAATATCACATCTGTGAGCTTCCCCTCTGTCTGACTTCCCAAAGTTCCCAGCTGACTCAAAATATGTTTATGTGCCTTCTCGCCGAGAGTTTGATGAAAAAATCAATAGCACTCTCGTGTCTGTGCACACAATATGAAGCTGCTGCCAGCAGCACGGCTAACTTAGGTTAGCACAAAGACCAGAAGCAGGGAAACAGTCTAGTCTGGTATCGATCTTCGCATCCAACACTGAGCAGGAGAAAGCAATGTTTAACAAACTTTTCTCAACTTTCCCCTTCAGAGCGAAATATGCATTTGATGTTTACATGCATGACTGCGTGCTGATTCAGCGTTCAAGTTATGTAGAGCGACTGTGACTTAAGCTCACAGGTTGGTGTTAAAGGTCGGCATCCTCGGCAAGTTATCATGTAGATGACATGGTAATAAAGGAGCCGCATTGTGTTTGTAATGCAAGTTATTCAGCCCCAGTATTAAGGAAGGTTACAGTACCATAAGAATACATGTTATATCAAACACACATAATGCAGTTCAGAGGTTCAATATGAAAATAAATTATTTATGACTTGCAAACAGCAAAGTTTAGAAATATTAGTATACAACTTGTTTCATTTTAATGTGAAAAAAAAACTTGAGAATGATAATAAGCTAATTGGTTTTGTCAGTGTCATCTTTCCAATTCCAGTTCAAAGCCAGGCAGAGCTCTGTTACAGTTAGGGTAGCAGAATCCAGTTAGTGTGTCTGCCCTGATCAGAGCTTTTTAATTAAATCTTAGTACCCTGTAACTGCACCTATAGAGTTGTTTATGTGGTCAGCCAATGTTATGCTAACTCTAGCAAGGCCTGGGGTACTGTGAAGTGCAAGAGACTTGGATGTCTTAAACTGGGGCATTTATTGAAGCTCAGTCAAGGAGGAAGGCTTTAAGCATTACAAGTGAGAAACCTGTAGCGCCGGACAAACTCTGAATGGGAAGTATTTAACCCTTACCCTTACCAGACAATTACTGAGTGTTCAGTAAGGTTAATATTAGCTATTTTTTTACATATGTAAGAATTTAATTGGGTATTGGAATCTTAACAAAGGATCTATGCACCAGTTATGACCCAACCTATTCTGTCTCTGATTAGCTAATGCTCGTTGACTTTGTTGGTTGGGTCGGTCAGGTTTAGGCATGAGTCAGGATTAGGGTGAGCATATCAGGGACTGCCAATGAGAGGGCAGAATAGGGTTAGGGTCGGTCATAATTGGCCATCCTGCTGCCTGTTGTAGGTAGCGTTGTAGGTAGATGGTAGGCTGCGTTCTTGATGATGAATGGGCAGCCACCCTCCAACTCTCTGGATGCCAAGCATTACTCTTTCTATCCAACGTTTTAACTGGCTGTGCCTAGTTACAGCTGCAAAATTATGATTGGACAATTGCTTATTGAGGAGATGTTTAGCAAATTGTCAATTTCGCCTCAGTTCAGCCAAATAAAGGTCAACCATTTCCTCTCAGTCAGTGACTCTAGAATACTGTCATTTATGTTAATTTACATTCAAGTTATATTGCATGTGTAACATTAACAATCAAGGTTATTGTCAAATTAATATGACTGGTGTACATTATGCAAAATAGCAGTTAAGCAGGCAACAAAACATTATCCTTGATTTAGTTAAAGGTCATTATTATTATGAATGCGGTGACATCAGCACGTATAGTCCTCCAGTTTAATCTGTTGTGCGTTGCCACCTGACTTATTTTTCTCATTAGCTTCCATTCTCCTCGTGCACTGACAGCTGAACCATTTAATGTCATGGAATTTAATTACTGTGACCTTTCCTCGCCATACTCTGAGGCCTCCAATCCAACGCGGCTACCAGTGGGAATGCGCCTCCATCTCTGTAATCCTGTTTCGTCCAAATTGATCCCAGGACATGAAGTGTAAACCTGAGATGTCATTAACAGTTGGTATTAGACAGGCTTGGAATTTAAGTGCTTATTAAAATCAGGAAAAAGCGCACATCCACTGGTAATTTAATGACGACGACTTTATTTAGCAGTGAATTGAAGCGAGATGGCAGTTGCAGGAGGTCACGGTGGTGCTAGAGGTTCGCGCAGCAGAGATATTAACATGCGACGCTGTCATCTGTTGTCTGGCCAGAGCCCACCAGAATCACCATGAGGCCGACTAACATGGAGATTATTGTTGGCGAGAGCATCGTGCTACCCTGCCAGATTGCCTGCGATCCAGCTCTGGATGTGTCTTTCTCATGGGCATTCAACGGCCAGCTCATCGACTTCCAACGAGACAGCGATCATTTCGAAAGAGTGGGCGGGGTGAGTCATCTCAAGCATTAGACTCAGCTACTTTCCGGCTATTCTGGGATTAATTGGGACATACTGTGTGATGCGCAAGGGCATGCTCCACTGCCCTGCTGAGGGCTTTTTAGACACCAATAATACCCAAGCAGATGAATTTATGCCAAGACGTGTCCATTTGAGAGTGGTCAGCGGTGGATGGAATATCAAAAAGATAGAGACGTCTGTTAAGGATCAGTTACATTCTTTCATTCACATGCTGTTGAAGCCTCAGTGAATGGCACTATCAGGTCAGTGATCAGGGTCCTTACCTTTCGAATGGGCTGCATGAGGTGCCGTGTGTTGCACTTCTGAAGGTATATTGTTGAAATGCCATTTCAGTCGTGCAGAGGGTCTCCATTTATGAAGTCTTTATATTTTTCATCCTTTCAACTTCTAATCCCCTTACCTCAAGGGAGAACATTTTCCTTATCATCTCCCTCTGCCATAATTGAATTTGCATACCTATTTATGAATCTTGAGCCCCAAAATAATTAAGTAATGAGCTGCCTGTGATTCACCAAGGGCAGGCCTGGCACCAGTAAACGCTCATATAAAATCTCTATTCTGGTGGAATGAGAATAACTGAGGACTCTTTGGTGAATAGTTGTTCCTTTTGTTGAAGGGCACAGTAAAACATTCAGAGCTCGCCTCTATTAAATAACTTTCAACTCTTTTTGCTTTTTATGGTGCCATTTATCACCCAAGGTCAGCGGTCTGATCTCTGCTATTCACTAGTTAATGGTTGACATTACATATAATTGCTTTTATTGTCTTTCGGACATGCCAAATTCATATCTCCGCGCATGCAAACAGCAATTACCACTGACATTGAACGGTGCAAAGGCACATAATGAGATATAGTTTTCACAGAATCTGTTTCCCCTGTCCAGAGAGATTACCAGCCCCCTGCTCAACAGCTTCTGATGAATTAATTAACATAATTAAAGCAAATCTGCCTCATCACACCCTTCCTGCCAAGGCAGGACGCCTTGCTCTCGCTCGCGAGCTCTCAGGTCGGCCAGGTGGTGGCTGACATAGCAGAGAGAATCAGACATGGCAGAGCCGTGTGTAAAAACTGTCAGGTGAAAGGAGAGCAGATGAAAGGAAGGGGGAAGGAGAAAAGAGAGCAGGAGAGGCAGCCTCTTTAGCCCGTGGCTGCACAGAAGTGCCATTCGGCTCGGCGCTGCTTTGTCAGGTGCTTTAGAGAGGTGGAGATCCACTGGCTTTTTTTTTTTTTTTTTTTTTTGCCCGGTTGCCAGCCCAGAGTGGAGCTCTGATCACCAGCTGCCGGGGATGATGAAATCTGCTATGGCAGCAGAGAGTCTTACCTGGCTCGCCCCTTAGGTGTCTCATTTCTAAAGCAACACACTACTTTCGACAGGCTGACATGCTTCATGACAGGCACTTTAAGAGGTGACTTTCAAAAAGGTGGTTCTCATGTATAGTCAAAATGTGAGCGGAATAACGCTAAAATATGTTCTTACGCGGTGTTATGTTTTACCTTGGAATACATTATGTAGTTTTAAAGGAACAGGCTGGTGCCGTTTTATGTTTTTCTCAACTATCTTTCGGTCACAAATAGTCCAAATTAGCTGTGGGTGAACCTGTGTGAGTTGAAATTAAAGAACCATTTTGAATTGATCTGTGTCTCTCAGAATTGTCAGCTTAAGTCTGTTTTTTCTCTGTGCCTTAAAATTCTATTTTCAGCCCAGAACTTAGAAACATAAACAAAACATCAGTGACTGGTGTATCACCTTTTTCCGATTCTAAATGATAAGAAAAAAAAAAAAAGATCAGAATTTGCTTTCAACTTTAGCATGAACTCAAATGCAGTATCGCTGTCAGCCTCCCGTGTGCCGGCTTGTACGCAAAAAAAACACAGCTACAGTACAGTAGAATACCGCTAGCCCGCAGCTCCACTTACACACTTACTCTGTGTGAACGAAGACGATCGACTGACTGGTACTGGAGGTGAGGTGATGTAGGGTTTATTTTGTTTTTGAGGGATCCTTAATTGATTTGTATAAGAAGAAGGGGGTGTACTCATGGGGCAAGAACTAAAATGAGAGCTGACAGAGATCATATATTGATTTGTTTGGGGAGAGGGTTTCCTCAGGACAGATTTGGGAAAACAAAACTTTGTAACAAACTGAGTTTCTGTCTTTTGTTATTTATTGTTGAAGGGGAGAGTTTCAGAGCATAAATAAATGATCTGTCGATCCTTACAGATCCAGATGTGTTCAACAATGGCAATGACCTCAGTGCTTATATTTTAAATTAAATTGTGACCTTAATTTCTTGCTTATACTGATACGATACGATTAGTAGACATCAAGACTGATGGCAAGTCTTTGCTGCAAAAAACATGTTTTAAGTTCTTTTTATTAAGAACAATTTTGAGGTACTTTATTTTATACCTTATACTCCTCACGCCATTTATTTGATACATTTAGCTACTAGTTACTTTGAGGATTTGGATTATTCAGTGTTAATAGGCTTATTAGTTGTGACCTGTTACCAATCAGATATTGTCGTGGGTGGGACGTAGTGTGAGAGGATGTTGCGTCATACCCGAAATTGCACATTTTTGGATTAGTGGACAATCTGACAGAAAAATCACAGTAAATGGCAGTCTGAAAAATGCTAAATATGGGCCCTGATAATAACCAATGCAACAGAAAAGGTAGGGAAGATGCAGCGGGTCTGTGGATTTGTTTTTTTGTTTTTTCTTCTGGATTTGTTGTCAATAAGGAAAAAGCTCAAAACACCAGCATCATTCCTTTAAAGATTTTCCACAAATACATCTGTCCTCAGACAGATGAGAAAGTTGATTCAGAGTTTGTTGATGTTTTGTTGTGCTCCCTCATGCCCACCACATTCATCCTACTTATGTAAAATGATATTTGTTCTTTACACTGGGAGTTATACTCATATCTTGCTTGAGCTTGTGTAATTACAGAATAATTAGGATTGTCTTGCCAATTAACTAGACGCTGTTTGTTTTGCGTGGCCCGTGTATAGCTGGTAGCTGTTTGTGTCGGGTGGGCGCTGGTTGGACGGGTAGCGCCTGAAGGGCAGCCAATAGCATTATTTGTGCAGAGTACATCTGCCATGTCTGTTGTTGGTGTTTGAAGAGATGCAAAAACCAGTGGCCTGGAGACGATGTGATTGTGCAAAGCATTATAAATGTTTCAAACATCCCAGAGCCAAAAGCTAAGTGATGAAATAGCACTACATATCTTACTTAGCCTTATTTATTCTTTCAACCATCCCTTCCAGACTATATCAGGGGATCTGATGATTCGGAACATCCAGCTGAACCATGGAGGGAAATATGTGTGTGTTATTGATACCGATGTGGAGAGCCTATCCACATCTGCCATCTTGGTTGTCAAAGGTAAGAGATCCAACTGATTTCAAAAGCTTTCTTTTGAATGCTAGTTTGTGAATACCCTTATTTTTTATTTCATATATGTGGATGTGTGTATGTCTTTATATAGAGGTTATATATATATATATATATATATATATATATATATAGATACATATATATATATATATATATATATATATATATATATATATATATATATATATATATATATATATATATATATATACATAGTAAAATGAAGTGGCATTGAAGTGTCTGTACAAGTACTCAAAGAGAGATGTGAAAAATCCCCGAGGCTTCCTGTAAATAAACAGCGAAGCAAAGCAAGAATGGATGCTACCTCAGTCTTGACTCTGTCAGCTCCTGTTTACATTATATGTGTGTTGCTTAAATTTGCAACAATGGCACACACTCGCTCACTCGCTCACTCACTCACTCAGACTGGCATGCATGACTTCGGGCTGAGGTTCGTTGATATGAGCTTAGTGTATCTGGTGTACTGTGTGGGCTTTTCTCTGGTGATTTACATTGGTATTCATGCCCTTAACAAACTGTAATAGCTGTCCCAGGTGCTTTGAGAAGGCAATGTTTATCACAGAAAATGACTATAATTGGCTCATTTACACATCGGGAAAATATCATGGAAAGCATTTGAATAATTGAGCAGTAGTGCAAACAGCAGCAACATGGTAAAGCCGGAGCGTGTAGCAGTCACAAACACTCCCATCTCTCTTTGTATTAACTCTCTTTTATTCTCCTCGCTAGTGTCTGCTCCCATGTAGCCCCTCGTTTTCTTTTGCTCATAAATGATCCCATTCACTGTCTCCCTCCACTGCTGCTTTTCTTATGTTCAGTAATCTCTTCATAGCGCTGCACATCACACATGCCGTGAATGAAAGCCCCTGCATGCACACACCAAGGATGCAGCCTTTAATTAAAGGGAGCGCGATGGCCTTGATGTGTAACAAGGTGCAGAAATCCTTATGAGTTTGATCAGGGGAGGCCTCTTGAAATGGATGAACACCACAGGTTCACCCTTCCTTTTGTCTGATTGATTTAGGTCCGCCAGGTCCTCCGGACAAGGTGGCGGTGGAAGAGATCACAGACAGCACGGCCCAGATCTCCTGGACTCCCGGAAGGGACAACGGCAGCCCCATCACCGGCTACATCATTCAGGCAAGGACACCCTTCACAGTGGGCTGGCAGGCTGTTGACACAGGTATGATTAAACACTCCTCCTATCCCCTTGTAGTATTTATCCGGGTACTTTTTATTTATTAATGATTCAATTTGAGTCCAGTTGGGAGGCAGGCTTGTTTTCTAAAGAGCTCATTTCCACTCTGCAGTGCCGGAGGTAGTCAATGGTAACATGCTGACAGCCGCAGTGGTGGGTCTGAACGCCTGGGTGGAGTACGAGTTCAGGGTGGTGGCCCGCAACGCTGTAGGCCTGGGAGAGCCCAGCCCGGCCTCGGCTAAGACCAGGACAGAGGATGCCAGTATGTGAAACCAAATACTTCACCTTGCACACACATACACATGTTGACAACAGCATTGAAACAGCAAGCTTTGATTTTAAAATGATAACTTACTGGTTCTATATCGCAATCTTTCAGGAATTATATTCATCCACCATACTAAAGTTAATTCGTTATGATGTTTTCCTTAATTTGCTGATTTTAACTGTTAATCTTTAGTTGCTATGTGGTGGTAGAGCAGAAATTTCCTTTACACTACCTTCTGAGGTGGAAAAAGTCACATTGCTGTGTGTTTGATCATCTGATGAAAACAAAAATGTCCCGACAGCACTGATGACGCTCAGGACTCAAGCTGCATTTTAATTGACATTTCAAGCTGTGAAACTGTGGAGAAAAGTCAAAGAAGCCAAACTCGACGTACATCAGAAATATTATGATTTGTGAGAAGGCTGTGTGTGTGTGTGTGTGCACCCCCGTCAACAGAGGATTTTTATCATAATCATCCCAATGACTTTCATTCAAAGAGAACATTTTATGCTCATTTTCAGTTGCATAATTGTATTATTTACTTGTTACTACTAGAATAGGTTCACATGCTTTAATACTCATAAAACACATCAGTTTTCTCATACTGCCCAGTGCACTATATTTTGTCTGAAATGCTCTGTTTAGCTTCTGTCTCTTTAAGGGCCCCCCCATGAATCTCCTTTGATTGGTCGGCTCACACATACCTGACCCAGCACCACTAACAACAACTTCGCAGCTGCGCTAAATTAATTTTTAAGTGCCAAACTAGCCACTAGGTATAAATTAAAGATGTTCCAATACCATTTTTTCCTACTAGATACAAATTCCGATACCTGGGCTTTGGACATTGGCCAATACTGAGTACTGATTCAATACTAGTATTGATAAATATGTTTAATAGCAGATTTATTTTTTTTAAGAGCTGTGTATACTACTAACCCTGTATGTAAGTGATATGATTGCTATCATTGTTGTATGTCCTGGCTCAGGTAAAACCTTGCAGAGAATGATTACCATACAAAATTGTTTATTATCTATTTTAAAAGTAACAAATTCCTTTAAAAACCATTTAAATAGAACAGTTTAAAACAGTAGTGCAGCAGCAACCTAAATAGATCTAGGAATAAGTCATTTTATTCATTTCACAGTATGGCTACAACATTTGCCCTTCAAAGTGCCGTTCTGCAAGCAAACAAGTTCCATGAGTATCTTTAAACTCATGGAACTTGTTTGCTTGCAGAACGGCACTTTGAAGGGCAAATGTTGTAGCCATACTGCGTCCATCCAGTGTGTCGACTCAGCAAAGACTTGGGGCACACGTCAGAGGTCCAAATGTCAGTTGTAAAGCTGATTGCCGGCACATCTTTCAGCCTCCAGTTGTTCCCTCACTGTCTCATAAAGTCTGGGGAGAGCAGGTTCAGAATTAGCAGCACCTCTCCAAATTGCAGCCTTGCATACTGAACACGTCCCCGTATCACTGGTAAGGGTTAAGATACTGCCAAATAGCTTAAATGTCGCTTCTTCGCTGCTCTGAAAACAGTAGTTGCCAGGAGCTTCCCGTGTTGGCTTTTACAGCAGCGGAGAAGGGCTGATTTCCGGTGTGTGACATTAAGCAGAGCTAACGGAGCTACCTGGGGAGTAGCAAGGTCCCGATGCTAAATTACGCGGTTCCAGATCGGTGCATATACTTGTATATTTGCACAATACAGATACCTGCATTTTGAGCAGTATGGGTGGCATTTCCTATACTGGTATTGGAATCTCTTGGTGCAGGGTTTATTCTTTTTAATTTTCAAGATCTTTTACATGCACCAGAACATAGACTGGATACAGAAAGAAAGGGAAATGAATGCTGCTGGACGGTGGATGTGTTTGGACTCAGTTCCGATTATCCACCGCAGTCCCCAACGGATGATTATTTAGTTCTTGAGTTCCTCTTCTCAGTGCCCCTCTCCATAGATTAGATGTCTGTTAACATAAACAATCGGATACAGGGCAACACGGAAGTTCCACAGCGCTGCTTCAGAAGTTAAACTACTGTGCTAATGGCATTTCGATGTCTGGAATACGGCTACAACAACAACAACTTCAGGTTCAGTAGGGCGTCTCTGTTTCGGTTCATTGTCGTCAATGAATGAACGCGCAGCCACGTACAAGCCAGCCGTCCCGGGATCTCACTCTCCAGCTTTCAGCCCTAATAGACGGCCATGCACACATAAATGCTGCAAAAACCCTTTGCTGACTCATAAAATGTGATGCTCCACTTACTAAAGGATACTATAAGGACGCGCACGAGTGCTCCTCCACCTCCACTATCAGCTTTGCCATCACACTGCAGTGCACAAACAGCTGAGTGGGAACAGGAATGGAGTGGGTTGAGTTGAATGTCGTTGGCAAAATACTACAGATCCCGGCTTGGCGTTGATGCACAGTGACATGTGGGCAGTTTCAGTAATTCATTATTTTGTGCAGTGTTTGCGCATAGTGAGGGGATGGTGGGGTGTAACACAGAGGGTAGTATCTGCAGCAGGCGTCCTTGTTGTCATAAGGCTACTGGTATGGTTGAGGCTTGTCATTGGGCTTTGTAAACTGTGTTCTAATTGCTCCCCTCTGGGCTTTACCTCTCAGTTCCTGATACAGCTCCCACTGATGTCGGGGGTGGAGGCGGCACAAAGTCTGAATTAGTGATAACATGGGAGGTAAGTCATCTGTCACATTTTACTGTTCTCTCCATAGCCGAGTAATGGTTTTGCTTAATTGTGCAGAATTGAACGGAGCAATTTTATGACCCACATTAGAGCGAGACACCTCTCCGCCGGCTCTGCCTCGGAGTGCCATTTCTCCCTCCGAAAGCAGGGAGAAAGAGCACTTCCTCTGAAGAGTTTTGCACTTTAGCCACAATTACATAGCCATGCAGCAGGGAAAGATAAGGCGGAAGGTGATTTTGAAGTGTTCTGGGCGGTAACGGCAAAGAAAAGGGCTGCGTCTAATCACAGAAGCCCTTGTGGAGGTACAGCGCAGAGACGGGCCTGTCTGTTTCTTTGTCTGTATGCGTTTTAATATCACTATAGTTTTGTGTTTTGCTCCCAGCCTGTTCCCGAGGAACTGCAGAATGGAGAGGGCTTTGGATACATCATTGCCTTCAGGCCCGTGGGCACGGTCACGTGGACGAGAGCGGTGATCTCCACGCCTGGCGTGGCTCGTTACGTCTTCCGCAACGACACCATCCCACCCTTCTCGCCATTTGACGTGAAGGTGGGGGCATACAACAACCGTGGCGAGGGGCCCTTCAGCTCCATTGGCACCGTGTTTTCAGCAGAGGAAGGTACGGCACTGACTTCACAGCCCGGTGGCAGAGAGCGACGCTTAAATAAGCTTTAATCTCTCTCCTTACAACCACGACCTTGGAATAGTAATGATGAAATGACTTGTGCTGTTATTTCCCTCCCCTCTCAAGTCGGGAATGTCAACTTGATATTAGTTATCATGCTGGTAGATTACAGGAAATCCTAGCAGACACTCACCACACCGCGCTGTCAGGGAGGTATCCTGTTAATTGAATTTGCTGGGCAGATAGTCTTCCCTTATGTCAGTCACAGAATCCATTAAAAGAGAGCAGGGGAAATAGCTTTTCAGTGAAACTACAGGTCTGTGCCTTGCCTCTTATTGCTATTAGTGTGTGTGATGTGTTGGAGGAGTCTCTGGGATTCTCACCAGCGCTCTATTTCTGCAGTCCCCAGTGTGGCTCCTAAGAGGGTTAGGACTAGAAGTGTGTCTGCAGTGCAAATTGAAGTGATCTGGGAAGCTCTCCCTGCCATCCCTGAAAGAGTGCTTGGATATGAGGTACGTTGTGACTCTCTGCAAAATCTTTTTTTTTTTTTTCTTTTTCTCAAATAACATGATAATTGGGCTTTTCTCTGTGCCTTGTTTATCAGCTCATAACCGTTCCCTTCACTGTTCTTAAAATTAGTTTTCTCTCTCTCTCTTTTTTTAAATCATTATATTCTACTATATCTTCTCATGTATCTCTGCAAAGAGCTTGTTTTAGGCTTAATAATATCATGAAATGACCTCAACGCTTTGGTGTGCCAACAGCAAACCCACTAGAGGAAAATAAAATCCCTCATCCTTTCAAGAATGCAAAGAGGGCTTTGCTGTTGTTTTTTTATTTTTTTTTTCCTTCTCTCCCCCGGTGCTCTTTCAATATCTGTCACCTCTGGCCCTCAGCACAAAGCTCTCCAGTTGCCATAGCAGTGGCCACATTGTCCTTTCAGAAACACAGCTTCTTTCTCCAAACGCGGTCCTGAAGTGGATTTAAGCCGCTGAATCTCAGTAGGCCACCAGCAGTATAGATCCGGGAGCTGTGGACGGCACATGCATGGCGCTCAGCCTCTAATTAGACAGCGGCTGCGAATGCAATCTAGTTTGGGTTTAATGTAATCATTATTATTGCTCAAAAGATTACATTACCGCAAACTGAACTCTGGTGCTTATCATACACAGCAGTAATTGATAACAAATTTGAAATGAAATAATTTATAGCAGGCTTTTCCCCCCGAGGGCCGACTTCACATTTCAGTTAAATTATTTATTGACTTAACTCTTATGTCACTTAATACCAGACACATGAATATTAAAGATGACCCAAAGCGAGTGGCAAATTAGTCTATTTGCTTTATCAAATATCTCTTCACCTGCACCCTTAATTTGAGGCGGATAGCCTGAAGGGAGGCAAACTCTGCATCTTGTCAAACAGAATCCTGCTTTGCTTTAGAAAGCGCTAATTTGTTGGAACCCATAAAGCCTTTTGAAATATCTGTAAGATGTAATCAGGACCTCTGAGCTTCAAGTGTCTTGCATCCTCTGATAAAACTAAGAGGTGAGATTGTTTTCGTGACCAAAGCTGGCAGTAATCTCGAATCCCTCTGCCTTGGTCAGTTATCATATGACCCTCTAATGCCCTGCCTCTCGGGTTGAGAGGATGTGCATCAGTAATTGAGACTCCACTAGTGAAGAATTTATTATTCATCATCACTCTCTCTCTCTCTCTCCCTCCCTCCCCCTTTGTAATACAAACAGCATTTCAGATATCATGATGGAATATGAATTTCAATAATGCAGTGAAATGCACCACCAGGATCCGGCTTGTTTGTGCCCACGATTGTGATTTTTCTTCTCTCTTTTTTTTTTTTTTTTTCCTGCCCAATAGATCGTGTACTGGGAAGATGACACCAAGCCTGACACTGTTGGCAAAGTGCGCATATCTGGAAACTACACGCTGGTGAACATCACGGGGCTGAAAGCGAACACAGTGTACTACCTCTCTGTGGCTGCTTTCAACACGGCTGGCCCCGGGCCACAGTCGGCGCCCATCAACTCCACCACAAAGAAACCACGTGAGTCCGTCCCACAGGGGCATTCAAATCAGTCCTAAAGGGGTCCTCGCTCATGAGCCATGTCTCCCTCAGATGACGTCGCACTGTCCTCAGCGTGATAGGCGTAGCATTTCTTCAGCTTTGCCGCTTGTGCTCACAAAATCCAATCTGACAAGCCAGCTTTCCATTTACCTTGGGGAAAAAACGAAGAGAAGATAAATCAGTGGGCTGAGTGGAATGGAGCTGCAGTGACAATTTAAGATGGACAAGTGATGTTGAAGCAGAACTAGACAAGTGCTGCGCCAGCTAGTTTCTTCAAATTTAGGGATTTCAGCTCACAGACACGATGTGAGTGAAAGAGTAACCACAGTATGCTCGTGTTTCATGATAGCAGGCGTCCAGATTCCCGCGGCCACATCTCTTTTTCACTTCCTGCGGCCAGAGATTTGCTGCCAGTGACCATACAGTACTTGACGCTACCATTTCATTTTTCTAAAATAGTGAGAGTTCTATGGCGGGCAGTATATCAATGTTACTGCGTCAGTACCATGATAAGAGTTTATATAATGTTTTTGGATATTGTTATACTGTGATATGATCTCAATGCGTTAAGTTTTTTATGAAAGTACTGATAATTATCCATGCAGTATTGCTACAATACTGAGGTATCGGTTGAGGTCAATTATGTGGTGATACACGTAGTTAAAACCAGAAGTGGATTCGGTATCTTTGAGAAGCATGGGGTGAAAAAGTTTGAAGGGTACCAGCTGTATGCGGCTGGGCAGCAGCGACCAGAAAGTCAGGATATATTTATACCTCAGTGGGCATTTTTTTGTCACACTTGTCTCAGTAGAAGGGCATCCTAGAGGGTACTGTATCATTTTTTTTAATCTACCATAGGGGCATCCATGAGGGCACATTTGTATTTTGGATACTGGCATGATGATGCCGTGACAATGAAGACATTTTAATGGTTAAAAGAGAGTGCCTTTGAGTTTTTCTTGTGAGTCTACATATATCTCTATCCAAGAGCACCTCTAACAAGCGTAATTTGAGTCCAGGAAGAACTCTTCCCCTCCCATTTTCTGAAACATTTCCTGATATTTGATTATATTGCCCGGTCCTAGCATTTATGAATTTGAGGAGATATCAAAATACTGAGACATATATCGCTATAGCCTGAAAATACTGTGATGTGATTGAAGGCCTTACCACCCAGCCCTAGGTGGCCCTGCATACACAGCAACGCTAAAAGAAGAAAAACCCTATGTGCAAATAGACTAAACGGATTCAAATGAAGAAATGTGAATGCAGCACACATATTGAGGTTCTCTTAATTTCGTCCATTTGCATGTTTTTTTTTTGTTTTTTTTTCCTGAGTTGCAATGTGTGGCGGTCTCAGGGCCACCTTGGAATTCATTCCGTCTTCATTAGCGAGGGTGCTCCGCTGCAGCCTCCATCTATTATTCAGACTGACAAGATGATAGTTTGTCCAAGTGGAGCTTCTGTACGAAGCAGTTGCACCGCTGTAATACTCTTCGGCACGCTTATACTACACTCTTCTGTATACATGCATCACGTCATATGCAGAACGTCTCTACCTATGGTTCTTTATCTAGCTCCAGATCGGGCTCCACTCAACATCCAGTGGACCATGATAGGCTCCACCCTCACGCTGCACTGGGATCCTGTCGTTGCTGTGGAGACGGAGTCAAAGGTCACTGGATATCTGGTAGGTCCCAGTTCCCTGCAAAGCCCTGATTTATCTCCACAATCAAGGGTGACAGTTTTTGCATTGGCTCATTTCTCTGGGTCGCCCTTCTCCCGCCTCAGGTGCTGCTTAAGAGACACCGCAACAACGACATCAGCACTATCTTGACCAACAAAACCACTGCGGAGCTCAGCCTCTCCGCCAACGACAACTATCTCATTCAGATCAAGGCCATGAGTGAGGGCGGTGAAGGTGTGGGCAGTGAACCCATTCACATCCATAAATTAAGTGAGTGTACTGTTGCCTTTGCCTCTTTGTACAATTTTCTTTCTTTCTTTTTTTTTTTTTTTTTTTTTTGACCGTGGATAAAGCTCAAGTGAGGATTCAATAATTCAGAGACAACATTTAATTTGGCTTCATTGCATCCCTTTCCAACCATGTGTGATAGACTTATTTCAAGTGCGAGAAAAGCGACCTTTTTAGAAATGCGTGCGCGGTGTCATCCATCTCTGCCATTGGGTTATTATTCCTTGTTGACTGGCTGCACAGCGCCGCAGCATATAAAGCAGTTCTTGTGCTCCCCATCCCGCTGCGGTGCAAAATTGTGAGGCGTCTCAGTTTGCCGCTCTCTTTCTTTGATGTGATACGAACTTTATCTTCTCAGGATGCTTAAATAGCCTCTCCTGTTGAAAGCCAGTAATAATGTAGACATGGAAGAAAGAAAAGAAAAAAAAGAATCACAGCTGGCTTTTGATTTATGATTACGTGTCAGAAATTTAGAGGATACAGCGCAGCCGGTTGCACGCTTTTTTCTTCTTTTGATTAGAGGGGTATTTCTGGTCCTTCACGAGCTGCTCTGCTGGTTTCTGTTGCAGGCATGGGAGCGCGGGGTTCAGGAGCCGTCCGCCTCGGCCCATTGTACCTCTCCCCGGTCCTCATCAGCGGGCTGCTCTGCTCCGCCTGGTGATGTCTAATCAGAGCCCACGGAGCGCCCTCCCTCCCTCCCCCCACCCCCACCTCCATCCCTTCAGTCAGCCCGTCCTGTGTAAACCCTCCACTGGACTGGCACGCGGCTGGGGCTTCAGTGGCAGGACCAGGGAAGACTGGAAAGGACCGGACTCCGCCAAAACTCTTAAAGGGACCACGCCACTTTCTTTTAAAGGACCATCAGATAGAGACGTGATGATTTGCGTGCATGATATCTTTCGGTATTTCTTCCAGCGTCATAAGTGCCACCGTGCTCTAGGTTTCATTTTTTTCAGAAGTTGCGATGTCTACATGACTTATCTAACGAGTATCTTTGGAGATACTACTGCCTTAAAACCCATTTTACACATAAAGTCCATACCAAAGTAGGTGATAGAGGCTGCTTGCTTTATGGTTTTGTTAATCCTATCAAAAAAAAATCTACTTTCCAAAAAGTGAATTCGCAAGAATTTGTCTCCCCGAGGCCAACTTCTCAGCAGGTGATTAGCCCGTATGCAGTGGTTTTATCGTCTCTAGAAATAAATCTTAATCCATTCCATCGAAAGAACATCAACTACGATCCACAATTATCACATTCTTCGCAGCTTTTGCCAAATTAAACATCCATTGCAGGCTTAAAAGTTTTTATGAGGCTTAGTCAGACGTGTAAAAGATGCACAGCAAATTGATCAACTGTGCCTCAGTCCCACTTATCTCTGTGTAATATTAGGTCTTTCCGAGAGCCGCTGGCTCCTGAGCTTAGGGCCCTCTCTACATTACTCTGATAGATCCTGGCATTTGCTCTCTATCTCATGCTCCTCTAAATAATAAATGCCTATCACGCTCTGCATTCTCAGTCTAGCGAAGAAAAAAAAAGTCGGGATTGCAGAGAATAGAGACGTGTGTTGTTACTAAGTCAAGCAGATCCCATGTGTACTGTTCCTCCTCTACATTTAGACGACCTGTGTTCTAGATACGTATATCATATCACAGAACATGCACCGTCTACACCCCAGATGACCAGCTGGCCCCGGCGCATAATGGACTACAGGATAACAGTGCCTTCACCAGAGCTCACTCTTTTTCTCTTTCTCTCTTTTTTTTTCCTTTTTCAAATCGTTTAGGAGAAAGATTCATGTTGCAGTGGAGGCATCGTTTGCTTTCCCCTCCGCAGAAATTAGCGAGGAAGGACGGGAAGCTCAGAATGTAGAGGGAGCCCATTATTGGAAAGGGTATGTTGATTAAATTTTCATCGAGAAGTACACCGGGGGCACCCGAGACAAAAAAAAAAAGGGTAGGAAGCTTTCGGAAAAGCTGCAATGGATTGAGATATATGGCGGAAATTTTGGTTTTAGTATTTATGGTCTGTGGTATAATAAATGTATGACTCCATCCGTGGCATAATTTATGGGCTATTAAGGCATCAGAATAATTGATGCCAATACCACGGTGAAAGAGCCCTGACTGGAAATGGAGCGAAAAGGCATGGCTGTCATTTTATCCCCCTACCCCATCACCCTCTATTGGACACATACCAGACTGAACGGTAACAAAGGGACATTGCTACTCTGCTGAGAGAGCTACTTTTCACACCCTTTTATCAGGAGGATGAGTCTGTCAAAAGCCACCCAAGTAAGAGCCGAGGTGTGATTACTGGGGTCCTGACAATGTTCGCGTGGATGTGGAAGGATACAGTCAACTGAACTGCTACACATTACTGTGCCTTTGCCGAACATGGGGCTGTGTAGGTCATTAGCTCGAAGGCTGTCGTCGTCTGTATTTTTGCACTCTCTAGCCCCCCTCCCCACCACTGCCGCCACCACCACCACCACAACCACACCCCAACCCATCCTCCCCAAAGTCGAATGAAAGCACAAGGAATTGATGCAAGGTGACTGGATGTCCTCACTTAGCCGCCTGAACAGGTGTGCAGACCCCAGAGGCCTCGTAAAAAGTCCAAACAGCCGACATAATCAGGCTGTCCTATCTGCTCCTTGACTGGTTTCATAAAGCTCTGTGCCCGTTGATTAGACTGCTGCAGACCAGTCAATGGGATATTGATTTTCCTGCCCCATTATTACGGCTGTCACAATTCAGCTGCTTGATTGACTGATGGTTGCTTTCTTATTGCACTCTGTTCTGTTGTGCTACAGTCAATGATGTTTCAGATGTCCTCCACCGCTTCGCTCCCGACCGGACAACAGCAAAGGCATTCTTTCTCTGTTGTCCTCCCGTTTGCTTTTACTAGAATTCTCACTGTATTTGCTCAAGTTCTTTTCCACATATTTTACACGTATTTTGTAGTGCAGTGGTAGATTGTGACTTTGAATTGGGGCAGTGACCTGAAATTGATTGGCTGGCTGATTCTATTGAGTTAAATGTCAAACACGACTACCGTTTGGGCTGTGGTGCTCCAGCGGTACTGTAACTTTCTTTCCAATAGCATAAAAAAGCCCAGTCACACCAGCATTCACAACAGTAACATTTGATGGCAAAAGTTCAATTCATTTTAATTGCTACGACTCACTTGTGGGGCAGATGAAATCTGGTGAAATATTTTCTTTTTGCGTGGAGTTCAACTAACCCTTGAGGGAACTGAGGATTTCAACATGGGGGAAGCTAACGCAGAGCCGTGTTGCACTCCACTTTACTTAACCCTCCTCAGATGGAGTACAACACGCTCCACAAACGAGGATTCACTTTGAGTCTGGTTTCAGTGGTACAAATACATTGTGTGAACTAAATATCCTGTCATTGACTAAGCTGGCTAGCTCGCTAACTGTCAGTGAGCTGGTTTACTAGCTAGCTTGTAGAGGTTTTTATTTAGTAAATATGTAAAAAAAAATAATAATAATAATAAAAAATGAGAAAAACTTGATGTTGGACAATCTCGAGAACAAATACTCTCTAGATTTAGCATCTGCGTGTTTAGCCATTAGCTTGACAGCTTCATTAGCCCTTAAACTAGCCCTGCAAGTATTCACTATGTCAACGAGCCTCTAGCAACGCCTGTTTCATAAAGACGTACTGATGAATAGCTTAACTCTGTGCCACTTTCTGGTGTGACCGGGCCTCAAAGCAGCTTGTGTGTGCAAATACGTGATCCAAGTGGTGTTATTTTTTTTTTTCTTCTTTTGGGTTAATATCCAACTAAGGTAACCTCATTGCCAGATGTTAAACTACAAAGTTATTACTTCACGTGTGACAGTTTCTTAGAATTTTCGTATTTATTTTATTTTTTTCAATTAGTTGTAATTCAGCCTAATGTTTCTTACCTCTGCTCATGCTCACATTAGAAAACAAACTATTGTTTCTGGCCTTGTGCTTTAATAAATACTATGAAGTACAATCTAAAGGAAATGAAAGAAGTGATGGGAGCCACCAGCTGGAATGGTCGAAATGTATTGATCTCAGAACAACGTGTCTGTTCATATCCACAAGGTCGGTTTGTTTAGATTGGTTTCTGTGGTTGTTGTTGCTAGAATGGAGTGTACCTGGTGCAGTGTAAATAGCTTCCATATATTTTTTAAAACATGGCCATCAAAGACAACCTTATTGCTTTTTATATAGTGTTTTCTCCGACCTTAATACTGGTGTATTAATCAATGATCTCTGTGAGATACTGACATGTAGAATGGCATTTTCATATTGAAAAGTAACTGTTTTGTCTTGTATACTAAAATTGTGCATGTTAATCATTGTTTGTGAATATGTGTTGGATTTTTTTCTAAAACTATAACTTAATAAAAATGTTTATTCCAGCCAGTGGGCTGCTCGACTGCTTCTGCCTGACCCATAAACACGCCAACAGCTTTCTCCTTCATTAGGAAATCCAGGTCCAAATCCCCAGGGATCTCCAGTGACCCAAGGTCAGTTAGGTGTCAATTGATTTTCGGTGATTTGAGTAATTGTGGCATTAAAGTACGGAATCAACTATAGCCGTTGTTAAGTCCTCAAGTTTTATCGTTTTTGTCAATATTATTCTCACATTATGTATATCACTTTATCGAGTTGTGTTATCGAATGACCACAAACTGACACATGAGACACATTTACCATTGAAGTAATATTATTCCAGCCAGGACGGCTAATTTTAGCCAGTTCTTGCACTGTGCACTTTACATAATGGGAATTAGAAAACGGGGTGCGTAGTCTGCGCCGTACCAAGAAGTACAAGGGGGGTTAACGAGTCATCACGGGCCTAGCAGCAATTTTTGTTCAAATGTTTCCTATTTCAGCCATGTCTGATTTTTTTGTTCCAATATTAATGAGGGCACTGTCTAATATCAGTAAGTTTTTCAAGATGGTGATCATTAGCCTAATCACAAAGATAACTAAGGGCTCGCTCCGAGAGCGCAGACGTCCACTGTGGACATCTAGTCTGCATGCGTAGACTCCTGGACAAAGAGCTCTTCCATGAAGTTCTCAAGTGGAACAATATTTGGATTTGAGTAAGTGTATGATCAGTCACACCTTGGTACGAGGAAAAACACTTGATTACAATTGTGGTGATGTTACAATTGCACAAGTCCTCCCATGAAACCACTTTCAAGTTTTTAGAAACTATGTGTATGCGATAATATTACTGGTACCCGTGAATGTGGATTATGATATAAGTTTTGGGTTTTTTTTTTTCTTTTTTCTGCCAAACAAACCAGCAAAAAACTTAATCTCCTTGTTGGATGTAATAATTAAAATCTAAATGTTTTTTAAAAAAAAGCAATGAGCTGTTACACATTACATGAGACAAAACTCTTGAGTAGTGTGTGAGACAGAGAATTAAAAAGACAGCTTGTTTGGGCAACAAGACATATTCAGAAATCAGTAATGTATAAAACGATCAAATGATATGATCATCTTATCAAACTGTGGAGAGACAAGTTTATCTGTAAAAGATTAATGGTGATACTGAATTAGCGTGCAGCTGTAATGAAGCCAAGTAGATTCCAAGTCAAGCTGTCTCAATTGAAGCTTGACATTCGACAAGTGAAGGACATCAAAGCTGAGACCAACCTCAGACTAAATTGGCTCCAACACTGTCACTATCTCATCAGATGTAATGATGATGGATGGATGGTGATAAAGATCTATTTGCAGGAACTCCGCGCTCTGAAGTTCCTATTATGCAGAGTGATGCTCGAGCATGAAAACATACATGATTCCACAGATGAAACCTTCACGGCGTTCGTGGCTCTGGGTAGAAAATCAATAAAGTACAGTAGCTTCTGTTAAGCACTACATACGACATTTTTAAAGCAGACCTATACATCTACAGGTCCCCGCTCTTGAATTATTCAGAGCGCTTAATTGCCAGAGCTTTGCAGATATCAGTTGCAATCCAATATGTAAACGAGTTGCATTAACTTTAGCATAAACGGTGACATCACATCACAGCAAAGCGAAGCTTGATTGAACTAAAAAGGTACCTCCTTCCTTAATCCCAGGCACGAATGGCAGAAATCCTCTGCTTGTGGGATTGGCACATCAGTAGCAGGCAGTCCCTTTTTAGTCAGCGAGATCTAAACAGGATTATTTTATGCCACAGCAGTTTGTAGAGCAAAGGAGTGTTTCAGAACATAATCACCCGATTCATCAAAGCGCGGCTTTGCGCTGCCTTCTCCGCTGTGCATTTTACCCATCATTAGCCCCTCACAGGCGCAGCATCGAAGAAGAAAAGACGCTTCTTTATTTCTGACCAGAAGTCGTCTCTTAAGTAATACACAGTCCTGCGCGATCTAAACCCCTGCTTACGTGTCAGAAAAAGGGGCTGCTTATTTGCCCTCACCTCTTGTTGACCTCCATGTTCGTTTTTTTTTTTTTCCACAGGATCTGTGATGAGATGCAATCTATTATGCATGCAAATGATCACTGAATGTCCTGTTGTAATGAGAAACACATGAAAGCTTTCCAATAGCAGACCGCTGCTCGCGCTCTCGTGGCCTATTCCGGCTTTGAAAAGGGATAGTTACTTCAGTGTCGGGGGAGGAAAACATTTTTAAAATTATAGCGACAAGCACAACAGGAGGGCTGTTTCACAGAAAGTTTGAACAGAACACTCGCATTAAAATGATATCAGAATGACGGGGAACACTCGTGGGGCTGTGTTTTCTGTCGGCCGAACTGTAGCAGCAGCGTTTGCTCCGCGCTATCATTGCACGCACAATCTGTCGGCCGTAAGTTGTTTGCGCGATGTATTTAGATGGTTGAGATGAATAACTCGAGATCACTTCATACTTTCTCATTTACACAGTGTGTGTATCAGGGTTTTATAATGAAGTAAAAAATAAATAAATAAACGTGTGGTCTTTTTACACAGAACCACTGAGCCACAGAGTTCAATATAAAAGTGCATTTAAGAGACAAAGAGACGGCCTCCTCACTTGTGCAATCTCTTCAGAAATGTGCTGTTTTTCATAAAAGATCAAAAGAGTCTGACCTTCCTCCCATGCACTCGCCACTTCATTTAAAAGGTTTTTGAAATACAGAATATTGAATTAGTGGGAAAAAAAATACCAAAGCAATCATTCCTGACACAGTCCAGCAACCCTTCCTCTTACACTTCGAGAAAGAAGCCCTGCTCCATGTATCTTGAATCATGTTGTAAAAGGAACGAGGACATTCGGGGGAAACATGTTTATTCTCTTTCCTGCAAATCAAACTCGAAACAAAGGGATACAGCCAATAGGTGGGTGGCTTAGCTTAGCATAGCATAGGCCTAAGCAAGTCTTGGTTTTTGTATGGAATGATCAAACAAGATAATAAGCATTTGAGATCATGTGTGACACAGTTGCTAATAGGTGAATTGTATTCTCTTTGCACTAGCCAAGGAGGCATATGTTCCAAGGGTCCTATATTTCCAAGTTCAACTACTGTTTACACACACTTTAACACCCCTCCTGTTTTTGTGTCAGGGCCTTTGCCCTAACCCTTGGAACATAGCAGTAACTCAGGTGGGGGGTGCATGGGGTCGGCCACACTTGCCACAGCCAATGACATCATTGTAAATGGTGTATGCATTCATGCTTTTTGTATTATTTGAATGGCCAGCGTAACCTATGTCTAATAGTTGCTGACAACAAGTTACAACTCTTTGAGAACATTCTGCACTCCGGCACATGGCGGACCTGAACGCCAACACAGTCAGTCAGCAACTGCAAGGAGACGAAGACAAAGAGAAATCTCCCAGATTCCCTTCTCTGGGTTGCTGAGTTAGGAGAAAGAGATGCTCACAAGTCATTTTTTGCCAAGTCCAAATCAGGTCTCAAGTCTTTGAGCTAGAGTCCAAGACAAGTCTCAAGTCTCTTGTGGTTGTAATGTGTGTTCTTTCATCTGCTGCATCATTATATGTAAGGAATTCAAAGCATGTACCGTGTTATCATCACTCCTATATCTATTAGCATAGAGACTTATCAGCACTGATTAGGTTGTTTGGTATATAATCACTTTGAACAGGCTATTACAATGCAATATGAAAAAAAAAACACAATGAAAGCTTTCTTTTAGAATTAAATATTATATTTTGCTTTGCAGCATAAATACAGAGCTACGGTAGCTACATGCAAAACACTCCCACTGCCAAATTATCTGAAACATACTGCAGGTCCATAAACTGGTGATATTAAAACACGAACAGGTTTATTCAGAAAAGAGATATCTACCATTTGTGAAAATTAGCACCTTTCCTGGTGTGACAAAAATGATTCCTTGCATGAATATAATACTCACAATGTAATATCGTACGAGTCAGTGGCCATCTTCAGTCCTTTTCTTACAGAACAGAACATTTTTGTGGATACAGTCGTCTGTGTTGTTCAACAGTAAACATCAGCTGACTTTTATTCCTGAAAGAAATGTTTGTGTTTTGGAATGGAACCCTTCAAAACCATCCTTTCCTCTAGGATGTTTTGCTTGCCATCAGTTCTAGGTTGGCTGGTACCACACTGTACTAAGTGTGTAGCAGGCGCTGACGTTAACTTTCACATCATCTATAGTGACTGACCCACCCAGGTGTGTTTTCAAGTGCCTGATAAGGTCTGATGTAGTCGATCCAGCATCCTCTATTCAGCCGTTCAGCAAACGTTGCATTTAGCGATTCTTTTGTGTGTAGTTCCTGCCGTATTGGCAAAGCTTATGACAAACAGGAGAGCAGCAGCAGCTGTTGTGCTCGCCGCTATAGTGTTACATTTACATTTAGTGCATGTAGCAGACACTTTAGTCCAAAGTGGCTTGCAATAAACACATTTGTCACTAGAAAGAAACCAGAACGCATCACTGTCCATAAAGTAACAGGGAATAAATTAGAATCAATTGTCAAGCCCTCATCTGAGTATAGTAGCTGCTATTTATCAAGGATCCCTTAAGTGCATAAGTGCTAAGGGTAAGAACATACATATATGGGTTTTTTTTGGTTTGTTTTGGGAGTCATTCTATGCAGGGTCAGGGTGAAGCCTGAACAAATGAGGAAGATGCCGAGTGGCTCTGCTGTCCTGACATTGATCGGGAGTTCATTCCACCACTGAGCTGCCAGAACAGAGAATAAAGATTGTGCACGAGTCCCAAATCTTGAATCCGATTCAAGACTCAAGTCTTGAATCAAGACTCGAGACTCGAGACCAAGTCGCAAACTCCAGTCCCCATCTCTGTGACGAGACTCTTTCTAAACTTTGTGAAACAATGTCTGGGACTAACTCTTAATGCTTAAGCCGTCTTGTCAAATCGCCACTTGTTATGCAGTAAATTAATACATTTTATGCGTAAAAAAACATGTCTGTTCATCCCAGCAATGTATATTTGCATGTATAGTGGGGAAGTGGTCATTTGACATGCACGTCATTACGCATAATGCCAGGTGTGAACTGACGAGTTATCCTCTTGTGATCAGATCACCAAAAACGTTAATGCCAGAGATAAACTCCCTCAAATCGTATAATAATGCAGCGCGGGGAGACACTTCAGCAGGGTCTGGATCGCACTTGTATTTTTATCAATTGATGGTTTTCATAATGCTTTGACTTTGTGGTTCCTCTTGGACTCTGGCTAGCTGCTAATGCGAGGCTAAGTGATCTATTTGCGGGCTCCAGCTTCATAGTTAATAGACAAACATGAGATGAGGTATCTATCTTTGCATCTAGCTCTTAGAATGGACAGCATATCAAATGTACCCAAATGTCAAACTATGATTTATTTCAACTGAAATGTACAGAAGTGTAGCCTGGAGTACATTCGGTCTATTTTATCTTTCAATCGTGGAGTCGTGATTTGCGAAAAAGGTCAAAAATAAGCTAATGTCTCCAATAAAGTACAAGTGAGGAGAAAATACAAGCTCAGGAGGCTCAGTAGTGACAGCAGTAATGTTCATGGTAGTAGCGCGACAATCCTCCCCAGGAGCTCGCTGCTATATTTAGCACTAGTGCACTGAGTGAAGGAGGATGCCATCAAATGTGAACCGTGGTTATTAAAATCTATCCGTTGGTGATCTGCCACACACATGGGGAAATCCTGCGTGTTTTTGAACCTCAGTCTTGGGATCAGGGCTTATCTCATCACAAGGCCATTGTTGCACCGAACGTTGCATCATTAACGTGGTAAATGTCACTGAGTTTTTCACTAATTGAAGAGGAAAATGTCATCGCAGCGAGAAGCACAGATTTTTAAGGGAAACATTAACATACACACATATATAGCTTGGTGCTTTTCAATGCATCCATTCATCAGGAGCAGACACTTAAAGTTGTAACATAATCTTTAAGTCTAAAAGGTCACTCAGAGATATACGATTCTGAAGAAGGAATTACCTCTACCTCTTCTGGCCACGTCCAGGTCCTCCAGTGATCAGACTAGTCATGGATTTCTATTCAGCAGCAGCACTGCTCCTTGCCTTTGTCCCTCGGCATTATAGATGCAGTGTTCAGTGCTCACTAATTAGGAGGGCGCCTATTTTACAGACGACAAGGGAAGGGACACAAGAGGGAGGTTTGGAAATTAATCACTGAGGTTTATTAATGAGGGGGTATCTGCCCTGTGTGGCCGGAGAACAATATGAGACGGAGTGATCAGAGGCGAGCCCCATCCATCACCGCGGGAGCTACGTGAAGACGCCAGCGGAGCGAAGCTTTTAGAGGCACTCTGTAATGCGGGCACAAGTGAGGAAAAGGAAATTATCATCTCAAACGGCATATCATTATTTAGACCCGATGTGGACCTCAAATCCGAATGTTTGCAGTTGTTTAAAGGGGAATTCTGTTTGAATGGATTTTATGTAACCTCCCTTGTTGCTAATTCTCACCCCCACTGAGGCAGCATTGACTCTCGGCTCTTTCTCTCACGCTCCACGTCACAGAAAGTGATTTTTCTACACAGGGCAGGTCTGTGACATCTTTACAAAATCACAGAGTCCCGGATGGATTCTGGTTGACTCCAAGCTTGTCCTGTCTACTCCATCACCACGAAATTGTTAGGTTGAATTACACGTAATGTGGTGTACGGCTGTGATCAGCAGGGGCTGAACCAGATTGTCTTCCTACTCTAATACTGTCACATCAGATACTTCATGATCCACACTCACCATGTGAGCTATTCAGCACACCTGACAACAGTGAAAATAAAACTCATCTATGGTATTTCTGTGCTTTCACAGCTTTATTGTGCTTCAATTTTAATTTTCTTACAATTGATACCAGGTCTAATCAGACCTTTAAGACTTGACTGTCATTTGCTAGTGATCAGATTGCAGGCCCAAGTCGCCAGGATCTAACATTGGTAGTTGACATTTCTGCAAACCACAGTGATATACCAAAAATGGCCTATCACATTTGAACTTATCTGTGGCTTCACAGAAACGCACTTGGCAATTCGGTTGGACTGACATTGTTTGTCCAGACATCACCTACAGACAGTATCTGCATGGGTTGCGATAACATTGTCACCCTGTTTGAGGGCGATGCAGCTGTCCAACGTGAAAGCGAAATGGAAATTTCTCCTCCAAGGTGCCACCCCCACAGTTTCAGTGTCTGTACATGGAATGCTAGTAGCAGCATGAATTCTTCTTCCTGCCAATTTCCCCGGTGATGTTCTGTCGCGGGAGCCGATGGAATCAGATGAAATCACATTTTGAACCACCTCCAGATATGGATTGTATCTGATTTGCAAAAAAATGGATTTCATGTGGTCTTTGGCTGTCCAGGCTTTCTAAAATCTATCTGAAGATGCAAGAAATGGATCTGGGCTGGCAGTCCAACGAGGCCTAACGGCTCTGTGAGCACAACTGTGCTTTGGGCTAAATGCTAACTTCAGCATGCTGGCATGCGTACAGTGACCATACTGACATGCTGATATTTAGCAGGAAACATTTACCATGTTCATTAAATTGGATTAGCCTGTTAGCTTTGCATTTGCCAATCAGCACTAACACACTAGCAGCAGGCTAACTGGAGGCTCATATATGGCACACCAAAGAGAAATGTCAATTACGGTTGTCATCTTGTGTTTGGTTGAGAGAACAGTGTAGTGAGATTGTGAGAAGTCTCCTGTCTGTGCCACAGACTGTAAAATGTCTGCACCAGAGAGGAGTTTTTAAGTAATCTGGATTTACTTTAAATACATTTCGAAAGAGCTGTCAAAATTGGAATATATTTACATTTGAAGTGGCTCATATCTCAAATTTGAATTTAACCATGAGTGGAAAATGTCTTCAATAAAAAGAACAACAAAGAAAAACAAAAAAAAACAAAACAAAACAAAAAAAAACACAACTGACGCCACAAGAGGGACAAACTGGGACAACGTCCTCCCTTCCAGTGCAGTGAGGTCAAGGGAACCTCACATGGGAGCTTTGACTCACAGTGGGCTCCGGCCAAACCACCTCAACCAACTCCCAAATCTCAGGATAAATTCAAGGCTCCTTCCAGGAGGCAGCTGGTCAGGCGTGGAGGGCCCGGAGACAGTGGCTGTGCGCTGGCGGTTTCTTTGGGTGACTTCATAACCACTGGCAAGTCCTGCAGAGGCACACGGGGCCACCTCAGTGAAGAACTAGGTCACTGGCTATTTACATAAAGATCAGTGTTTTTAGATGACTGCTGGAAGTTGTACAATATCGATGTGGGAAGGAGTTGACCATGAAAGTGCGACAACTCTTACAACATTTTCTATGTTGTAGAGATCGGGCCTGATTAAAATGCACCAGAAGAAGACTGCTTGTCAATACTCGTCTCCTCTGCTTTTTCTGGTGGTGAGGTTCAGGCCGGACAAGCAGCTTTCTAACGAGAAGGTTTCCACTTCCAATCCCAGACCAGCGGGGAAAATCTGAGCAAGAGAAGTGAATGGCCTCAACGGCTACCATCAAGCTGCCCTTGATATAGACACTTAACCCGCATTTGCCCTTGCAGCTGTTCTCTGTGGTCAACGGCACAGGACTGTGACTGTGCTACGCAGCTCCTGGCTATAAATGTTAGCAAGCGAGTGGGACGCCTGGGATATACCATCTCTGCATAGATAATGGATAACAAATTAGAAAAACTAGGTTAGCCTCTTACCTCTGAATGCAAACAGCGCTTTATTTTCTAAGGGCAACCTAGATCAGATAAATTGGCCTTTTTAATCTCACAATGTGAACACACAAGGACGTGCACGTTAAACGGATTAGAAAAAAACAGTTTTGGCCTCTATTTTTATTCTTCCTCAGTCACTGAAAAACACTGAAGACTAACATTGAGCTCAATAATAACTTCACTTTATTATAAGTTGTATCTTCAAAATTGAAAGTTTATTCCTCTCAGCCCAGGCCATCCATGCTATCTGGCCTGACACCTGTCTGCACTGTCCGCTTTTTTTCAGGCAGCCAATCAGATATCGGATCCATCACCCAGGTAACCAAGAAAATAAAGCAAGAGCTTGTGTTTCTATACAGAGCTTTATCAGACATAACAGAGATCAGCTGCATACTAAATGGTGTTGTGCTCATCATGTCACGTGTTGTAAACTCCCTGTCATGTTGTTAACCCCGTGTTCGCATAGTGTTGGCGAATGTCAATCAAAACCAGCACAGTGTTTTTTTTTTTTCCTCACTGCACAAGTGTTCCAGCCTCCCGAGCGCTAACCCACCACCAGCACCTTTCCGCTGGAATGAACATTATGTGGACTAAGGCCCTAAATGATCTCTATCTGTACCCACACTCCTAATGGTAAATGGACATTTCTGTAGCGCTTTTCCAGTCTACTGACCGCTCAGAGCACTTTATGACACTTGTCACATTCACCCATTCTCACACACAATCACACACCTGCTCATCAGTGACAATTTCGGTTTCGGTATCTTGCGCAAGGATTCTTCGACATGCTGCCAGGGAATCGAACCAGCAATGTCTAATTACTGGATAACCTAGTTTTCAATATCTTATCCTGAAATTGATATGGGTTTGATCAGAAGTTGCTTTATTTGTTATCCATAAGAATAGTATTTACATTGGAGCCTCAGAGCGTCATGTTTTTGATCACAGGGGTAAGAGAGCTATTGACAGAACCTCCCCAAGAGGTTTCGTGCCACTTTTAAGATGCGACTCCCAACTACTTGCACAGCCACAAACATCCTTGTGAGGAAAACATGAATATTCCTTGCTTTGTCTTTGTTCAAAACCCGTTCTCGAATCTCAAATCACATGTTGTCTACAATTACCTGTCTGACTCTGTTTGACGTCGCTCGTCTCCTCTGCTTGAATGGCACCCTTGTCTTTTCTCTTTTAGTGTTGCTTCTGCCTTTGAGTGCTGCATCATGTGCCAAAGTGCAGTCTGTTGTCTTTCGAGATCTTTGTGGAAGACAGAAAGTTGAGCTCTTCATATTTTTTTTTTATATATTTACAGACGTCAGTTCCTTGTCTTTCTCTACCTGTTCGTACACCTGAGCTCTTTTGTTGTGTTGTTTGTTTTTTTTTTCTGTGCTGAAAAGTGTCATGTGTTGTTCAGTTTGTAGTGCCTTTAAATGCAAATTTGTGATTTGGAGATATGAAAATAAAACTGACTAGTCTTGGCTTCTATGTTCTGGTTTGATAAGTCTCAGTGTTGACATTACCAATAGAGATGAACTACCAGTAATTAACCAGAATTAAAAAGGTGATGTATGAATCAACTGGTCACCTGAACAAATCTGGTGGAAGCACATACACAGCTAAGGTTATCTGCCATTACCGTAAGAAACAAGGAAATGCACAGTCCCTAGCCAATGTTACCATTAGCAGCTGTTTACTTACCATGCTAGAAAAAAGCCTGTAATGCCTTTTCAGTTTTGAACTTCGTCTCTTTACTTGCCAAGAGTTGTTTCCAGCAGTGTGAAGCAACATGAACGTTTTTGCCTCAATTTCTATCACTTATTTTTTGCTGCTGAACACGGTTCCCAGCAGACGGTGACGATGGTTGTGATAAGTGTAGCTTGCGAATAAGTTTAGTCGCTGTTAAATGTAATGTTTCGTGCACTGGCGTCCACTACCTGTAATTCAGTTGTCCTACTGCAGGTATCTCTGCAGCACAATACACAGACACGTCATCAAAAGTGATATTTCTTTAAATACTGTTGATAGTTATTTTTTTTTTCTGGTTAAAAATCGGATTCTTACACACAGCTCCTTTAACTGCATTGCATATATATATTGTTTATGAAGCTCTTTTTTTTAATAAGCAAACAAATACGTTTGACTCATTATCACTCTAGAATGGATGAATAGAAGAAACTCTCATCTACAACTGTTCCAACAGGCCATCATGGTAGCTAACATGAGACACAAGGTTCATCTTATCTGTCACTGACAGATGATGATGATTATTTTGTCATTGGAAACAATCTGAGCATAATGTTTGTATGTAAGTGTAATGTGCCTTTTTGAAAAAAGTTAAGGTACTTATCCAAATTGTAGGAGCAGCAAA
Source organism: Acanthopagrus latus (assembly GCF_904848185.1). NCBI lineage: Eukaryota > Metazoa > Chordata > Actinopteri > Spariformes > Sparidae > Acanthopagrus > Acanthopagrus latus. The sequence goes on along the minus strand of NC_051044.1, from coordinate 27,616,717 downwards.
TAATAACTTGACTTGTAGTTGATCAGTTGGAATCAGAAAAAGCGTCTATCATTCATTCGAGTTTTATCATTTAATTAGGACGAAAAGGTCAGATTTTGCTTGGACAAAAGTCTTGTCGCATACAAAAATAATGTACGGTAGAAATTATACTTTATTTTAAATACACAAACATCTACAGTAACATAAGAACATAAAGTCATGGTGCCTTGGGAAAAAGAATCAATATTGTGTGTGACTCCCATGAACTTGGAGGACTGCATCCATACGTCTCAGCAATGACTCAGATAACTTATTGATGAAGTCATCTGGAATGGCAAAGAAAGCAGTCTTGCAGGACTCCCAGAGTTCATCAAGATGCTTTGGTTTCATCCTCCAAGCCTCCTCCTTCATCTTACCCGAGATATGTTCTATACTGTTTATGTCTGATGACTGGGCTGGCCAATCCTGGAGCCCTTTGACCTTCTCCACTTTCACGGACTTTGGTGTGGAGGCTGAAGTATGAGAAAGAGCGCCATCCTGCTGAAGAATTTGCTCTCTGGTTGTTTGGAATGTAATGGGCAGCAAGAATTTCTTGATACTTCGGGCGGTTGATGTTGCCAGATCCTGCAGATCTCTCGCACACCCCCATGCTGGTTGTAACCCCAAACCATGATTTTTCCTCCCCTGAACTGAACTGTTTTCTGGGTGAATCTTGGGCCCATGCAGGTTCCAACAGGTCTTCTGCAGTATTAGCGGCGACTGGGATGCAGTTCAATCCATGATTCATCAGAAAAATCGTCCTTCTGCCACTTTTCCACTGTCCATCCTCTCCACAAGCTGTAGGCCTTGGCAAATGCAACACGATTCTTTCGGTGTCTTCTGTTTTTGTTTCTGCTGGTATGTGAGCAGTAATTCGGCCACGGAGACCACTGCATGAGGGAGTTTGACAAACTGTTTTGTAGATACAGGGGTTTCTGGTGACCAGTTCTCACGTAGCTCTGCTGCAGCTGAAAAGGGGCTGACCCTGGACTGCCGAAGCAACAAACGGTCCTCTCGGACAGCCGTCTTACTGGGCTTGTCGTGAACGTCACCAGTTTCTTCAAAATCTTTTTATCTTTGCCACTTGACGTTTGGATACATTGGAAATATCTGCCACCTCAGCAGCAGACTTGGTCGTCAGCCTCTTGATGATCAGCACTTTGGTCTGTGGTTGAATCTTTGGCATGCTGTCAGAGGTTCACATGAAGGTCTGGTGCTCTGGGGTTCTTTTTATACACACCCGGGAATGTGTTAATTACGGTGTTTGTCACAGATGGAGCTCTAATCTGCGATTGGTTGAATTATTTAAAGACACAACAAGACTTTTGTCCAAGCAAAACTTTCTGTCCTAATTAAATGATAAAACTCAATGACTGATACACAACTTTATTTTGGTACAATAAGCATAATCTGGAGGCCTTTGCCTTTCATATAAGCCATTTCTGATTCCAGTTGATCAACTACAAGTCATCATTTGCTGTTCCTACAACTTGGATAAGCGACAAGACTTTTGTCAGGGACTGTATATGTAGGTACCTGCGGTCCTTTTCTGAACTTGTTGCATATTGGTGACTCTTTTTTGAGTCATACTTCCATTGCCAGTTTTATTACAAAGCAGTGCGTGGCAGCAAATTAGAGCACTACATGCAGCTCGGTGATGAAGACAGTGATAGATGATCGTCTTCATGCTCTATATTTTTCCACATACCATGTGGAATTCTCTGCTAAAAGAACTTAAAAGGATTGTGCCAAAGATCAAATAATAACGCTTTATGATAAATCTCCCCCTGGATCCAGGCAATAAGGTGCTGAAACTGAATTATACTGTAGATAGATTTGATACACACTAGACATTTTATACGTTTCCAGTATACTTAGTAGTTAGAGGGGAGTTTTAAGTTGCAACCTGAAAGGATGACTTAGTTAAAGTGTTTTCTGTGCTTGCAGAGCTGTTCAAACACTCATTAGTACACTGCAGAGTTTCAGGAAACAGCGTATCCACTGATCTTAAGTATAAAACAGTTCTCTTCTCAACTTTAATTTCAAAATAATAACCGCACATTCTCAACTCTGTGACATCGTTTGACACTGAACAAATATTTTCAAACTTAATTTCTAAAACTATAGGAAGAACAGTTGTTGTTTCTTCTTTTGCCAATTCAAAGGCCCAATTAAAGATTGATCAGCTGCCGCACTCGGTGCCAAGAAGTGCAACGTTGGCAAGCGGAGGATTCTGTACAGCCAGCAGACACTATTAACGTTGATTTGGCTTCATGTATCGGGCCACCTTGTGAATGCAAATCCAACATTCACTCTGTTCTTCTTTGCTTTGGTCTCCACTTAGCTCTGAGAAAAATATATGGCTCTTCAAATGCAAAGTGCTCCACTATGTTCACCAGCTAGTCGCTGACTCCCTGCTGTCTGGTGCTGGACACATGCAAAATCAGCCCTGTGGAGCTAAGAGGAGCCATGGAGTTGGGCAATCATTTGCAGGGTTTTCTGTCACTCGAAGTGACCCCTCTCAGAATACAAATGGTCATCTGACCCAGTGCTCGAGTAAAATTGTAGTGAGGCTTTAATTACCGGCTGGTAATGGTTTCACTTTGTGAATCTCTGCGTGTGTGTGTGTGTGTGTCACCATGGCAAAATGTGAGACACTTACTGCAGCAGGGACGATAAGAGAAGCAGTTTCAGTACTTTGCCAGATGTTTATATTTCTGTCGGTCTGTCTGTCTGGGGACATTTTCTGGGAGCTTGACAGAGTCAAACTCTCCAAAATGCAGCCTCAAAATTTGGTGTGGTTGAGATCAAAATGACAAACGCATGTAAAAATAGGCTTGGTCCGAGCAAGGGAACTGCACGTCACACCAGCACACACTTCATGCCCCTGATACACATTCCTTTTAATACACACATGAAACTTTACAGGTATGGGTTAGGGTCAGTGTGGGTAGTTCAGATCAAAAAAGAATTAAAGTCAAGAGTGCCTGGAATAAGGTCAGTACTTTTTACATTTTTAACACATATTTACATTCTGCAACCTAAAATACATCATAGTATGTCCCACAATGTGACTATAAAGCACTTACATGTAATAAAAATGGTGGTTGTGAACAAATGGTTAAATGAGACAAAAGTTGTTGGGGACATTAAAGATCGTCGCAGCGAACAATCGCATCCGTTCAATAGTCCTACCAGGATGACTTTTGTCACAAACCATTCCAACTCTAACTTTACAACTTGTAGATCAATTTATACAAAACGTGTATAGTAATTGTGTAGTAAGCCACTTGGTGATGGTGACAATTAAGATATATGGCCACAATCTCGTCTGCTTATAGTCTGACACCAGCTATTTACTTCTAGAGATTTAAATCACAAAAGTGGTGCAGAAATGTGAAGACTATCTCTCTGAACAAAACATCCAAGTATCATGACCTTGTGTTTGCCGCAGAGCTTACTTTTGGCAATAAACGAAAATCCCATAGGCTTTTTGTTGAGGTAACCCAGGTGAAACTTCTTCGCTAACTTCTGGATTAGCCTCCACAATCTGCATTCCTACACCACCATATGAAGGAATCTGTTGACAGGTGTCACGTCTGGGGTGATCGCATCGCCTGATGGTCTCTTGTATTCTTTCATTTGCTTTGTAAGCGATGATGGAAAGCTTTGCTTTTGCTAGCAACAGATTAGCAAACAACTGCCAGGCCACAATTGATAATCTAAGTAATTCCACACGCATTATTTCATATTTTCAACTGTGACGGATGCGTATGATTGCAAAGTGGAAAAAAAAATATATAGACACTTTCTTCAGTTTGCTTAAAGGAAAACTGTGCTAATTTTGAATTAGCTTTGTACAACTGCAGTGTTGATAGTACCATGCAGTACCAACTGTCATGTCTCCTGTTGGTGTTGTCCTTGTATCTGGTTTTTGGTTTTGGGTTTTGATTTCATGTCCTTTTTTTCTATGTCTTGTCGTGTTATGTGTTTTGTTTTTTCCATGTCTTGTGTCTCATGTCCTGATTTTTCCATGCCCTCATGTGTCCTTTAAGTTCTCCTATGTTCTCCCCTCTGGCTCCCTCTGTCTGTTGTCTTGTTCCCTCCTGGTCTGTTCCTCTGTGCTCCTCCCCCTCGTTACCTCACCTGGCTTCCTCCCTCCTCTCTCCTCACCTGTTCCTCGTCATGTCATTAGTGTCTGTGTATTTAGTCTCTGTGTTCCCCTCACTCCTTGTCCGGTCCTTGTTTTCTGTTTTCTGTATGCTCTGGTCCATGCTCTGGTCCATGCTCTGGTCCATGCTCTGGTCCATGCTCTGGTCCATGCTCTGGTCCATGCTCTGGTCCATGCTCTGGTCCATCCTGTCCACCAACAAGTTAGAAGTGAACTTTTTTGCTGGCGCTATTGCATCATTTGGAGGATTTTAGATATCTGTATGCATTCATGGATGGAGAGAGAGCCACCCTCATCCCAATTTCTTGCTTAAAACGTTTAAAGAAACATTTTTCAGTTTACTGTTCATCTGCAGTAGAGAAAGATAGGAAACTTGAAGTGGTCGCCATGTTGTTGCTGTATAGACAAGGCAGTGCCGATCAAATTTGAGCCGCAATCCTGTTCGCAGTCTACTTCTCTCCTGTGATGTTTTCAGAATCACATTTTAGCTTTCTGTTTAGCTGCAATATCATATTGTTTGTTGCTAACCGGCTGGCCTCCTGTTTCCAGTTTCAAAATGGACGACAAGCCAAAACCAAGCACAGCCCAACTCGCAGTACATACCGTGCATTCTGGTGGTTGTAGGGTTTCCATCTTTTGAGGGAGAGGGAATACCACATCCCCTTTTCTCTAATTCCTCTGGTCACGTTGCACCAATTTCAAAAATACTGATGCCCTTCTACTCTACGGACAGCCCAGTTGAATGCAAAGGCCATCTTTCTAGCTGTGAAATACTTCTTTAATGGTTTTTGCAGCCCCAACATGTTAAATCTGTGGAGGTGATGTATAGTCACACACTTGAGGAATTGCAGATCAGCCATGGCATGGATTACAGCAGCTACATGTGTGCTCTAATGCCACTCCATTACTCTTTAATGCAGAAATATAGATGAGGCTTTAGTGACACATCCTAATGACTAGAATATAGGCTTTATACACCATTTCCTCAAAGTTATCTACACATGCACATTAAATAGGCTGAAAAATGAATTACAAGTCGAGGCAGTGCATTCACATGCATGTATTCAAACGCAGCACATACAGCGTGGCCTTGTAAGTCGCATGCATCACAGCAAACCATTACGCAATTGGTACTGTGCAACGGTGACAGCTTTAAGAGATGTGCACAGAGAATTTAAACAGGCATTTAATTGAGCAGCTAGCATAAAAAAACGCAGCCTGGCGGATGACATATGTTAATATGTCAGTTCTTTTTCTGCACTGTAATTTGTTCTTTTGCACACAAGCCTGGAGCAAATTAAATATGTATTTGAATTATTTGAATTATACATTTGTATCAGCAGCGAGCCACAAAAATGGATGTTGTGGTGATTAACACTCCTAAACTGCTGTTACGTTAAATCAACCCGTGTCGACACGAGTGCAATTTCCTTTATATATTCTTTAATGTTTATCTTTGTCCAATTATAAATATTTTCAAAGAGGAAATTCCAGTTCTCAGCAACGGTTTCTTGTTTTTACCGGATCGGTCTCTGTAATTTCTCAGTTTGGATCTTTGCTTGTAGCTCGTAAAAACATGATTTCTACAGTCTGTTCCTGGTGTTCGACTTGCCCTGGGGTTTCCTGAAGACTGAGGTGCCAATCATGGAGCCTAGTCGTATAAATGAGGTCTGACACTGGGCTTCACAAATCCCTGAGCTGGTTGTAGCATCCCCACTTCTTCATCATGGCTTGATTAAGCCACTGACAGATGTGGACCCTGTATGCTGATGTTGTTGAAATTCTCAGTCCAATGTACTCACAGGAAATTTCTCGCCGTGAGAGGCTCACGTGGGCTTTGCGGCCTTGGTGTGCATGTGTGTATATCAGCACAAAAATCATGCTGTCGGTGCTGATAACTGTTAAATAGATCCAGCTACACTGGGCCGCATGAACTCACACGCCTCTCCAAGCCGTGGCAAAAGGACACTGCAGTGTGATGTTGCGTATCATTACGCTAATTATAATCCCCAACATCCCCTCCGAGTTTAATTTTGGTATTTGCTGAAATGCAATTTGCTCAAGAAAATCGCAGAGAAGATGTTATTATACGTGTCACACACATCTGCTACATTCTGAATAAGCCATGAAGTGGAAGGATATGTCTTAATTTTCTTCTCTTTTTTTTACAGTGTTAGAATTTATGCACAGGCACATTCTGAACTGCTGCAGAAAGCGACATACCAATTATCGGTGCCAATATCATGTGATGGGGATGCAGGGAGAGTCGATAATTGCTAATCTAGTTCATAGCATAGTGGCTCTCCTGTGGTTTTGACACGGGGCCTCCTTGATCAGACGCCAGCATTTCATGGCAGGACCTGGATTTAGTGAGGCCTGTCGGGGCAGGAGAATGTGAATTACGGCTCAATGTTCCTCGACAGTGCTGAGCCGGTGGCTTCATCTGTTCTGACAGGCTCTTGACTGTGTGTGATGATGAGAGACAGCTCCGGGTTGGCGCTCGGCACCGGCTCTTCAGCTGACAATGTGAATTATGGAAACCCCAAGGAGCAAGAGCATGCATCAGCAGACCCCCACTCCTATTAATCCTTCCCTCAAAGGTTCCACCGCGGAGACCCCAGACGTACCTCAGAGCCGCTCGCACGCACTTCAAACGCTGGTGGAAACACGTTGGGGGCAACGGACCCAGGTGCTCCGCTGAGCTCTGTTTCAGCATCCTAAATTTCTCTGCCATCTATACATACGTAATTCTTCAGTTTATTTTTCTTTGTGCTGAATTAACAAATGATGGAATTGGAAATATAGTACTCTGACTTCCTTTTGCCTACACATTAAATGGTTTCCTCTGCTGTATTTCCATCCCTGTCAGATTGTCAGGATTATTTTTCTCTCACTTGTTTTCCATTAACAATGCATGGATCTCGATGTAAAAATAATCAAGCATATTTAGGTGGCTGAAATGATGGTAAAGCAATAATGGATGGTTTTAAAGTTAGAGTGATAAAGGGCTTTATAGTGTTATATTGGATTAGGCCTGATTAAATGACAATGGGGCATCAGTGGCGGTATCATTATTTTGAAGTATTGGCTAATTCTTAATTTATATAAATAGCTTGATTTGATGTCATTCTTAATATGTCATAGAATAGAATATCACAATGCTAAAAAATGCCAAATGCCTGTTTTGATCTCATGACTGCAGTTTTCCTGATGAGCCTTCTGTTTCATTCTTCATGGCTGTGGAGGAGTCAGCAGCCCTTCATCTGTCCGCCAGTTACACACCCTGTGTCTGTCTCACATCGGCAAACTCAAGAACCACTACCAGATTTAGCCAGCTAGCTCCTGTTAGCTACAGCCTCATCTAGTAGCCATACATCCCCTATTGAAACAGGACGTGATTTGTCGAAGCCCAACCTACTATAATACACTTTTCAAAGAGAGTTTCACAAGGCATAGTGGAGAATTACGGGTAAAAGTAAAACGTTGTAACTGCAAAAAGTTATTTAGCTAAGAAGTATGGTATAAATTATAAACAGACTGAAAAACTCCTTCGTCCCCAGTGCTGTCAAACTGTTCAACTCCTCACTGGGGGGAGGAGGGTGAACAGAGAGGACAGGGAGGAGAGGTCTGCCCAGCAATAGACACACTGGGTTGTTCATGAACACACCATACAATAACCAGTAAAATAACCATGTACAATAACCATGTTCAATACAGTAAGCATGTTCAATACAATAACCATGTGCAATAATAACATAACATAACAGATACTGTTTATCTGTGCAGTTTGTATATATTATATACACATATATATCTATATATATATATATATATATATATATATATATATATATATATATATATATATATATATATATATCTATATATTTCTATTCTTACAATGTTATTTTATATTTATATTTATTTACTTATATGTATATTTATATGTATATTTTATATGTACGTATGTATATTTCTATCATATATTTTATATCACTTATACTGCTTAAATTATATTATCTATATTAGGGATAGATAGATAGATAGATAGATAGATAGATAGATAGATAGATAGATAGATAGATAGATAGATAGATAGATATTTCTATTAACATGTTATATTTATCATATACATATGTCTATGTATAGTATATTATATTTATTTAATATCTTTATACGGGTGTCAGCTGTCTTTTCTTTCTTGATCTTGACATATGTGTGTAACAGTTCTGTGTGTGACATGGAGCTTCAATTTCCTTGAGGGAACCTCCTACAAGGATTAATAAAGTTGTCTAAGTCTTAGTCTATAAGTCAGAGCTTTTCAACATTTTGCAGAGAAAGCACCGCTTATCTGATAGACAGGGACACCCAGGCAAGTTTAGTGAGCATTTTTTAGTGTAAAAATTGATGTTACAAATTGAATTGCGCCTATAATAATGTCACAAATAAAAAAACAATATTCTAATAACACGTAGTTAGCTGACTAAGTTTGCCGATATTAATTGGTGCCGCACAGCGATTTAGTGTACAGAGAAAACTTTCTTCAGTGTTGTGTCAAATTGAATGCTATTATAAATATGTAGTATTCATGTATTTTCAGACAGATTTGGATAAAGTGGGGTTTTTTTATGCATAAATAAACAATATCATCAGCCAAAAATGTTCTGGCTCCTCTGCAGTAACTTTGAGCCCTATTTTGAACTGTTTCATTATCTATGTATTTTCAGACCAGAAGGTCTCCTGCTGCTCTCGCTCTGTTGCTCGCGCGGTCTTTTCTCTCCTCCCTTTCAGTTCTCTCCCTTTCTCTCGGTTCTCTCTCAAGTTCCTCCCTCTTTCATCTGCCGCTCTCAACCTTCTGTATACTCTCTCATATACCTATCTCTGTCTCACTCCTCCTGTCTCTCCCGAACCTCCCTCAAGCACTGGAGGGCTTCTACTCTCCTCTGCATCACAGGAGTCTTACTCCTCCTCCTCCTCCCTCTGCTCTTGTTATTGGAGGGTGGTGAGGGTACAACAGCATCCTGGCAGGCTGAGGCAATAAGGACCGGAGCTGTTATGAATGGCCTGCCACCAATTGCCTCATCCATGGCATCATACCACTTACAGGATGTAGTACTAATCCCCGGGGGGACATTTCAATCCCCGCAAAACAGGACAGCATAAATATTCACCATTTATTATGCCACTTCCTCTTCACCCAGCCAGCGCTCTGTACTCCCTGCTGGCCAGTTTACTTTCACAAATGCCTTTAAGCCAACACAGTTATGTTCAGCAATTACTACAGCAGATCATGCTAACAGTTAACAGGGTTTCAACAAGGCCACACAATAAAGAGCAGGGAGCTTGCAGGGTCCACCGAGTCGTAAGTGAGATCGCAAGACATTTTAGGAAACACTGGCTCAGTCCAGTTTCCAGTGTGTGTCCATCAGGGCACAATGTATGGGACACACCCTGTATCCTAATACATTATTATTCCACATCAATGGTTGTTTACGTTAAGACTAGACATTTTTGACATGGTGTCCCCCGCTGTGATTTCTCTTGTTTCATTGTTGTGTCAATCCTGCAACTATTACAGTGTTGTCTGGTGGAGCTAGAAAAGCATAGATGCTAGCAGTTTGTTCACAATGTCATCAATCAAGTCCATCAAATCAAAAATGACTCTGCGTCATTGCTGCCGTCTAACCTTACCGGTTCGTTATAGGCTCACATTAGCAAACCATGTGCCTACCCTGCATGTCTGCGCTAATATTAGAGAAGCTGAATCAAGTGCAGCAACTTCAACGCTCGACTTTGATTAAATGTTGGCCCGTCATGTGCCATCAAAGGTGGGGATTGCAAAACTGAAATATGTCAAAATGCACGACTATGATGCACAAATCACCAATAACAATGCAACATTAGCGAGCCAGCAAGTAAGCTTCGGAGCAATCAGCAAACTGGTCACGATTGTTATGCTCATTATTAATGAACCTTAAAATGCACAGTTCTCACAACACCCTGTTTGACATTTTCATCTGAAACATACACAGATTGGAGGGCCGTGGGGCCCTAACACCCCTGTATCCCAACAACAATCAGAACACCTACCCCTAGACTTGACTGTGCAAAACAGAGCAACAGGGCAACGTTGTAAGCGCTGTACCAAAATCGTGCCTTAGATGGCAAAAGACCAAGTTCACGCCAAAAATGGCAGCTTCAAGCTTATTTCGGAGAAAATGTTATCTTTTTCATCATTTTCCTCCTGAGGGAAAGGTGCAGTCTTTCAGCTGATCTACAGAGCAAATAAGAAAAGAAGAGAACTCATGTAACCACTGTTTATTTAGAACAATGAGACCTTGTTAGGCCTGAAATGCAGATTACTGAACTAAGATTTTTGTAGACTTTTTAAAGCCCACGGGAAGCCTGAGAGAGAACAGGTGCTTCTTTGATCTGACTCAAAACCTTTGATGGCAGCATTACGTTTCACTGTAAACAGGCTTTTACTGGCTGCTCGCCAACAGCTTTTCTGTCAGCTGTCCCTGAGGGATCAGCGCTAATTCAAATATATTTAGCAATACATACAAAGTAGCGAGCTATCTCGGTAGGTAAGCCATGATATGGAAATATATAAAACACTTGCGAGGTGAGGTGTGGGGTGGTAAATGCATTCCAAACTGTTGTTTTTCTCTTTCCCACAGAGAGTAAAAGTATTTTAATTTGCTCGTTTGCACCACCATGACTAGAGGTAGAAATCACTTGTGCAGAACGGGCGTCACGTTGATTGTGTTCCTCATCGACCTGTATTACTGGACGAAGGACAAAACGATTACAGCGGTATCTTCGTCTCCTTGAATCATAGTGTGCAGATATGTTTGTGCTCCGAGTAAGTGGGTTGTAATACATGAATTGAGGGTTGTCACACCATTGAACATGTTGTCATCTTCACTGTCTCCTGTTACCATGGAGACCAGATGTGTGTTGACTCCTTTGACAATTCAACATTGGGGTTGTTCTGTGTATGTTTCAAAGACTTTGGAAAATTATTATTTTTTTAATTTTTTTTTTTACTTTGAGAACTCACAATGCCATGACGACCCCCATCGGTCCAGAATGATGACACCATCACGCACAGACATTTTTCCGCACCTTGGCTCTCTTGTCCAGCCTGATGTTTGCTGTTATTTCTTCATATTTTGTCTTAAGCATCAAAAAACTTGGTAAATCATGTTCAAGGCAGATTAATTTTCATACAGGATTAATTTAATGCATCGTTAATATTTCTCTTGTGTAAGCCACATTGGGAAATACAGCACCTCTGACATATTTTGATAGAAACATAAATAGTGAGAGACAATTGTACGATTGGAACAGTTTCCTTTTTTTCCTTTTCTGCATGCCAAAACAGATTGATTCTGCTGCTGCCGGTGGTGCTAATCATCTGTTTAAACATGGAAATGATTCAAATCTGCATTGAAACAGAACTAACCCAGCACTTATATGACCTGATATTAATATTATAACCCATACCTTACAAAGTATGTAACAAAATAATAGGATAAATTTAAACCCAGAGAAAACCAGTTAGAATGAAAACAAGTGTCGCTGCAGCTCTGTGGTAGTCAGGTAATAGAATATATATATATATATATATATATATATATATATATATATATATATATATATATATATATATATATATATATATATATATATATATATATAATATTATAGGCCTGAAACTTATTATATTCCATGACCCAAAGATGAATATGTTACACATGTATAATATCACATAACAATACAACATATCACACAGAGAATTATGTTTTATTGTAATAAGTTGGCAGTGCCAACATGTTGCTCTGTGTAGACTACATGAGTCTGATGACAGACACTTATGTTCCTGTCTGTGCCGATGCAGTTTGTCGCTGCTGCTTACGGCCTGAACATGCTGGCTGCAGTACAGCTGCAGAGCTGTGAGCAGCTCCCTCCCCCAGCTGTGAAGGAACTCAGAGATGCCCTATACTCCGTCATCAAGGAGAGCAAGTCTCTCAGCGCTCACAACGAGTCTCTGATTGGCCGGCGGAAAAAGACCCAGTCAGTCAAAGTGAGCCAGCCACAGACAAAACTGACGGAGAGGGACGGTGCTCTACAGAAGGGCCAGAACCACCACCCAAGGGCTGGTTTGGTCATCATGGAGGTGCAGATGTGACGCTCTGGAGAAGAGCCTCGGACCCTCAAAACACACCTGCTGCAGGTACGCTGCCTCAGATCATTACTTTCCACGTGTTGCATTCTAACAGCTTGTGTTGGACTGCTTCGGAATCAGCTTTTTGTATGTAAAGTGAAGTACAAATTACTGTTTTTATCTTTTCAGACGATCACCACCAACTCAAAAGAGCAGGAGCGAGTGGTGGCTAGCAGGAGGGTGGAGGTGAGCCGCCTTTAAGAGGAGCTTCAAGAAACAAATGTTCATCTTGAGAGGGAAATCAAAAAAGGGGGCAGGCCAGAGTCAAAGCCAACATGCAGACCCTGCACCAACTGACTCTGTACGCAGTCCAGCTCAGCAGGATTGAAGAGCAGTTGAAGGGCAGGTTTGACGCTCTGAAGGAAAGTCTGACCTCAGCCTCCACCCAGCTGCAGGTACGCTGCCTCAGATCATCACTTTAAAATGCTGTTTTTCTCTGTTCGGGAGCTCAACTCCAGATTAAACAGAGCAGGAGCAGGTCATGGCGAACAGCAAGGTGGAGGTGAGCCAGCTCCAAGAGAAGCTATGCTGCAAAGACCAACTCCTCCAGAGGGCCGTCAGGAAAACGCAGTCCATCCGAGGACACCCTAGACGTCCTGTCTCCGTATGAAATCCAGCTCGGTGTGACGCTCTCAAAGAAAGTCTCGCCTCCAACCCCGATGGCAGAGAGCCAAGAAACCATCCCTAAAACATTTAGCGTAGCCTACCATTGCTAGTTAGAATGTGTGGTATTTGTAGAGGCTGTAGCCTGATGTGTATGTTAAGATGTGGAAACTAATTTGTGTTAAATTTCAAGAGAGTAATAGCCTACACCAGCCTTGTTATGCATTATTTGGTATTGTTGTTTAATAATGCAAATTATTTTTTGTTAGATTACTCAATTAATTGATGGGATAATCGGTAGAATACTCAATTTTTATTAGATAGCTGCAGCCCTCTAGAAATGATGTTTTTCATCTTAATAGTCCCTTTGCACCTCCTAAACACACCTTAATGACATGTAAATACCTTAATGAATCACAAAAATTACACAGAACTTTGTATTCAAATGTTGAATTTAATAACATATTTATATGTCTATTTTCCACCATACCTGTGTGTGTAAATTCAGTTTTTTTTTCTCTCTCACAAATCAGTGAGTTGTTATCTACAGCATGGGTGAAAGGAGAAGAGCTGGGCGATGGGTGACAAGGCGAACAGTCAAGCCAGTGAGGTTTCAGGCTGGCGGCAACCGTCCAGACAAAGTGATAACTGAGAGGGAGACTTTTGCTCACCCAGCGGGTCCAAAGAGAGTCTCCTGGTCCACCGCGTACCGCAACAGTTCTCTCAGTCTCCTTCAGTTCATCCACAAGCTCATTCACTTCTCACAACGCGTCACTGAGCTTTAAACCAGCTGGTAACATTAGCTGCCACTACAACTAAAAATGCTAATTACGCTAGCGTGCTAATCCCACTAAGCATCTCCATGTTGTCGTACTACATCTTGCCGAAGCAGTACAAAACATACACACAAGTATTTACCTGACACATGCTTCTCCACGTTCGTGACTTGTCGGTAATCTTTGCATCACCACATCACAACACCACAACATCATTTTGAGAACAGGGTATGCTTAGTTTGTGGATAATACTACAAAGTCCCGCTTTCATATGATGTTCCATAGGCTGGGCAATATTGATAAAACCAAGTGTAATTCTGATGAAATACCTGTATTGATACAGAGAGAATATTGTAGGGATGTCTGGTTGCTTTTACATGATTTTGAGATAAGTGATAAGTTGAGATAAGTAATATGATATATTGCCCAGTCGTATTATATTCTCTTGTTCCATATGCCGCATCATAAGTTCATGTGATGCTTTGTTTACTGGTTCCAATGTTTTTGCAGTCTCCTGTTTTGTTTCTGTTGGACTTCTATCTTCCTTGTTCTTCATTCCATAGAGGTGTTATAATGGTATGTATGGCGGTGTTGATGTTTTCAAGTGTTCTGCTATAATATCGTTGCTTGTTGCTTTGACATCTACAAATGAACAAAATCACGCTCTTGAGGTATCTTGCTTTGCTGTGATAATATTGACAAAACGTTTCCTTTTAAAGGTGTCTGTCAAGGGATTCATCATCAACACTGACACTCTGATGTCGATGATTCCAGAACAGCTTCAGCTTCAGCTTCAGCGGTACATCTGCACTTACCACTTTCGCCAGGATCACTTGGAGCTCCTCTTCAAATTCAATCAGCGCATCAGGTAGGAATTTAGCAACACTTTACAATTTCACTCTTTAATCAATTTTTACCCAAGTCCTAAAACTACACAAGTAAAAGACATGACAGGTGTGTGTGTGTTTTAGGGGGCTGGAATAACAGCCCTTCAGCAGGCCAGTTCCACGAAATCTTCCTTCGTCCGATGGTGCAGTGTGGTATGTCTCTGGCAGCACAGGTTGTGACTGTGTCCCAGTCTGCTTTGAGACGCCAACTTCTCCAGCCACAGAAGAAACTGAAGAGCTTCCATCCCCTTTCACTGACATCCGTGCTATTGTGTGTGACCATAGCTTACCAACCCTCTCTGATGGCCTAGTGGACAATGCCCCTGTCTGTATCTCAGGGTTTGTCGTTCACCAAAGTTTTGCAAAAGCTGTCTTGTGATGTGTGCCGTGTTTAGTTTGTTGACTGATGCTGTACATGCCTCCTTTGATCACAGCTACCACTTGCTCACACTAAAAAACAAAGGAGGGCTTGTGATTCCTTCTGAGGGCGCAGTAAAGGTGGCCAGTCAACGCCAGTCAACGTCAGGGCGAGCTGTCAAAGTGTTTTTGATCAGTCAGTTTGTCTGGGCTGAGATTGGTTCAGAGGATGTGTTTTTTCTTGGGGGGGCACAATCAGGAAAGAAAGAGTTTGGAATTGACAACCGCCATTTTGTGCTGATGTCATTGGTTGTGTCTGTCACAAACTGAGGCTGCACCACACTGCCAAACTGAACACTCTTCAGTTACAGAGTGGCAACACAGAAAAGGCTGTGCAAAACAATTCTTTTCAAAGGGTGATTTTTTTTCTTCTGGCTTACACACACACAAATGCACTGTAGTTGTACAGATATAAGTATTTATATGCGTATGTTCTTCAATATAAATTAAAGAGGACAGTCTAGACCTGCTCTACGTAAAAGCCAGCCAGCCAGTTGCAGTGTCTTACCTTGATTTACAGATTTTGTTCCTTTTTTCCCTGGGGATTGTCATTATTAGTAGTTAAACTCACTGTATATAAAAACAATTCATCAAAATCAGTTAAATGTAAATGTCCGTGTTTTTTATTCCCACTGATGTCACATTTACATGTCAGGATTTGGTTATTATAGAAACAACTTCAGTATTTAACTGTTCACAGCCACAGCGTTACATACATTGGCAGCTGTAAACACTCATGAAAACATTATAAAAATACATATGTGGGTTTGGTGCTTACATGTATTCTAAACATATAAAGAACATTAACGAGAACATTACATACATTGTTTTTGGTACCTGTTTATTCCCCAAATATATTTATATGTGGGTGACTGGGTAAATGAGAGGCATTAACCTATAGCACTTTGTAGAAACGCATGTTATAAAGTTCACTCCATTGACTTGTATTAGTTCACAGAGCAGTGCTGCCACATCCAATATGGCGGACACGCTGACGTATTGCAGCAGCAAGCCAACCCGCTCAATGTGGCATCTACGTATATATGTCTCTGGAGCTGACCACCCTGCTCCTCTGTGCCCTGTAAACAGCCCTGTTTGAATTTCAATTAACTTTATAAGCACAATGACAAAGACTTAATAGTCTGCTAAAACTCTGTTTTTAATGCATAATTTGTTGTGTTAAACGCTTACATGAACCCATTTTAATGTAACTTTGTATGAACATCTCATTTATTTGTAAACATCTGTCAGTCTGAAATGACATTTTTACATTTCTGTTAGTCTGAAATGATACATTTTATACACGGGCAACAATAACATGGTGAACTAGAGTAATATCTGATTATTTACAGCATTCAGTTTGGATATAAGTCCATGGTGACAGCCTGGCTCTAATCATGGTGATGCTGGTCCGTCAGTTGCTTTGCTGGAATATCTCAACATCTGTTGGATGAGAGAGCACATCGGTGCAGATGTTCTCAGGATGAACTCTGATGTATTTGGTGGCCCTCTGCAAAGCAAGCTAACACGGCAAACTGTGATGGTGAACATAGTCAGTATTATGCTGCATTATGTTGAACACTAGCATGCTGACTTAGCATTTAGCTCCAAGCACAAGTGTGCCCATACGTACGGCCTTGCAGACCTGAAGCAGGATTTGTGTTGAGCGAGGCAGCTTCATTATGAATCTACTGGTTATATTACATGCTGAGAGTTTACAAACAGAGAAGCTGAACCTGAACAAATATGAGAGAGATTTTGGAGTGCTTAAAGAACAGGGGTGCAGCATACAATTCTGGAATTCAATTCTGGATGCCTAAACCCATTTCCACTTATTAATGAGGTAACAAACCAAAATCAGCTATTATTATATTATCTGTTATATTTTACATAACTGAATAAACAAGATGTTCTATGGTCCCAAGAACACTGTTTGAAGCTAGAAAGTCAACAAAGTAACACAGTATTAAATTGTATTTCAAGGTCAGCTTGTTTATTCAGTTCATTCATTGAGGAAAACAAAGAGGTTATTTTTTTTATTTTTTTTTGGCTATTTTAAGCATGGAACAAGCTGTCAGCTAAGATCTTTCTCTACTGATTAAAATGTATTTTCAAAATCTACAAAGTGCACCTCTAAATTCAGCGAAGTACACTGTGTGCCACCTCTAACACTAGAATTCATGCATGTCTGTTGCAGAACGGCTCTGGTACGGTCGTCTGACAACCCCCAGCGGCTGTGCTTTGAGTCCGGCCCCTGCGCAGCTCCAAGGAGTTTCTGTGATGATAACATTATCACGCGCAACTGCAGATATACATATGTGTTACACAACAACATGAAGTTCAACAACACATGCTCTCAACTGAAGGATAAGAAGAAGGGCTTGGATTAGTCTCTGTGTTAGTGCTGCATTCAGCTCAATTGTTCTCGTGCTCCAGCATCCTGCAGAGATAGAAGACCTGCGTGTCTTCTTCAGAGGGCTCCGGACTGCTGAAGCTGGGACACAGCAGATACACTGCGGTGACGGAGCTGCACCGGACGTGTATCTGGTGGACTTTATCCATACTGACCTCAATCTTTCAGGGAACTCATTTGAGAGCTGTGATCTCATGATATCAGAGCAACAACAGTCAAGAATGAAAGATGCAGATATGTTAGAAGAGACAGAAGAAATACACCTATAACTATTTAGACTTGGAATAATCAGGTGGGAGAAGCCATCTCTCCCCAACAATGACCCACATCACAACACAAAAAATCTTTCTTTGTTAGGTTATGTTACGTAAGCCAGCTGTGATGGCAAAGCCATATTTGTGTTTATTGAAACCTCTATTGAGCATATCAATCATTACATCAGCAAAGGAGGACGTCAAGCGAAATAGCATAAAGAGGCAAGAAAGTCTGCATTGGGAGGAGGTTGGGATGAGCACAGGACTTTCACCCGGTTCAGAATGGTGAGTTGTTTAAACTCACTGAAGTGATTCATTTACATTACATACATATCATAATGTAAGTTACCTACATAACATACAGACAATGTGAACTGAATTCATGTTCAGTGGATGAACACGCACAGACATGTTCGTAAATAAGAAAGAGGCCATTTGTCAAAACAAGAAATACAGTTGAGACAACAACATGTACAGGTCCAAAGAAAGATCAACATTGCACTTAAGTACATATATAGGAATCTTGAAGTCTGATGACAGTGTTATTGTGAAATGGTAAAACCAGCAGTAATATGTTATATGATGGATATATATGATGGGGAAATGAAGCCATTATCTACGTTGCCTTCAAAGCCACCAGACAAATCTAAAAAAAAGGCAGTATTTTACCCGGCAGAACATGGGAGTTGGGTGTTTCTGCACAGATGACTGCTCTACTCCTACTCGAAATCAGTCAGCCTGTGGAATATAACATCAGACTAGATAGTATAACATCATGAAGTACAGACAGAGAGCTGAATTATTGTGTTACATGAACCTTATAGCAGTTTTATTGTACAGTGACTTATGCATCGATAACGACAACACATACAGTAGCAGAGAGAGGATGAGCAGACGGGAAACAAACCTGTAATTTAAAAATTACATTTCAAAATAAAGGTCTCTGAACATGAATAAATCACTCCGATAATTAAATGTTGTTGGTTTTTTTTTTAAAAAACAGTTATTTCCATGTTGCTTAGTTTTCTGCTTTCGATAAAAAACCCCAAAATCTGTACAAAATTCTGGCACTTCTGAACGAGTCGGACCACCGAAGCAAGATGGTGATGGCAGAGATACATCTCACAAGCGTGACTGCAGCCACCTTCTGTATATCTACCGAATGTTGTTGAGCTGAACAAAAAGGAGATGATCTTGTGTTGGGTTATATGTTATTTACAGCAGCAGCCTCCGGCGAGTTGAACCAGTACCTTTTTGCATTTTAGCTCTAGGTAACAGGAGCTAGCTGGCAACATATGTTAGCATTGTTCGGTTTGCAAGTTTAAGACAGGCTAGGCATGTGATTGGCTGAAAACTGAGGGCTTCTCTGACTGGCAACAATATTGTATATTTTATTGCAAAACAAGTAATATCAAAGCTTTGAAATGACAACTGACTCTTTGAAAAATGCCATAATAACTTTTGAATCCTGACATTAAAGTTAAAATGAAATCAAATCGTATGATGTAGTTATTTTTCTATTCATTTGATAATGAAGATTTCAGGGTTACATACCTTTCAGTTTGAGAACTATTTAAAATCACTGATCATTATGATTATTTTCTATAAAGGTAAGCTCTCAACTCTGATATTAACCTACAGTGTCAAGGACTGAGGGGCTGTTTGGCATCTAACATCAGAATTCAGTGCTATCTACTTTAGTTTATTTATTCAATAATCTCTATTTTGCATTTATTCAGGAATTCAATGATATCTTGTGATTCAGACCATTCACTGAACCCTGGCTTGAGCCTCTGCTGAAGGAGATATGAAAATTGAGCCATTCCCCGAGAAAAGACAAATCCTGTTGCATGTTCCCCCACTAATCCTCCCTTTGGACGGTAAATGCATCGCCGCGCTTCGAAACACACCACCCAGGGTGAACTGTGATGTACAATCTCCAGGAGACAATGGAATTGGTGAGTGTATTTTCTCATCTCATGCCTCTGCCAAGTTCACATGCCCACACACACACACACACTCCGGTGCCAACTGCAGCCCTCCCCCCCGCCCCCGGCCCTCACAACCCATCCGCCACCGCAAACCACCATAATATGACAGATTTACATGCCGGGAGGCATTGGTAAGAATATATAGACAACAAGCAAAACTTTGTGTAAGGATTCTTGCACTTAGGGACAGTTTTCTCCACAAAATGAGGCAGTGAATAATGGTCACTTTCAATGAGAATGCGTTTATTCTCATCTCTTGTAAAAATGAATCCACTGTCTCTACGAACCGACTCTTGATCCAAATATAATATTGCAGCTAATGGATACTGCATTACAATACTGGGAAGGCATTGGCATTTCCAAACAGTAAATCTGACCAGCATGTGGCGATTATGAAGAGCGCAGTGCAGCAGAGACTATCCTGTTGCACATATGCTGTCAGCTAATCTCATTACTGAGAAACAGCAGTCTCCACGGTTGGCATGTTGTGTGAGGTTAACACAAAGCACGCGCACACACACACGCAGTGTGTTGTTGTCGAATATATCCATTTCACTTTCAGCACATTTGTATGTGTCGATAAAGATCTTTGCTCAACTCTAATGAAGGTTGCGATTGATTTTACATTCCGGGCATGCCGTGTTTTCCTAGACATCGGATTGTGATGTTCCAGCATTAAAATGTATATTGTTGCACGAATGCATGTGTTTGTGTACACAATTCCTTCTGACTGGAAAAGAGATGAAGTGTACCACATCGGAAAAATATATGCCATTAATATTTACTTTTGCGCGGATGGAGTTTAACAGTTCAAGGTGAAGCTAATACCTTTTTTCTTCCCATTCAGACTGGATCTGCATGCGGTTTAAATGCACGCTCTCAGTTAAAAACCACTAGGCATTCATTGCGCTCACGGTTTTGTTATATGTCATTTAGAGGCCATCTTTCCTGGCTGTCAGGAACAATAACATTTCTGTGAAAGAATTGTCTAGTCATATCGTCGGGTTTTAACCTCTGCTGAATTGAATAAAATCCAGCACCAGGAAGGACACATTATTGAATTGACAGCTTCACACTAACGCGAGCCAAACCTCCTCCTTTCATATATGCATTTGATTTCGCACAATTAGATTACTTTAATATCAGTCACATTTCTTCCACCCAGTGTTTCCACACAACATCAGCATCATCTTTCATTATGTGCGACTACTTTGAGGTCCTCCTCTGCACTCATAAATACCGAGGATTATTCAATTGCTGTCAATCTGTCTGCTGCCTCATAAATTTACTGCCATCACCGAGGGTCCTGGGATTGAAGGGGAGAGCTCCTGAATCTCAGATTGATTTCTGCGTGGGGGATGAGGGGCGCGCCGTGCTGCATGCGAAGCACTCTCTCTAGCTGTAGCCACCGGTGCACTGACACAGGATCCACTCGCCCCAGGGCTGTGCCTGATCTGTGCAGCGGTGGTCACATGGATGCCACCATCCTCAGACATGCAACCCTCATGAATTATTAACGCTGGGGGGAATACAAAAGACATGCGATCGCAACAAACCTGCGTAGTGAGATGCCCCGGTTTGACGGTGGAATGAGATGACACTTCGCTAAAGCCTCAAGCGTTTCTGATCAACATGAAGTGGTTTAGAATACCAGAGGGGACGCCGTTATTCGCATCTGATCAACCAACTAATGTGCAAAGCTCGACACAAAGTGGGCAGCGCTGACCAGATGGTGAACGTTAAAGCCTGAAAATCAGAAGCTGCTATATTTATAGTTGATTAGAAAACTGTTCACAGAATAAGGTTTGTATACATCTCCTCAGGTATAAGTTTTTTTTTAATTATTTTCTTTGAGTTCATTACTTGCACTTAGTTCTTGTTTCAGCTGGTTACTTGCACAACCCTATATAACACACTGTGATGCGGTTGATGGCACATATAAAGACATTAAGGGTTGACTGACACATTTAATTGTGCTACAAATGGTTGCCCATCAGAACCAGAGTGGAAAAAGACATTAAGGTAACCTAGATCAGGTGTGCAGTTGTCATTAGATAATTGGTTGAGCAGGGTTTCTGAATGGTAAAGATGGCTTGTTTGTGAGCGAATTAGTTTGAAGGAACAGCTCTTTAAGTCGAACAAACTGACCTGTTTCCACATTTCACTTCTCTCTCGTTCGTTCTGTCGTTCTCACAGACCAGTCGCTGTGTTGTTCACTGTTTAGTTATCAGAGTAGTGAGGAGGACTGAGTCTAGGACACAGTCGTCGAATTTTAGCCAATGAGAAACAGGAAAGCATAGCAGCCGTTTCCATGAAAAAAGCAAAAATGTCATTTCTTTCGTAGCTCATTGTTCTCATTCAGTCAATCAGTCACTCTTGGCTTACCTTCGGTACATGTCAGTTTAATGTCAAGGTGAACATACACATTATCCACTGTTGTGTTGTCTATAAGTACACATGATCATGAAGTTACAGCTATGTATTTGCCTTGACCTACAGTGTTATGTTGACCGATCGTTTAAGAGTGAGGGGCTGAGTACTGTGCATTACATGATTCACCGCTAAACAACGTCGTACCGGAAACACGAACGAATGAACGACACGTAGGATTCTTCCTGCCGAACTGTCCGTGGGGAATCTCGTCATCGAACGATGAAATCCACCTCTGATGAATCGTTGGGAGCTGTTATAGTCAGCGTCCAAGTGTAAGTTGAAATTACAAAGATTACAAAAAGTGTAAATACAAGCATCTCTCAAATGTGATAGATATTGAAAAAAAAAAAAAACATTAAAAAAATACAGGAATTCAGTGCCTTCTGACTTTTAGTAGAGTTGAAAAGGTTGAAAGTACGGAAAGTGCCAAAACAGACATCCTTCAAGATTCAAGGAAACATGACAAATTCAGTTCTTTTATTAATGCCAAGGGGCTCCACTGTCGACAGAGTGCGAATTCAATATTTTCTCTTCTGGGAGAGGGCGGGATTTTTTTCCCCGTTTCCCAAAACTTTAATGATGCCGCAGAGCCGTGGTTGGCATGTTCATAATGTCGGGCGATGGCCCAGTCCATGCTTTGTGTCCAGGTTGCTGTGATACCATATCATAGATAAGCAATACTTAATGCTCTTTTTCTTCGGCCAACATAAACCAGGCTACAGGGACATTTCACCATGTGTGGTGGGTGTAGTGCTGCAGTTAATGAAGGATTTGATGCGGTATTTTTTTTATGTTTTTCCTACCAGCATATGGATGTGTTACTTGGTGTCTGACAAGTTAGAACATTGTGCACAATGGCCACAGCGGAGGAAAGTTGTAGGTTGATTAGACAGCCAGGAGGCAGTGTGAGGATGTTTTCTGGTGCCAGAATGAACCGGTCTGTCTCTCAGATAGCGTTTAAATGTGATCAGGGGGACGCACAGAGCTGATATTATTAGGAGAGGGGTCACTTCTGAGGACTTTTAAACATATAAGGATATTATTTTTTAACCTTGCCGTTAGAGGATGTCATTTATCAGTGTCCTCCAGTCCCTTTTTCCTCCTTTGAAAGTTTGTTGTCCTCAGCTGCATTTTGCTGGAGGCTGTGCAGAGAATCCTTTTTCTGCTTAATTAAATTGTCATCAGGCTTACATGTCCAAGTGACAGTTGGTGGGTCCTTCATGCATTTATATGTAGTTATGTTTATACATATATAGATACAGCCATACACACCCAGGCACTAATTCTGTAGTGTAGGTATTCATCAGCACTTCCCCCGAGGGTCTGTACCTGTATACACAAATCTGGGGAAGTGCTGAAAGTAGACGTGTTGCCATTACAGCCCTGGCATCTCCCCACAATCCGTCACAGTTAGTGAACAATCTTCTGCTTTTAGCTTCAGTGTTTTGACAGACGTGTCTGGGGAATGTATGTGAAATACGCAAACCTTTATTGCATTTAGAGTCACCCTGCCTGTGACAACTTTCACAGGTTCCCTTAGTATGTGCAGAGTGTGTGCATGATGTTCATCATTGGTGGATTCAGATTATTAGAATTATTACTCTTGTAAGTGGTTTATTCATTATTGTCTTAATTTCGACCCTCTGTCAGTGCCCTGTAGTTGGCAAGTAGTAGGGTTTAATGTCAGTATAATAGACTGTGCTTCATCACATGACATGTAGGAAAGGGTCATGTTTTGTCTCTTTCTTCATAATATATTCTGCCTATTGCGAAAACCAATGTCTAATAAGTAAAAAAATAAAAAAGGATAATATTAAGTTACCAGTCTCACCCATGGAGCCGATTGGAAAACTTCACACTCTGGGCTTGACTGTCACACTCGGCAATTGGATATTGGACTTCATAGACAGTCGACAGTCACCAAATTCTTCTCTAAAAGTGACTGATGACAACAAGTCGCAACAGGTAGAAAAATGTATTTTTAACGATATCTGAAAGCACAACAACAAAATCTTCAGTGTGTTCAAATGTAAAACACAATGAATACACATGTGCTATGAATGTCAGCAAGTTAACATTGTGTGAACGTCTGCCAGTCCAACCAGTGGATTTTGAGATCTTTTTAAAGGATAAGTAATTGTTATGATTCAGAAAAGTCTGATCAGTCTCCGAGTTGTGATCTGTGATGTAGCCATATATCGTATATGAAAAAGAAGTGTTTGGTTTCCTTACAACAACTCACTTTTTTTTTCTTTTCTTTTTTTTGACACAGTACCACAATAAGAAAATGCCAGAAGCAAGTTGCAGTTTAAAAACCATTTGTGAACACCACTGTGGCAGCTTCTGACAGAACTAGAAGGGTTGACGACCCCATGTGAAGAAACCTTTTTCTTCACATCAAGTTTCTGCCCTTCTGAGTAGTTTATGGTTTGTAAGTGCACTTTCACCTTGAAGGCATATATAACCAAATAGCATTACTAACACACACACACACACACAGATGATGCAAAGCTTGCAGTGAATATGTGCAGAAAAACTATCCGAGGTACTTGAAAAACCCGGTGTCTCTTATAACCTTCCCTTGTTAAGGTGACAAACAGACGTGGATGCTGGGGTTGTTATGGAGCCACTTTGGTTTGTTTTTTTTTGTTACAAAGATTTAAGGCTGCTGTAATTATTTCTTGGCGACTTTCTCATTGTCACATGTGAGGTACTTGACAGACAGCTGGAATTACAGTGTGCGATGTTAAGTGCTGCCAAAGCCAGCCATGCTAATACCGCCTTTCATCCTTAACTGCACATGAAATCTGGATAGCTTGAGGTGAAGGCATTCTAGAAGCTTGTAGTGTATATAATATTCATGCCTGATAGGAACCTTTTCTTTTCTTTTTTCTTTTTTTTTCATTTAACTGTTCTCACATATTCTCCCTGGTTTTTAATTATTCAAAACTCTGACATTATGTGGGAGAGTTTGGAGTGGAAAAGTAAACTGTTCATCCGTGGGTCAGTATAGGGAACTCGAGTGCGGCTCGGTCGGGTTTTCATGTCCGCTGGTAAACTGTCTCTTTCACTGAAGGTCAAACGAAACGGCAGCTGCAGACACAAAAGACAGACAGCGCGTTGTTGGAACTACCGTCTGAGTGTGGCCGCACTTGAATTCATTCCGTGTGTCATGCTATCAATTGTATGTGTCAAAAGTTGAATTTAGAGCTTAAACATTGTAAGTGAGATGGAATGTGTACTCTACAGCTATGTAATACAGCTTTTCCAGAAAAAAAAAAAAACATCTAAAGCGCTTTATTTGCTTATCATTTCACCTCTCATCTCTGTTTCAGAGAGCGCTGACTTCGGCAAACAGGACGAGCTCTATGACTTCACCAGACTAAAGCATTGTGTTTGTCTTGCCGAGGCCTCCTCTCCCCTCTCAGCAAACACTGCTGTCACACGGGGCTCCTGGACCTTGCTGAGCTCTGAATACAGACACAGACTTGTCTATCAGAACGGCTCAGTCAGCACAATTCCTGCAGCGCAAAAGAGACTTGGTCCCATGGCAGCACCCCCCCACCCCACCCTTCTTCACCCCGAGTATTCTCTAATAGCACTCCACTTGATGTGTGAGAAGCACAGCTTGTGGTAGACCACAAAGCATTGAATCATTGTTTGCTGATAAAACACTCAACACAGCGACTGCGTACAGGCAGTCCATCTCCAGAGTGCCAGCAATGACTGCAGATGAGACTGGGCAGCCCACGCTGGTCGATTTCATTACAGGCAGATATAATGGCATTGTGTTTAGTGAAGGGAATGGCAACTTCGCTGGATACCGTTTCCCAGGTTTCATTCTGTATTTCTTAAGCCAGCCCAGGTGGGGGTTATCACCAAATAGGATTGGGGCAGATTTTTGGTTCATGACTATAAAGGGATAATCTCATGACTTCTGCAACAGCTCTCTGCGGAGGGCTCGCATTTAGTAATTGGGCCGGCTTCCCAAATGAGATGCGGGAATCCGGCATGAGGGGTGAATGTTTGATGCAATGTGTTTCAATTCCCTCCATCTCTGGAAGCACAGCTCTCCGCGGCATTAAAAGTTAAAATAATACAGTAAACAAAAACACGGTAGTGACCTTATTTTATTTTAACATATCATTACCGGACCAAAATAAATAAATAGATGAATCCCCCTTCTCAGTGAAAAAGAAAATAGGTTACAGTTTTCATGCGAGGCGCCCAGACTCTGATGGTGATGAGAAGAAGGGCTTCGACAATTACCCATCGACGAGAGATGTGCACTCAGGTAAAAATAGCATGCAGTACACGCAGAGCTTGTTCTGCTGACTGAGAACCAACGGGCAAAAAACAGGCTGAACTGAAGACTGTCAAATTAGGCACCAAATTATGCATTAGGCAGCAAAGGCATGGCTGGTGACTGCTGTGCTGTAAAGCAGGACAAGTGCTCCGGGAGGTGAGCCTGGGAGGTTGTCTCCCCTGTAATGGAGCCTGACAACCCCGTGAAAGAGCAGAGAGAATGGAAAAAAACTAAATAAATCTTATATCTTTTAAATTCTACATGCCGCTGAATTATTTAGGTCTTTTTTTTAACGTTAGTTTAACGTTAAATCATCCTTTCCCTACACGCAGCCAACACTTTCATTCAAACTGCTTTGTTTTGTGTGTGTGTGTGTGTGTGTGTTTGGGAGTCTGCTGATGACTAAGAGCGCTCTACAGCACACGCCTCATTAACCCATTCGCACGCACATTCATACACTGATGAGAGAGGCTTCCATGCGAGGTGCCAGCCTGCTCATCAGGAGTGATGCAGTGCTTCCTATCAAAGGCGCCCCGCGGTATTCCTGTGCTCAACCATTCACCCGCACACACACACACACACACACACACACACACACACACACACACACACACACACACTCAAAGGCATCGGGAGCAATTTGGGGTTCAGTATCTTGCCCAAGGACACCTGGACTTGCAGTGAGAGCCCGAGATAATCCAGTGAGCATCAGCACTGCCTCCTGAGCCACAGCCATCCCTATAAGGACGTGTGATACATGATTATTACAGAATACTAGTGCTCAGTTGATGATATTCTTGATTTATTTCTCTAAACTTTTAATCTGAAGAGTTTTTTAGAGCTTCGGTCTATCTGTTCGTTATTTAATTTTTTATAGGCATCAATATTATTTATATATATTTTATTCTATACCGTATGTGAGGTGATTGTTTTGTAATTTGAAAAATTAGACCTCCTCTATTTCTCGGTTGCCTATACAAGCCTGTGGATGATCTGTTTAAGTAGTTTAATGCTGCTGGATGGGTGGGATTTTCAGCACCAGTCCAAAGGATGCAACATCATGCATGTCCTTGAGTGCCTTGTCTCTCAAAGGCCCTTTAAAGTAGGGCTGGGGAAGTAAATTAATGTTATTGATTGAATCTTATTGTGAAAATCAATCAACAAATGAATTCCACAAGTGTTTACTTATACCTGATGTAATCCAAAGCAGTACAAAACAGTTCACAGTTCATATTTAAACGATACCAGTACTGTGATCCTGTGTATTTTCCCTATTCTTATTCCTGGAAATGTTTGTAAAATGATCCTAAACGTCTATTCCAGTTCAGTCCTAAGTAAATTCAAAGCTGTTGTTGAACCATTTGGAGTACAGGCATGGTTTTGGGCTGTTTTGAAGGGCTGTGAGCTGATTTTTTTCCCCCCTCCAAAGCTGTTAGAGGCCCTTCAAGTTCTTCTGACATTAATCTGTAAGAGTTTGCGCACACTGAATTAGTTATTTTTCTTTCTCGCCTCAGTTTTTTTTTTTTTTGATGCAAATATGAGCCTGCGGATGACCTGTAACTGCCCCTATTTGCTGGAAAACAGTGTTCAAATTAGATTACAATATCACTGCGTGAACACCGGATACAGGCAGAAAAAGTAAGCTGTTACTGCAAAATCCCCCTGATTGAGATAAAAACAGCCTATTCAAAGAGCAAAACACATCCAACTGCATACACTTGCGTCATTTCCAAGTTTATGACTTAAAAAGAGAGTCATAAACTATAGATTTTTTCATTCGGAGGCTGCCATGCGAGTAACTCAAGAGAGAGGAGGAAGAAGGGAGAGGGGGTCGCTTATCTTCACAATCACTAATGTGCGGTTGCAGGCTCTAGGGCGGGCACAGAGGCAGAGGCGTAAGTGGGTGGTATGAGTTGTCCTTTCCTTACAGATTAAAGCATGAAAAAGCATTCACAATCGCAAGGTCTTTGCCATTTGGTCAACATTTAATCACAGATGACCGTGTCGTGGATCTAGTGGACATTCGGGATTTAGAGAAGAAAGCTTAGGTTGGAGTCCAATGCACTGCTAAAACATGCGTCAAAACGTCATACATGCTAGTTTGTTTTGTTTGTTGATTGAACCGTGATGATGATGATTTTATCTTGATTTTCTTTTGCATTAACAGAATCACAAGAATCAAATTTTTCCAACCATATATGGCGTGACCATGCACTTAAATAGAGCCGTTTGTCTACTTGCTTAGCCGTGTTTGTGAACCAGCTGGACGATGACCGAGACTGGGCTTAAAGTGTGTTCAGACCAAATGCAAGCGAGTTTTTGCATGGGGCAGTTTCTGAGCAGAAAAGTTGGGCAACACAGCGTCACATCACATCACAGAGAGACGGAAACGGAACGCAAACTTATTGTCGCTGTCGGTGAGCACAGAAGACTTGTGATAAAGCACATTTACACTGACAAAATTTTTAAAAAGTGCTCGGAGAAAAGTTAGCACCAGCATTTGCCGCCTTCCCCAGCAAGTTAACACAACCACACTTGTCAGGTTTACTCGAAAATTCAAGGTTCTCGTTTTATATGATTTCTTTTGGCAGAGGAGATGTGCCCGACAATGTTAAAGGGCCTCAGAGACTCAATTCTAAAATAAAGAATAAAAGTGCGAAAAGTAGACTGGGTCAGCAGCAGGGCCAGAACTGGAAGTACTCTGCAGTCCTGTCTCTCCTCAAAGATCAGTGGGAGGGGGGGTCGAAGAAGACAGGACCCCAGTGCCAGTCAACACAACACAGGATGCAGAACCAGCCGAGCACCAGGGGTCAAAGGCTGCATTAGCAGGGCCACTGGAGATTGACCTGAGAGGTCACTGACAGACGACACACACACACACACACACACACACACACACACACACACACACGAAGAAGAAGAAGAGTTTTTCAACGGATGGATAACTGGCCAGTATTTTTTATTTTTTTTATTTTCACAGACTGCAAAAAGAAATTGAGAACGAAAATGTGAAAATATCCAAAGTTAATCTGCTCTGTTATCTGCACCCAACCTGCTATCAAAATTAAAATCACAATTTACGATTCACAGCTATTTCTATTACCTAAATAAAACGTATTAAAATGAAAACCTAAACTGAAATGGCCTCAGACTGACTTCTGTACCCGCCTATACGGAACCTGTACCGCAAAAAAAGTTTTCTTAACAGAATGTGCAGGAATTATTCAACTGAATGGCACCATACATCCACCGAGAATTCATTATGTACTACGTAAAAGAATACAGTATGCATTATATTTTGTGCACATAAAGCTTGAATCACCGGTGCTACCTGCTCCACCTCCCCTCTCAGAGCAGCTGCTTTTCCCTGAAAGCCTGCTTCCTTCTCTTTAAAGGTCGCCGCCCCAGTCAAAAGAGTTTGTTTAGTTGCAGATTATAAACTAAAATATGAATCTGGAACTGTGGTCCTCAGTTTGCTGTCGGTGGTAAGATGAAGAGCTGAGTATTAATTATTGATCAGTTGCTTTATATATATTTTCTCTCTCTCTCTCTCTCTGCCAAATATTTTATCACATCCAACTGGTTCATGATAATAAAAAGAAAAACGTTTGAAGTGGTTGCGCTCAGAGAATGGCCTTACGAGGTTTGGCAGACAATGGCAGGTCAGCAGGCGGTTGCAGGGTGCCGGGTCTGTACGCTTTGCATTCTCACGTTTCGCGGCGTATTCATTTTGACACAGCGATCATAATACTGCCACTCAGCAGAGACAGACGGGTAGCCTGTAGCTGCTGTCCATCCGTGAGAAATCCTGGCACCGATTCCTGGGCAACAGGTCATCAGAGCGGGCCCCGGTCAGCCTCGAGTCGCGCTGGAAGCAGCGGTCGTCCAGACGGCTTCTGCAGAGGGGAGTGAAATTCACTGAGCTGTGCGCACCCTCCAGATGATGTTACGAATCCGGACACGACCACAACAGGTCCAAGGCAGCAGTAGTGTTTATTTCAGTCATGGTTGCTGGCAGAAATCAACGTCACTCAAGTGCGTGATACCTACAGAGTTAACCAAATCCTCCCTCCAGAAGGCGTACCCCCCCCATCGGCTGGCAAATATTTTGTCAGTTATATCTGATAAATAAAACAGAAGAACATTATTATAACTGTTGGCCCTACATATCAATAAAATGCTGAAAATGACAGTCATCCAGAATTTCTATTTAACAGATTCAGTGTGGATAGATGCTGATGCGGCGAGACGCTTGCTCCCTGTTTGGGCACGGTGCCAGAAATAACGGCGGAGAGAGACGTCCGCACGGAGCCCGAAGGACACCACAAGACGACACCCACCCCAGCCGCAGTCTGTTCACCCGGCTGCCATCTGGCAAGAGATACACAAGTATCAGCTGCCGTGCCACCAGACAGCAGAGCAGCTTCTCTCCTCAGGCTGAGAGACTCCTCTCGTCATCCTCCAAGCTCCACTGTGTAAAATAGTTTGTCTTTCTTTTTTTTTCTTTTTTTTTTCCCTGTTATGTTGCACACAGGAACTAAACACATTTTTGTTTTACCACCCCAGCGTTGTGAAATTACAATAAACGAACCCTTACCTTTGACCTTCAAATCAGACGGCACCTGCCCTCGGCCCCTGGCCTGCCAGTGGCCAGCACAGCGGAGATGAGCAGAGAAACACAATTTAAAATAAAAATACTGGATTTAGGTGATGGGTTCACCTAAAAAAAAAAAAAAAACAGCTGAAGGGTTGAATAATTCAGAATCACCCTCTGAGGACCATGGACTGTGAGTCTGAAGCAATTTTCCATGGAAATCCATTAATAGCAGTTGAGATTATTTCACTTTGGACTGAAGTGTTTTTCGAAAGACGGAGCGAACAATACCGCCGTCCCCAGAGCGTCCCTGGGCTCCTAAAAATACTTGTGTGTGTGATAAAGGCAGTGATTCTGTTATCACCGCTGTCATCTGTCTTCTGTGTAACGAGAATTTTTGCTTTGTCGTTTTTTTTGTGTGTTTTTTTTTTTTTTTGTAGGTCTTGTTGTTGCTAGTCCATCAATAATGTGTCTTGTTTTACACATTTGAAATAAAAAAAAAACCCTATTCCTACAATATCTCATATAAATACATTGATTCTCTACCCTAAACAATGCTATCACTATTCTGTATGGGCGCTCCCAAAATCTTGACCTTTATTTCCCACGACTGACTTAATCTCTATATTGCCATTCCTGCCCACGGTTTCTTGAAAAAGTGCCAAACTAATTAGTTACTCTTTTGAGCCGTAATAGTCTCTGAAGAAATTTCAATCTGCCTTACGCGCACCTCATCGCAGCGAGACAGCTCCTCTCGAAGGTGATGAATGGCTTGCTTTAAGTAAGTAAGGTGGAAAATCCTGTTTTAGTTCTCCTAGATCTCAGAGCAGGTTTTGACACAGACGATCATTCACTCCTACTCTCCGGGTTGGCATCTCTGCCACTGCTTTAGGCTGCTTTTTTCTCTGTATCTGCTCCACGGAACTTTATCTGCTGCCATCGCAGAGCTCAGGTCAGCGCTTGTGATGTCCTCCGTGGCTCCACCGCGGGTTCAGTTCTTTTCCAAATATATACCATCCTTACATTAGATAACATGCTACGAAAGAACAGTAGGTTTGCAAAGGTCCCGCTCTCCACGAAAGCTCCTCCA